>NC_134485.1:252468353-252840782 GCF_040206685.1 Ascaphus truei
AGTGCTAGCTGTCTCCATTTGCAAGTTAGCCCGCTTAATTGAAAGGCTCTCTCGTGGGATTTTAAGTTCACTTAGTTCTCACATCAATTGTCCGACTTCCCACGGCAATAGACTTTCCTCCTTTCAAGTTACGCAAGCTAACAAGGCACAGATACATTCTGTAGAAAATTCATTTGAACTTGCGGTTACGAGGTCGAGTGCTTGAAAATGGATACCTATTCTTCAAAGCAGACCTCCTGTATACAGCCACGCTTCTTCAATCAGTGCTGGCTTCAGCGCTCACAACCTGTACATTACCAGGAAGAATGATTTATAATAAATCTGTCAAAAGAACTATGCAACTAATTTTGACAGATATATTATAAATCATTATAAATCATTCTTCCTGGTAATGTACAGGTTATTAAGAATTTATATTCGTGTTAGGACCCTTGAGACGTGGTCTGCCTTGGAGGGGCTCAAGGTCTTACAACACTTTGGCCAAAGAGTTAAACTAAAAGACCATTTTATTCAAAATATATCTATATATATATATATATATATATATATATTTAGGCACTGTACTGTGTATTTGTGTCATTGGATGTAGCACTGAGCTCTGTCTGTGTTTCATGTTCTGTCTCTGGTTTTAAATATATATTGCCATGCTCAGTAGCACTCCTCTTTGACACTTATATGCATATATATGTTGTGGTTATTTTGGGGGTTCAATATGAGCTTGTAGGGGTTCTGTGTGAGAAATACATTATATATATATATATATATATATATATATATATATATATATATATATATACATATATATATATATATATCTTGTAAGTCTATTAAAATAGGTCTTCCTCTTGCAAAACCCATATTTCAGGGAATAGTCGTTCTGGATTAATTGATTGTCTTGCCATTCTCAAACAAATGTATTGACTATTGACATTCCCAATGGTATGTGCCAATAGTGGTGGATGGTGGTATTGCAAGTGCAAGTTTTTAGACTGATGCCCAGATATTTGCACCTGCATGAAACTCCCACATTTGCAGTGAAAGTCGGTTGAAAGATTATCCCATCTCTAATCAATAATCTTGTTAACAATGTAATGTAGTAAGCCAGCAGAAGAATCCAAATATTCGACTTTTCAAAACTTCAAATGTTCATTCTATTACAGAACATGTGTGATAATGTGTATTTTATAGGGGGTACTCCATATCGATTTATAAAGTGAAGTTGTTTTTCGGTTGTTCACCTTTGCCCCATATATGCCCCATCTATGTTGGATGAATGCCAAGTATGTGTTCAGATGGCAGTTCCTGTAAAAGCAGGAAGTCTGGATACATACGCAATTTCACATTGTGCTATCTCAGCATTCAGTTCCTCAAGTCTCGAGTCAGAATTTATGTGACTTTTAGATAAGGAGTTAATGTGAATTTATGTGACTTTTAGATAAGGAGTTAATGTCAGAATATGGGAAGTAAGTTTTCTGCACGTATACTCGCTCGCTTGCTTAGCAATATAACCCCTGATGTAACCAAGAATAAACTAGGAGAGGTTTTTGACAATGAACACTCGTGTTGTCTGATTCAATTACTTTCTCCTCCGAGTGCTCGTATTCTTTTCCAGTACAGCACCTTAGGAGTGGTAAAGGCCTCTCGAGAGGGTCTTCCGAGTTGAAGGGGACGGTTCCTACTTATGCTGAAGTAGAGGACAAATTTACAATGTGGTATACATGCCTCATTATTTCACAGTTCAGCTGAAGTACTGTATAAGAATCATATAATGGGATAAAAAAACAAGGCCCATATCTTGAAGTATGTATATATGTTGTACGACTTGTCCGACACTGGGGCAAGCTGTGTGACCGCGACCACTGCTGCACCAGAGGATTCTAGCTATTGGGGATCCAATATGGAAGCATGGATCTCCACAGTGATATTGCAGAAGTCACTGTCTCCGGAATCGCATCTTTTTGCTTTATCAGCCGCGGCTTCGGAAACAGTGAGTTTTGCTACATCTGCAATAGGAAAAAATAACAATTAGAATTACCATTGTTACATTATTACATCCTTTATTTATAGCCCCTTTATACTTACCCAGCAGTCATTCTTCTCCTTATCTCCACTCTGCTCCCTACCTAAAATATATAATGAAGGAAACCAAGCATTGTAGCAGGATCGTGGAGTACTGACTACAACAGACATGATTTACATAGTTCTATTGCATATCATATGCATTATGAGGGGGTAAAAGGGTTTTCTATACAAGAATGCAACACCCATTTCAGTTGGTGGTGTTAGTGTTAGATGTATTTGATATATCAAAGTAGCAAAAACAGCTATTCCATGAAATTAAAAATGAATATCCTATAATGTTGTTCAATCTGTTTGTAAATGTACAGAATACACTAATTACACATTTAGCCATAGTTGTTTATATTAGACCAGAATGTTAGCTGGGCTGAACCTGAACCTTGAAACCACCTATTTTTCTTCGAAAAAGGTTTGCATACTGAAATAAACCCATACTGTAGATCCCATTCTCTAATGCATCGTCTCTCTCTCCTGCTTCTTACTGTATATTTATTTCATCTCTCTCCTCCCACTCATCAGCTATGTCTTTCATTCTTGCAAGATCCCACAACATTGCCATGCTGTGTTGCCAAAGGAATTGTTTCTATACCAAGCAAACTTATTAATATGTGAACTTTAATAGCGTAATGTTATTCCAATGTTGACCATAGCACAGTTTTATTAATGGCACACTAATGTAATTTAGAGGATTATTAGCTGTTAGCACCAACATTTACATAGTGAAATTATAAATGCTAATATGTTACTTGTTTGATGAACACCATGTTAATTAATACACATATCATTGTTACTGAAAACGTGCACAATCCTGTGTGAGTGGATATACTCTATGCTTGCTTGCCTACATCCTCTTCAATTCAAGTGAAACATGAAATGTGTAAGAGAAGAGATTTGTGTTAAATGCTATGTAAGAATAGGTAAATACTGTATATGAAAACAGATAATTTTACATTGTAGGTAGAAAAATGGCACCGTTTTTACCTATACAAAAATTGCAGTTGTATCTACCTTTTTACCTTGATAAATTATTTTTTTTATTTTAATTTGTGTTTTTTCTTTTCTGCCATTGTGCAGCTAATTTCATTGCAGTTTCAGGGACAAGTTTACATTTCCCATATACTTCAGACTTGTTATGCTTTCACATCTGATAAACTAGTAACAAAGAATTTCACATCTATGATATGCTTTACATTTATTATGTAAATGTAAATGTAATGATTGTTTTCATTCCCTTTCACGGAAAGGCAGTTATAATGTTCATTAAAATCAAGGTAATGATACACTATTAAAATGCGATTCCTATGAATATCTATCAAAGCACCAACGGTTAATTTGTCTGACACTTTACGTTAGCAGTCATTTCACCATTTCATGGTGCCCTGTTTTACTTTGTTTTTAAGATTAATTACAGTACGTTTACACATTTGAATTATAAATACAACGTCTGTATATTTGTTTAATCAACATTATTCGCAAATTATGTGTGGAATTTCAGGGCATGGATAGAGTTTAAATGTGCAAATACTAACCCGTCACTCAAATGCTTGTTTTGCTAACATTAACACTACAAGCTACATAGAAATATTGTATATACAGTATATATTAATATTTGTTTTTTTAAAACAAGAATACCCCTTTCCATACAAATACTGGTGATATATGTTCAAGTTCATGCTGATGTTGGAAAAATATATAACACACAGTCAAATATATTTAAAAATATATGGGAATTCAGTTGTCATAAAAATTCTAGTAATATGTGTATTTTTAAGTTTCTCATTGTTTCATTATGGGATAAAAAATCAGTGATAATAAGAAAGGATGACAATCAACAAATATATATATATATATATATATATATATATATATATATATATATATATATATATATATATATAGTACCATGCCTGCTATGAAATGTATCACTGACTGGTCTACAGTGTTTGCCCCTCTTATAGTATTGTGGGATCCTGCATTGTTTTATTGGCTCAGTAGAAAATGTGACAGTTCTGCACAGAAGATGAATGTTCCAATATTAAATACGTTCCAGGCAATGCTTAATGTAATCTTTTTTAAGCAAGTCCATCAAACGTAAGTTGCAAAAACAAAACATTGAAAGTGCTCTTAAGCTGCTAAACTATGGAGACTCACTTCTAACTATTGCTTTAAATCAGCATGTAAACTAAAGACTGATTTAACTGTAATTTGAAATAACAGATCTGTGTAATTTCTCAGGTTGTGCCCAGAATAGAATTACCAAATGTATTAACAGTGTCAGCATGTTTTAACATCTGTGACAACTTTATCCTGCTAGGGGAAAGTTAGTTGTGTTGATAAAAATGTCTCCCAAGATAAACAGGGTAGCTTATTACTGTAATGAACAGGTGACATTTTACAACCATTAGGTGTTAGTTGAAAAAAGACAAGTAATGTTTCTTCACATCATTTTTCTTCACATCATCATGCACACAAAAAGGGGTTTAAAAAAATCAGTTGTTGTTTCATAACATAACAGTAGAAGTGAAAGTTATAGTACAATCAGCATGAAGGTTTTTGAGGGCTGAATGTTTTTAAATAGTTACACTAAAATACAGTATGAGTCAACCAGACAGTTTATTTCTGTACCTTCCTCTATAAAATGATATACAGTAATATTCTGTATGTCAAGAAGATTGCACGGAACATAAAGAATATACGCACTGCATCTTTTTCTGGAGGTGACCTTACATCAATATTTGTTTAACCAAAGTTATGTAAATCTTTTTAAAGCTGACAGATAGAGCAAGTTGTGGTAATCTTAGTTCACTGTGAGGTGAGGAAGCAGAGCAGTGGAGCACACAAGCATTGGAATTGTAGAAGGCCACACCATAACACCTTAACTGGTAACAATACAGTGTATTTCAGACAAAACATTTTTTTATAGATCACGCATGATTCTGAAGCCGACATTGACACTTGTTACAGGCCAATGCCCTTGCCAAATAAGCTGTGAAGCCATTTTTCCACATGCACAAAATTTTAGCTCTATTTATTTTTTTTGTTCAATAATCTAGTAGCCATGTTGGTCTTGGAGAATATATATTTTGTTGTAGGTTGTGATACCTTTTTTTTTTAACTTAATTTTTTTTATTAATTCGTTTTTTTGGGGAGGGGATCCAGAAAGGAAGACGGGGAGGGGCGGGTATGGGAAATATTTAAAGACAATAATACATATCATAGTGAAGATACTGAAAGACAAAAAAATAAAAACAAAGGGGGTTAGGTACATTCAGGAGCAACTTCATGTAAACATACTTAATTGGAAGGTTGGTACTTTGCATTGTCATGATCACACTCATTCTGAACAAAAGTCAACAACAGTTTGATATGTTTTTCTTGGGTACATGGTTTGGTGAGCTATTTTTATTTAAACTATGGCTTTCCTTCTGTAACGAGTAAGATGCCGAGCAAAGTTCCAGTTCATGCTGAGTACATGCAACGTGCTTACCTATTGTCTTCCTCGTTACCAGTCCCGGCTCACGTACCTCGACTATCCTTGTCTTCAGCCTGCCTCGACCTCTGCATCCACACCAACTATGCAACTCTGCTGCCAGCCCTGACCTTCAGCCTACGACTCACTACTCTATCAGGACTCTGTCCCTCGGCTCATGTCGGTTCTTTCACCTTCCTACCTCAGCGACCTCGTGCAGGTCGCTTCCTGCTTGAGATAAGCATCATTACATTTTGCTCGCCCCAAATATAGACCCCGCTGAGGTACGACGAGCCGTTACCCCACAAGGACAGTACTTGGGGGATCATGAGCAATGCCTTTCCCTACAGGAGCAACAACTGGCACAGATGTGTGATGCGGTCCAGGACTTAGTCGCCCACATAAGCACACATCAGCCGGACTTGAAGGTTGCAGATGCGGCTCCGATACCACTTCCGGTATCCCCAGTGATCCGAGAACCTCGGATCCCGACTCCGCTACAGTATGGTGGGGACCATATGGCATGGATTTCTTAATTAATGCTCTATCAAATTTGAATTGCAACTGTCCATGTTCACCACACACGAGCCCGGGGGGCTTACATAATTTCTCTTCTCATTGACGAGGCACTGGGCTGGGCCTCCCCGCTCTGGGAGATAGATTCACCCCATATCAGCGACTCCACTGCATTCATCCATACTTTTAAATTGGTGTTTAACTCTCCAGGATGGGCATCTTCAGCTTCAGCTTCACTCCTGCGGATCCACCATGGAACTCGCAAGGTAGGCCAGTACGCCATTGAGTTTCACACCCTTGTGGCTGAAACCGGCTGGAATAATGAAGCCCTAAAAGTGGTCTTTTGGCAGGGACTATCGGAACCCCTAAAAGATGAGTTGACCTGCCGGAACCTCCCTACAGACATAGAGGAGTTAATGTCCCTCTGCGTACGGATCAATCTCAGAATGCAGGAACGCCTGTCCGAGTGCCTTGCTGCTAAGAGTCCGACTAGTCGGTTGGCCCCAAACTTCGTTTCTCCGCCTCCTCTGGATGGTGAGCCTATGCAGCTAGGTAAAACCAGACGAAACTGGAGAGAAGCAGGAAGCGTACCTTGGGCTTATGCCTGTATTGCAGGTCCCATGGCCACCAGATCTGTAACTGCCCGATTGTTGCGAGATAAGGAAAACGCCTGTGCTCAGTGAAGCTGGGGGAGCATTCGCTGGACATCAATACCATCCTTCCTCCCTCTGGGTATTCCCGGATTCTTCTGCCGGTTTCCCTCTCATGGGGTTCTGCCTAAGTCTCCATTCAGGCCTTCGTGGATTCTGGAGCGGACGGTAATTTCCTCAATCTATCGTTCACCAAGCAGCACGCAATTTCCCTACGCTCGTTGGAAATTCCATTAGATATTGTGGCGATCGATGAATGACGGGGGACATGCACCATGGAGAGGGAAGACAAAAAAAGCCAGCATAGAGTAGTATCGCAAGGACAGGTGACTTTAGTTAGATTTAAATCTCCAAATTCAATACTCACAAACTAGCAGTAATAATGGGCATATCCAAAACTGTGGCAAGTGTAGGTATCGGCTGTGGCTAGTTATCTGTATCATTCACTTGTTCCATTGACCAAGAAGAAAAAAACATTGATGGTGCAGGAGGTACTTTTCTCTTCTGGGTCACTGGAACGATTGAATGATTCCGATACCTAGACTTGTCACAGTTTTGGATATGCCCATTATAACTGCTGGTTTGTGAATATTGAATTTGGAGATTTAAATCTATGTACTATATACATATGCCCTTGCAATACTACTCTATGCTGGCTTTTTTGTCTTCCCTCTCAATGGTACATGTCCCTCGCTCCCCTGCTGTGTGAATACAAGTCATCTGTGGATATTGCGAGACATATCCATTTCAGGGTCTGAGTGGAGGAGAATATTTTTTGATTTATTTGTATATTCACATTTCTTACATTTTTATTGTATTACCTATTTGTGTTATATTAACACCCTTATTTGCACTATTCAGTTATATCAAACACAAATATCACTTGTGCACAAGTCTATTACAAAAACCCTGGTTTATTATATATTATCATGTTTGAGCGCCGCTCTTGCCTTTTTTGCACAATCCATGGATGACCCCTAGTACCTGGTACAATCACCCCAGAGGCTATCGCCCTGGTAGTGAACATCGGAGTGCTACATAAGAAGGTACTCCTTTTCATCATAATTAACTCACCCTCAGCACCTATAGTATTAGGTCTCCCTTGGTTACGTTCCCACAACCCTACGGTCAATGGGACAAGTGTCCGCCTGGAGCAAGCGATGTAACAGAACTTGCTTGTCCACACATTGTCCCAGCTCTGACTCTCCGCTGGGATCCGTGTCTCTCCCCAATGGTCTTCCCCTTGCCTAACAGGATTTTGGGGATGTTTTCAACGAGAAGCAAGCTGAGGTGTTGTCATCACATCGGGCATTCAACTGGCCTATCAACTTGCTCCAAGGAGCCATTCCACCTCGAGGGCGCACGTTTCGCATTTTGGAGCCGGAGACGAAGGCTATGCGGAAGTACATAGAAGAGCATTTGAAACATGGATTCATCCACAAGTCTACATCTCCTGCGGGAGTGGGTTTTTTATTCGTCAGAAAAAAGGACGAAGCTTTGCGTCCCTGTATAGATTATTGGAGGTTGAACAAACTTACAGTAAAAAATCATTTTCTTATCCCTCTCATTCTGGAACAATACGACTGACTCCGTGGGGCCCCTAATTTCACTGAATTGTATCTCCGCGGGCCTACAATTTGGTCCAAATAAAGGAGGTGACAAATGGAAGACGGCGTTCAATAACCGAGATGGGCATTAGGAATACTTAGTGATGCCATTCGGTTTGTTCAACACTCCGGCTGTGTTCCAAGGCTTCATAAATGAGGTATTCTGAGATCTCCTCGAGCAATTTGTGGTCATATATCTCGACGATATCCTGATTTTTTCTTCATCACAGTCCGAACGTTGGGTCCAGGTCCGGCAGGTGCTTCAGATGTTTCGGGAACACACTCTCTACGCCAAGCTGGAGAAATGCCAATTTGATCAACCTAAGATCTCCTTCCTCGGATATGTAATCTCCGACCAGGATTTTGAGATGGACAGACCCAAGGTCTCAGCAGTCTTGGACTAGCCTGTCCTGGAGAGTCTCTAACCCACTCAGCTCTTTCTCAGAATTGTCAACTACTACAGAAGGTTCATTAAAAACTTCTCCTAGGTGGTGGGCCCCATTACGGCTCCTATGAAACAGGAGGCGAATCCCAAGAAGTGGACACCTGAAGCAGTACAGAACTTCGAGAGACTGAAGTCTGCTTTCTGGTCCATCCCGATCCTTCCAAGCCTTTCATAGTGGGTGGACGAATCCGATGTGGCAGCTGGGGTCCTCCTATCCCAACAGCAGGAGATGTTGGGAACCGAGAATTACTTGCCGTAAAATTAGCTCAAGAGTGGCAACATTTTCTGGAAGGTACCACTCAACCCATCACTATATTAACAGGTCACAAGAATTTTAAATACATTGAAGGTGCCAAGAGACTCGGAAATCGACAGGCAAAGTGGGCACTCTTTTTTACACGCTTCAATTTCCTTATATCCTTTCGACCAGGATCCAAAAAAATCAAAGCGGACACACGACAATTCTCTTCGGAAGACTTTGACGAGAAGGACCATGGGCCCATCATTCCACTGTCTCAGATTATTTTGGCAGTTTCGTCCGCTCTATTACAATGGATTTCGCAAGCACAGGCTAGATTTCTATCACAGACAGATCTTAGACCTACGTCCTCACGTAAATCCAAGTTATTTGTAACTCCCCAGTTTCGTAGTGAGGTGTATCAGTGGGGTCATCAATCCAAGGTGCTGGTCATCCGGGAGTTAGGAAGACCTCGGATTTCATAGAATGCATCTTCTGGTGGCCAGATATTAACAAGGATGTTAAAGACTTTGTAGCCGCATTTGCTGTCTGCGTTCAAACAAAGGTACTATGTAGTCTGCCTTGTGAGTTGCTTCATCCTCTGCCAGTTACTACCGGACCATGGGCCCATTTGTCTAAGAACTTTAACGTAGAGTTATCGCCACCTAAGGGTATGATGATCATTCTAGTAGTGGTCAATCACTTAACAAGAGAGGCCCAATTTGAACCACTCAGAAATTACCCACTGCCCTCGAACTTTCTGAAATTTTCACCAAGAACATTCTGCAAATCAATGGGGATCTCACTCCACTTCTCACCATCTTACCACCCCCAGACCAATGGCCTCACAGAGAGAACTAATCAATCCTTTTAGCAATTTCTACGTTGCTTCATCTTTGAAAGTCAGGATAAATGGGTGAATCTTCCTTGGGCAGAATTTGCACGGAACTCGTTGAAACACTACTCTACATAAGAGTCCCCATTCTTCTGTCTATGGGTACAATCCTTCTGCTCTCCCATTGTCTGTCTCCCATTCTGGAGTTCCTGCAGTGGATGAAAAGGTCCATGTAAGGATTGGGGAGCCATTCAGCTCTCGGCAGCCTCCCCCACTTACCTCCCGCTGTCGGGAGTTCTGGTCCCCCTACTCCTTCCACCAGAGATGAAGCCACTGCTCCAGGGGTTGCCCCATGCGGGGCACGTGCGCACTCGTTGGAAGCCTCCCATCCCAGTCTCTGGACTCCGCCCATTCCACTCTATCGGTGGTGCACAGTGTGCACGTGCGGCGTGCGAACAGCACTCATGGGAGGTGCGCCGGTATCCAATCTCCTGCTCACCTCTCTACACCTGCCCTGCACACAATGGTGACCACCACTACTAACTTACCCCCACGCTGCTGACTATTCATTGGTTGTCCTATCCTATTTATTCTCAGCTGCCCACTGGCTATTTGGCTGAGCATAATCACAGTGGCGTTGTACTTACCTCATCTCTGCCTCCACAGTCTTGCCTTGTCTTGCTGTTCATCATTCTGTGTACTGACCCGGCTTTATACGATGATCCGCACATCTCCAAACCTGACCTCGGCATTCGGACAACGACCACTCTACCTCTCCAAACCTGACCTCGGCATTCGGAAAACGACAACTCTACTCTCTTCAAACCCGGCCACGGCTACTAGTACCTGCAAAGATCCGCACCTCTCCAACCCAGACTCTGGCAAGTATATCGACCATCTGTACCTCTCCAACCCCAACGCAGATACCATGACTAATCTACACTCCAGACGCACCCTCGTGGCTGCTGGTGGCCCTATATCTTTCCCACCTCAGCACTGTGGTCCCGCCTTGTTTGTGGTGAGCTCAACATGACAGTATGCTCAGCCACACAAACATGGACCCCGCTGAGGTGGAGCGAACTTTATCTTCACATCAATATGTTTTCTAGACTAGAGAAATATCTTGAGCAAAATGACCGACGGATGGACCTGCTACAGCAGAACCTCCATTCCGTCACCATTCAGGCACAAACTGCTTCCCCGTATCTACTCCGCCAGCACCTGCTGCTTCTTCTGCTAATCTGCTACCTACCATGACTTCTACTGAATCCCGTCTTACGACGCCTAACCGTTATGCAGGAGATCCCCATGGGTGTAGAGGGTTCCTAAACCAGTGGTTTATATAGTTTGAAATCATGCCTTCTCGTTTTGTTTCCCCAAGATCCAAAGTGGGTTACATCATCTCAGTACTTACAGATGACGCTCTGGCCTGGGCCTCCCCCATCTGGGAGCAGAGGTTGGACCTTACGCACGACATCGGACTCTTCACCAGGGAGTTTCGTAGGGTCTTTGATACTCCGGAACGTAGGATGACCTCAGCTTCCTCTCTTTTCCATATCTCTCAGGGAAACTGACCTGTTGCCAGGTACGCTCTGGAGTTCCATACCATTGCGTCAGAAACAGGATGGAACAACGAGGCATTGTCTTCCGCCTTTTGGCAGGGCCTTTCGGAACACTTAAAGGACGAACTCGTGTCACAGGAGCATCCTACGGATCTGGAGGAACTGATCGCCATCTGTATTTGGGTAGATCAACGCCTGCAAGACAGGAGGTCCGAACGATCCCGCAATCACCACCTGGCACCCAGATCACCTTCCCTTCACTTCGCCACATCGGAATCTCCCCACTCCGATTCTCTGGAACCCATGCAACTAGGGGGTAATAAGTTGTCCCTGTCTGAGAAGCAAAGCGCCGCAGCACAGGCCTCTGCCTATACTGCGGCAATCCCGGCCACCAAGAGCTCTAGTGTCCTCACAAGCCGGGAAATACCAGCTCCCAATGAGCTCCAGGGGAGTCTCGTTGGGAACACTTTCCATCTCCCTTATCACCAAAGATTCTGCCAACCAGGATTTTGATTTGTTTTTTTACTTAGAGGGGAGAGTTTTCATGCCCCGACACTGGCCTGTGTGGATTCTAGATCTGGAGGCAACTTTATCGACCAGGTCTTCGTGGAAAGGAACAACATTCCACTTACCCACTTGAAGGTACTGGTAGGATTGGAGGCAATAGACGGACGGCCATTACAACAAGCCTCCATTTCCCTGCAGACAATTCCCTTTAATTTACCGATGGGAGGAGACCATGAGGAGGAGATTCATCTTTATGTGATCCACACCACATCTGTTGATGTGATTCTGGGCCTTCTGTGGCTCCAATGCCATAATCCTCGCATTGATTGGACCAATAGAGAACCTATACAGTGGAGCATCCATTGTGCAGAGAGTTGTGTGGTGCCGGTTAATAAGGTTGGTGGCTTGTGCCCGTTTTAAAAGGAGGCGAAATTCCTACCTGAGGTATACAAAGAATTTTGCGATGTCTTCGATGAAGCACGATCCGAAGTCCTACCCCCACATCATCCCTTCGATTGTCCTATTGTTTGCCCGGTTCTGTGCTTCCCAGGGGAAGATCTTATCCACTCTCACTCCTGGAGACCAAGAGAATCTAGCGAGGGGGTTTATTCGGAAATCCTCTTCCCCAGCCGGAGCCAGATTCTTTTTCGTCAAGAAGAAGGACATGCCCTTCGGCCATTCATTGATTATAGGGGCCTCAATTAGATTACTCTAAAGAATCGTTACCCCTTACCTTTGATCTCTGAACTTTTCGACCGCCTTCAGGGGTCAACTATCTTCACCAAGTTGGACTTGTGCGGTGCCTACAATTTGGTGAGAATTCACCAGGGTGATGAATGGAAGACGGCATTCAATACCTGTGATGGTCATTATGAGTATCTCGGCCTATGTAACGTTCCTGCTGTTTTTCAAGACTTCGTCAAAGAGATATTCCGGGACCTTCTCAACAAATTTCTCATTGTCTACCTTGATGACATTATGAATTTTTCCAAGTCTGCCCAGGAACACATCGGTCACGTTAAAAAGGTACACCTTTGAGAAAATCATCTATTCGCCAAATTGGAGAAATGCCAATTTCATCGAACTTCCACAGCATTTTTAGGATATATCATCTCCGATTCCGGCTTCTCCATGGATCCAGTTAAGCTCAAGGCAGTTCTAGACAGGCCCCGGCCTACCACTCTCAAAGCCATACAACGTTTCTTGGGCTTCACAAACTATTACCGCAGGCTATCCTACGGTAGCCCCATCACGGCCTTAACCAAGAAAGGTGCAGATTCTGCCTTGTGATCTTCAGCTGCTATCCTTGGCCTTCGACCATCTAAAGAAAGCCTTTGTGTCTGTTCCGATCCTCATACACCCAGACCCCAAACTACCATTTACCCTGGAGGTGGATGCGTCCGACATTGGTGCCGGTGCCATCTTATCTCAAAGATACAATATGCAGAAAGCCGCGAGAATCAGTGAGAGCAACATTTCCAAACATGACGAATTGCCAGCACCGAGACGATCTGCCCTCCGAGAAGGGCTAACCCAGCGAGATCTATCTGCTGCAGAGAGATCTGCCTCTCAGTGATAATCTCGCTGGAAATAAAAATATTTTAACATTTAAATGTTATTCCTAGTGTACATGAGCAGGGGGTCTCCTTAGCTGAACCATATTGGTTTCAGCCTCAGGGTCCCCCTACTTCCCGAGATACAGGCCCCGTTATGGGGTGCCAGTATCTCCATTGTTTACATGTCACACGTCACGCGACATGGACGCTTTAAAAATGGTGGCGACACTGGCACCCAATGTCCCATATCGGGGCCTGTAACTTTCCCCATTCTACCTCCATAACCCATTGTTTCCTCATCTATTCTATTTAGTTCGTTATCTGTTTCATTCCCCTCCCCCCTCCATCCTAGTTTAGAATCTCCTACAAGCTTTTTAACATTCTCCCCCTAGCTTAGAAGATCCCTCTTCATTGAGGTGCAATCCGTCCCTAGAATAAAGATAGCACCTCTCATTAAAGGAGTCCCAGTGCTCTAAAAAAAACAAATCCTCCTTCCTACACCACTTTCTTAGCCATGTATTAACCTCCCTAATCTCTGACTGTCTCCCTGGGGTAGCGCATGCACTGCGAGTATTTCAGAAAATAGCAGCTTTGCCACTTCTGCCCTGATACTTCCAATATCTTCACTCAACAAGGCAAATCTATTGGGATGGGTCAGCTCAGATCTGGCTTACCTCTCCCTATTGCCCCAGCTTCCCCTTCTAACTGTTACCCAGCTACCTACCTGCTCCTCACTAAAAGCGCCACCATCTGCATCACTAGTGGAAGCAAGGGCCTGCTCAGTGAGCACTAAACCCCCTTCAAGATTGTTAATGTCCCTCAACATTGCAAGTTTCCTCTTCATACCAGCAATCTCTGATTCTAAAGAGACCACCTGCTCACACGTCTCACAGTGGTATGCTTCTTGGAACAGCTGCTCCAAGTGCACATACATGTGGCAAGATGTACATTGAGTGTCATTTTCAATCCTGCTCATTCTAGCAACTATGAAGTTTATAAGTACTAACATTAAACTGTACTTCAATATACTATACCTTGTTTAACCCCTTCCTTGTTCAAACTGCTTCTAGTTCTAACTGCACACTTAGTACAACCAGCACTTGAAATCAACCAGTCACGCAGATCAGCACACGCAATTATCACCATATATGGTCTTTCCTTTGTGCACTAGCTCAATCCCGCTTACATATTTGGCTGTCCTGCAGTTGGAATGGCATCAATATATTGACTCAGCAATTAATTTTAATAATGGAAAATGTTATATATATATATATACATTTTTTTACAGTGTTAATACAAATAGCAATATAATAAAATATATCATAAAAATAAAATGTAACAGCTTTGTCCTAACAACTTCTCATTGTTATTAATAGGAGGAAAAGGAAATAAATCCCCAAAAACCGATGCTCCAGAGTATACTAGAAATAACCACTTGGTAGGTTTATAAATGTTCATAGGATAAGAATGAACCCGGACAACCACATGATGGAGTGGAATTTAGCACAAAGTCACCAAGACTCCAAGGGTTTGAGATAAATGCACTTAAATAATAATATCCAGAGGGGATGCCAATGAAAAACCACAACGTGTTATGTATAGACCCCCTTACAACATGTACGTGTAAAATGCCATCTCCTTGCGCTAGACTTAACATTTATATGAATATATCCATTTTACTCACAACATGGTGCCTAGAGATAGCATGATTTGACAAAGCGCACACATGCGTGAAACACGTCAGAGTTTTCTCTGTCAGTTCATATCAAATTTTATCATGTTGCCATTGGCCAAATAAATATTTTTTCTTTACATTTGTTGGAGCGATCCAGCCTTATCGTTTTTTCTGCAGTGCACCGATTACCTTTCGCCCATGGGATTCCACTTAATTGTCATAAATAACTCATGGATGACAGTTCTTTGGTGTGCTATAGTTAATTCTTCTAGGCACTAAATGGTGTTTTTTAATTCAGTGTCTGATATACCCAAAACAATAACGTTAACCTTGGTTCTCAGCAAGGCTAACATCGCTATTTCTTGTTTAACTTTTGACTCATAAACATCTTGTAACAGAGGTCATGATAATTGGTTGTTACTGTAGGAGAGTGTGACCTCTTCTGCAATGAGAAAGCACTGGTACTGGTATTGAAATAGACATTAAAAGGTTTTTTTTCTCTCTAATCTCTCATGTAACAATATTGATGTTAACCTTAAAATTAGACTGTTAAATAACTTCCGTTACAATAACAGAATAAATAAACAGATTTCACGTTATTTTCTACTGTGTTATTCTTTAAAACAAAATATTATCTTGTTTATATTTAAAAAATATAACTGTTTAACCCCCCGATTCCAAGTACATATCTTGACTCGATCACTTTCTAAAACCAAACTGTCCTTGTGATTGTCTGGCCTTGGCCCGGGGGCTCTGGTCCCAGGATCCACTGACCTCCATCGTCTCGTGATCTCGCAATCCCTCTTTTATCCCACCCAACAGTTATAACAACAGAAATAGCAGGTATTAAACGTGCTTTGTGAAATGTGTAACAAAAATACAGGCATATAAATGCGGCACGTGAAGTTATTTTTTGCTTGCAAATGTTATGTTATAACAAAATATGTTTTATTTAAGGCAAATGATTAACGTTGTTACATTATCCTTGTTCGATCCAAGGCTAATCTGATCATTTTTATTTGTATTTTACTTAATTCTAGCTACTGTATATTACAGTGTCATAGGGCCATTTCATGACAAAATCTGTTCTACAAAAGATCCTCTAATATTGTAATTTTTAAGATTTGTTCAGCATTTTTTTATGTTTGAAAATGCATTGATGGAATATTACATGTATTTCTATTGAGCAAATAGCAGGAGACTTTTACAGCCATATTGGCATAGACATATGTGCAAAATATGTACTTTATTGTAGGCACATTTGTAATGAAAATGTTATATTGAATATGTCATTACTGTATTATGTCGGCACTATTGCATTCAATTTTGCCAACAAATTGGAATAAAAGTCTTTGATGCCATTGTTTCTGTTATTTTATTACAAAATGTTATTACACAGAAATTTCATTTGCAATACTGACTCTTTGAAAATAAACACAAGAATGTGCAATGAATCACTACAAATCCCAGAGAACTCTCACGTAAAAATTCCATACAAACTTAACACTAAATCGAGTTATGTCATTCCCAACATTTCTTTTGCATGGAATCCAAAGTTTAGAAAAACCAAATCTTCTGCTAGACTGAAATCTAATTTTCTCTGATTTGGGATTTCAAATAAATTACAGTACACATCAAACTGTAAAATTATGAAAAAGGTCATTTTCTTTGGGATGATAATTTGATTTTTAACAGGAGCTTGAGAACAATTGGGCATTAAACTAATCATTCATATTATTCTTTTTGACAGTAATATGAATGGCTAAGCTGCTATTCATAGCTAAAAAAAAGCAACATGTTAAAACAAATTGTTTCTATTAGCCAAGAGCATACATAACACTGTAACACACACAGTGCAGTTGTTAAGGTGATAATTTCATTAAGGGATAACAAGACAACTTGTTGATAACAAGACAAAATGCTGATTTAGTGGTCCTTGGGTATTTTGAGACCTAATGGCCTCATTCATCAATGTCCACAAACATGGTTTAAGGACCTTTACACATTCATACTTCTATTGAAGTATTATATTTTTTGTCCAAAGTGCCAAAATGCACTCTCAGTATGTCAAGGAATGTTCAAGCTTCAGTTGCCTTCAAGAAAAAATAGATATTTAAAAGCAAAAAAATAAGATTGCTCAATTAAAAATCTTTACATGCATAGTTCATAGAGGGTAATAAATATAGTACTCATTTGTAGGTTGCTGTGTTGTTGCAGTGCAAATATTATCAGAGATGTCCTCAGAGCTAGAGATGGACAAATGTTTGGGGTGAATTTGGATCTGCAGCGTATCAGCCGGTTCATTTGGTCTGTGGATTTCAGTGGCTCAATTTCAAAAAGGGCAATTCGCATTTGCCGATTTTTTATTATTATTACCAATAAATTCTGCGGATTCCACAAGCCATGGATGGATTTATAGAATCCAATCTGCGGATTCAGCAATCTGTTGGAGGATTATTAAGAATCCACCACCGGATTGTTTAATCTGTAAATTGGATTCTACAAATCCATACATGGGAAGTATCCAAATGAATTTTATCATTAATACATGCAGATTAAAACTGACCAAATCCGTTTGCAGATTTTACACCACGAACCTGAGGACGTCACGTTTCACGTCATGATTGTGACGGTGATGGCGTAACCAGGCTCACAAATAAAGGTTAAGCCCATTTGGTTACCTCTGATCAATGTTTGGGGTTCTAGAGTGTCAGCTCTTGAGCCTAACTGATGTATATGCATGTTTTGTAAATTATGAGACAATAAAGAATTTTTGTATTTTTGCCTTTCCAGGGATGCCAGCAAGCAGGGATTGCTAGGGTATGAATTTCAAGGGGGGGGGGGGGTTGCGGGGAAAGTGTTGTCAGAATGTGTCTAGTCGGGGTCAAGAGTTAGTGGATACCCCAAAAATGTACCCGAGAATCATGCTTGATTCCTGGTTACATATAGGCACATTGTCCCGGCAATATCTCCCCTTGAACACGCTTGCGCGACTCATGGCTAGGGTTCCCTGCTTCAGCACAGCCCAGAGAGGTATTGTAAAAGAGGAAAAGGGATGCAGTGTCCCTGTAACTTTGAGGGTTCCTAGTTAAGGGGGATACCCAGTTAATGCCCAGATCAATCAGAACCAGTATAGAGTTTCTGGGGTGCACCAACCATATATAAGGTTGTGGGTTTTTTTTTTAAAGTCCAGTCCTAAGTCTATTTTATAGTGTGTGAGGAAAATAGGCTAATAGAAAATAAAGTGCAGCTTTTAATTCTATTCCTCATACCCAGAGACTTAGATCATGTAACAGAATATTTTATTAATAGTTGTTTAATATGGTATGTGCTGTTGTGCAAGTTATTATGAGCTGGGACTTTCAGAACCAATGTTCTGAGTGAGCCACTGGGCTACCAACTTGTGCCAGTGAGTCAACTCAAACATCAGACATGAAAGCCGCAGAGGATGACAGAGGTGTGAAGAACATTTGGGCAGGAGGGAAAGGCTAATGTATCCACATACTGGGATGAATAGAAGTCCCCGGACTACCATTTGCCCCACCAGACTTGGATGAGCCTAGCTCAACGGGTGGATTCTGAATAGCAAGTGGCTAAGGTGGCAAACTTGCGCATGCCCTTGGCTGATTCAGAATCCCTGCTTGCCCACCTTAGAAGACTGGTATCGCACAGATTGGCTGGTAAGAAAGTTCCCGCGCTGTGATTGGTTGTAGTATTTTGTTAATGAACTCCAAAATACTATAGGAATCCTCTCAGTCAATCACCTGTGAGATTCTCAAGCGCCAAAACAGCGGCAGGGTTTTTGCATCTGGAAAAAGATGCCTCTGCGCGAATAGCAGAGCGCCGGCTTCAGAAAAACCACCCCCAAATATTTTCTAAGTCCAGCTTTTTGGGACGAACTTCTCAAAAACGAATGTAGCGTCGTGGCTGGGATTTCAAGATGGTTTTAGTTCCAGGACGTTTGGAGCAAAGTCCCGGTCAATGAAAAGCAAGTCCTCCGGGGAGAAAGGAGCGGTGGCGTCTGGAACTTCATGCCTATTTGGGTTCCAGAACAAGTCCCGGTCAACTAAAGGCTCTTGTTTAACGTGTAATTTAGCTAGGAAAGTCTATTTTTTTAACCCAGTTCCCCAAGTAAGTGTATGTAGTTTGTGTTCCATTGTGTGTATGCCTTTTCCTGCAAATAAATGTACAATTTTTTTACACTTTACCTGTTTTGCTCAATGTATGGTCCTGGTAAAATGGTGTAAATGCCTGTCTCCTGTGACAATGATGTCATCAGATCGTGACTAGTATGTCACCATTCAATATCTATTTGGGTGTTTAGAATTCCCCTTTTATTACCACTACCATTGCACTGAGCATCAGTTATTCTTTCGCTGCACCGCACATCCTGTAGAGAACGTCTTTTTATCCATGCCTCAATATCTGAAACACAGTCTGCATCCTATTCATGCATCTTCATTAAAATTATTTTTCACAGCAGACTTTTGGAATGAAAAGTGTATTTATTATTATTATTATTATTATTAATAATAATAATAATAATAATAATAATAATAAATTAACTATATATATATATATATACTATATATAGCGACTGCGCATTTCAAATCTACATGATTCTTTCTTAATGCATGTGTACTGAAAAACTAAATGAATGACTTTATATATTCCACTATGTCTCATAGGATATCAGTTAAATAGTTGATTAATTAAATGGATTAATTCCAGAGAGATATCTGTGTATTGCATACAGAGAAAATAACACTTTTCAAGTTTATGCTACTGAATATTCAATCTCATGTTTAAGTTAAAAATGGTATTCTTTATTCTACAATTTATTTATTTGTGGAATGTTACTTTGTTCATACTAACAATTAGTAATTTAACATTCATGAGTACTACATATTATATGTATTAAAAAGTTTTAAAATATAATTTATTAATATCTATTAATGTATTCATCTGTATTTTGTAATAAGGTGCATACAATACTGTAACAAATATTCTGCATCTACTAAAGATGTGCACATTTGTCATTGGAGGGCGCAAAACTGCATTGACTCTTTCTTAGTTGCAAAATAACCTGAGGCTCAGTCCCATTTTGCTGACGATTCACCAGGCATCAAGTCAATATGCATTGTCATTTTCCTTAATATGTTAATAGGCAAAATTCTCCAAAATCGATAGATTAGCTTACAGAATTCTCTTAAATTTCTAGATCTGCTTAATGCTGAGATTACAAATAGGGTACACAGACCTTGATTCACTCAATGTCTTGAGATACAGAATTTTGTTGAAAGCTTATAAATTTGGAGACATTATTACTGTTGGCACAGAGAACTGAATTGGGGTGGGGGGAAGCTTTACATTTTGCTTATGCATTTTGGACAGTTTCGCACCTCTCTAGCATCTACCCATTAATTCAATATAATATATACAATAAATGTTAATATATATATGTAGAGGTATCTGTACTGTGTTAGCCAAGCTTAATAATCAAAAACAAATAGTCAATACCGTTCTGTGGCTAATGAAATGCTTTTATTTGTGCAAGATTTCTAGATACACTGATCTCTTCTTGCTAAATATGTAGCCAGGCATCCCCTAGGCTACTAGTTCCCTGCCTAACATGTAAGCCATGGTACCAGCGCAGGCAGGATATGAACATAATATCACTATCAGATGACTTAAGAAAACACTTGAGATCCCATTTGGTGTTAAGGCCATTGTATGTTATGTGTTCAGTGTGAATATCCAATGTGTCTCTCTTTGATACAATACTTTTATTCTGTCCCCACCACGTATTGGTTAAGGAACATGTTCTAAAGTTACACATCGAAATGTATGTATGTATGTATGTCTTTATTTATATAGCGCCATTAGTGTAAATAGTGCTTCACATTAGTACTGCACATGACAATCATATACATAACAAATAATACAAATAACAGATCATGGGAATAAGTGCTTCAGACATTAAATGTTTTATCGAGCCATCAGGACAGAGCGAAAAATGTCTTGTTACAGGATGTAACACATCTTTTTTTACCAATCAGTCGTAGATGTTCCCAGCACAGGCAGTGTTAGGGTGAAATCTACGGCCTGCTGCAGTAAACAGCTCACTTGAGTGACAGGGGGGTGGCCTAAGGCCTAGGTACTGCCCATATGGGGCTAAGACCTGGAGCCCTCCCTGGTAACAAAAAGGAACTGCAGCCAAATTTAGTGGTTCTTTTCTACCCTTTCCCTCATGGGGAGTGGTGTGTGTTTGATCCCCTCCCTCAAGGGGGTGGGAGCTGTTTCCTCTCTACTCCACAAGGTCCACCACTGTGACCTCAAGCACCTCAGGTTGATTCCAGGGACAGAGAAGTGAATGTACTGTAATAGAGTGCCATAAGAACGTGCAAGATGAGTGATTTGATGTTCTTCAATTAAGTTCCAGTTCATGTTTTATACTCCTGCCTGAGGCTGCGGTCTTTCAGGGGGAGGGAAAGAGGTTTTGCACAGGGACTGCACCTGTCTCTGATAGACCCTGAAGGAATGGAGACGCTGCATCAAAGAAGATGAAAGCTACAGATCCCAAAAGCCTGTCCTCTTCATCCCCAACTAACACCAACAGAAGCTCAGGGCCGTCTGTAAACCTGCAGGTGAGCAAAGAACACCATGTAACCGTGAAATATCCTTCAGGGTGGGGGAACATATACAATGTCAATAATGTCAATAATGTTATATATATATATATATATATATATATATATATATATATATATATATATATATATCAGAGAAGAGTACAAATAGGCTGCAGACTGTATTCCCAGATGGTAAAGAGCCTTATAGCTGTGGATAAAAAGGTTCCCTCAGATGCTCCCTTCTGGATGTAGTGCAGCAATTGAAGAATCACAAAAGCGTTCTGGTGGTAATGGCACAATATGGGAGAGTCCTGCTGTGGATGCCAAAGATTTCGGTTTGACATTACTTCACAGCAACCAAAAAATACATTAAACATCCTCTATGAACCATGTATCTACTGTAAATAAAAAATGTATTTATCTGTCATATTTTAGGTTTTCTTACATACATATGTACTGAGGCATTTTATATATAGGAGTATAGCGCTCAAAGTTTTTTATTTTTGTATTCAATTGATGTAATTAAAAAAATAAATTTATCTGTGCAGTATATATATATATATATATATGTCATAAAAATTGTATTATATTGCTATACTGTTGCTTCTCAGATTGCAAAACTAGCTACCCCTATAACAGATCAATCAATATGGAAACATTTGAACTTTTCTCATACTGTATATAGATAAAGAAGCAGAGATGATTTTATTCTCATCTCCAATGTAGATTTTAGCTAAAGATTTTAAAATCAACTATGGATCATAAACAATACATTTTTTTTTAAGTTTTTCTTATTTACACATTTTTCCAGATTTGCTTCACATTGCACAAAATAAAACATATTTTCATTAATCAAAATGTTAATACGTTTTCTTTTGTGCCAAACCACAGTAAAACATAAATCCATTCCCCTTTTGAAATTCATATCTAAGACAGTAAAATTACAGTCTACTTAATTAACAAGTAATCTACTGTTACATATATAGCTTGGCATTAAACTGGTTAAACTATGCATTAGTAGGTCAAAAATGACTCACAGAAGTTCAAAATGAGTCTATAAAAAAAAGCAACTTCCATAATCTTTTTAGTTGTGTATAGCATCAGCATTGGATTCATCTGCTTCTAATTATCATTACCAGACTCTTCAGTAGCTGCAGCATCGGAAAAGTGAGCTCCATAAACAAAAAGGTGTGTGAAATAGGTACAACAGTCACTAAATATACTTAAAAGGACAAAAGGGCATTAAGAAGCAAATCTGTCAGAAATACCAGTGCACAAAATAAATTTCACCATTAGGCAAAATTGGCTTTTTTAACTCTTTTAATTGTTTCCAGAATATAGTTAATGTATTATAAATGTCCATTTGTAAGAAGCAAACATTTCTGAGTAATTGTGTCATTAACTTCAGACACAGGCTCCAATCTTAAGAGTTGTCTGTGCTTTAATAATGTGGATAAAAAGGAAACGAGAGACATAGGACTACCTAATTCCATGTTGAGTTTTCTTTTCATTCAGTTTACATCCATATCTAATGGATCTTCATTAGCATGTGAAAATTGATCACTGTAAAAAATGTTCCGCCAACGGAATGAGTCACAAGGAGGATTATCTAACCAGCAGAGGAGTGGACAAAGATGAAACTAAACTGTCTACTTACTTTCATCTAGTTCAACCAAGATACCATCACTGATACATGTCTTACCTTTGAAATAGCTAAAAAAGAGCACAATTTCAGTATGGATATATAAAATCATGGATAGTCTTTTTCTCAGATTTGTAAGGGTTTTCTTGAACAGATAATAATGAATACCACACTAGAGAAAAAGCATGGTGACCCATACTTTGTATTAAGGGGAAGGTAGGGGAAGCAAACAGGGATAAAACAAAAAGCAATAACGTTACTTTATGATTAATATTGCTATCTTGGCACGCTCCAGTATGTATCAATGCCTTAATGAAAGTGCAAAGTCATTTTGTTGTCACAACTCACGCTGAAATATATTTGCAACAGGTTCCATCTATGTATTTATCCTGTTTGTGCCACTCTCTGTCATATCTGCATTGGTCTGCGACGAGATGAGTGATTTATAAAGAAAATGAGAGGAGCTGAGAGTGGAGTTACAATTACATAATGGTGCAGGTAAATATTAGGAATTGTGTGGCCTGCGTTACTTTTCCTGAAGGTTTTTTGCATTGGTTTTCTCTGTCACCATATAGGTGGCGATCAAGTTTTTTAGTGCTGAAAACGAGTGCAGTATTCATCAAATACTACAACAATGGAAATAATCTTTATAAATATATAATGTTTAATGCATATGCGTAAGCACAAATACTTTTTGATACATAGACCCTATAGTGGCAGGAGAGGCACATCACAAACATGTTCTATCTTCTATCGTATCTTTTGTTGACCTAAAAGTTAAATAGTTACTTGTTCCTCTTAGTGACGTATTATATAGTCCGAAGAGATACAGTAGTCCAAAAACTCTCATTGGCCTAAACAGGAATTGTCAGCTGATTGCAGGGCAGTTGTTTGATCCAGTCCTTAGTTTGTTAACTTGGATTTCCCTATTATTATAATTGCTGACTGAAATCATTGGAACAGTGGTGTCAATTCACTAAAAATGTGTACATCAGAGAGACAGAAGCAAATTGTCCCCCAGGAGAAAGGTGGATATAACTTTTGCTGCAGGAATAAGCTTGGGAAGTATATACAGTACTGTATATTTTTTTCTTGCACTTTTATTTAGATTTGTTTCCCTTATTTCTTTAGGCACATCTGTTTTTTTAACCAGTTTTAACTGCACTGTACAGTAGCTCACCCTAGCACATATAGGGCTTCTAACCTCTTAGGCACCGCATACATATACTGGATATCATGCTTTTGACTATATCATTGTTTTGTTTCCTATTTTCTCAATGCATTGGAGGATATACAAAGAACACAGTATAAAATTGGCAGTGTACATACCTGCTGAAAGGGTCTACCCTTGACGTGTTTTCAGGCTTAATATGTTTTGGCCAAAAGATTGAACTAAATGAGCCATACTTAGGAGAGGAAAATCATATAGAAATGAATACAAAATAAATTGTCAAATTGAATGTGCATTCGGGTTTCTTTGTTTGAAAGTTTAAACTGGTATTCAAGAAGATATGTAGTAAGATTTGCCTCCGTTACCGCAAACTGACAGTCTGAAATCCGCAGCAGTCTGCAGCAGCCAAAAGCAGTACATTTTGTGGACCAGGATAATTAAAGCAGTGTTAATCGTCCCAGGCCAGACTGCTTCTAATAGCTGTGCAGCGGAGTCTCAGAGAGAGTAGCGGCCTCTCTCTTTGTCTCCCTGAGCAGCTCTTACAGTGATCCAATGTTTTATTATTTTTATTTTTATATACTTTATTGAAGCAGTCTCGGAAGGTCAATGCTATTAATTTCAACTCTGGGGACCCCCTGCTTCTGGAGATCTAGACCTCCCTAAGGGGTGCCAGTAGCCACTCTGGAAGGGGTTTAAAGCTAGCGCGCCCTGCCAGAGAAACTAATGGCAACCCATATGGTGGTATCTCAAGAAGCATTGGGCCCATGGAACCGAAATGAATGGGGTTCACCTCTGTAGACACCCCGCTTCATTATAGTATAGAGAAATAAAAATACTAAACAGTAAAACATTAAACATACAGGTAATGAAGGGGTTAACCCTCTCGCAAAAAAAACCCTCCTCAGGAGACCTAACCACCCACCCAGGACAACTAATCTCTTCCCTACCCCCTCTATCCCCAACAACCCTAAATTTAGCGTAGGTTGAACTTGATGGACGCATGTCTTTTTTCAACCTCATCTACAATGTAACTATGTAACCCCCACCACAACACACAGTAATGGGCAATAGCCCTAGCAGCCAAATAGGGAGACTAGCGCTTTTGCCCATTCAAATATATATCGTTCAGTACATTACAAAAAAATAAAATACAAATTACATTACAATAAAAACAAACACTTGCCATTTCATCCATTGATTGTCACTGTTGTAACCTATGCCCTCTATGACAATTAATGGATACCATATAGTAAATAAATGTATTACTTACCCCTGCTAGGATCAAGGTAATCCTCCTACTCCTCATCCTCACCGGTACTAACATCCAAGAAAGGACTGATGCCCAACCATTAAAACACTATCTTTTGGGCGACGGCAAGGAGAATGGTCACATAGGATAGGAGCTCCGTGCCCCGCTCGATTATAAACGATCGCAGAAACCTACAATAAACTGCTAAACTACTGCCAATTAGCCCAAGTAAAAACACACTGACCCAGGATGTCCAGGAAAGGCCCCAAAGTGACAAGAAAGAAGGGATTGCCGGAGTACTTTGGGAGAGCCCGTTTGAGTGGAGCGGGGGCAGAAATGGCGCCCGTTTCAAATGCGGGGTCTGAAACGGAGCCTGACGGCGAGGAGGATGAGCGCGACAGCCAAGCACTAATTCCGGTCCGGCAGTGTGATTTTTCACGGCTATACACCGATCTAAAAACGCTGCTCCAGGCAGAGATGAAAGAATTGAAAAAAGAAGTGTCCGGGCTGGGAGAGAGGACAGGAATACTGGAAACTAAATTTGACCAATCGATTAGAGCGATTAAAAGACAGAACAGAAAATACACAGACCTGCTAGAACAAGTAAATGAACTAAGCGAGCGCCAAGAAGACTCTGAGAACAGAGATAGACGGAACAACTTACAAATTCGAGGGGTCCCTGAATCTGTCCTAGACTGTGATGAATACATCACAAAATGGCTGGAGACTCTGCTCCCTGACACCCCAAAGGACTGCCTGGCGATGGACAGATGCCACAGGGCCCTGAGATCTAAACCGCTCCAAAACGAGCAACCGAGGGACATTGTGCTCTGGGTGTATTATTACCGGACGAAGGAGGCAGTGTTACATAAAACTACACCCTTACCTGTGGTGGAGTTCGAGGGCGCGAGGCTGACAATTATCCAGGACCTGTCTCCAGTAACGCTGGCCCATCACAGATCCCTGATGCCGGTCACCAAAGTCCTGAGGGGAAAAGGGAGTCAGGTACAGATGGACCTTCTCCTTCGGCCTCCTGGTTGCTAAAGGGGGCAAGGCAGTCACGATGAAGGAGCTGGAGGAAGGGCCCTCCTTCCTGCACAGATTGGGCCTAGGCAGTGCCCCTACAGATACAGATCCCGCGGGCCCGCTCCCAGAACCCATCTGGACACAAAACGCAAAGTCCCCCAGAGCACAGAGAGACAAGGACTGAGAGGAATGCATCTTAAAGTTATCTGTTCAGCAGTAGTTCAGTTAAGCTGCTAAAAAAGTTTGACCACATTCCAGCAGTTCCACAATAAACAAAGCTCACATTGCTTTGCCCACCTGAAAAATAAGACATTATCGCAAAAGGACAAAAACTGGTATCCTACCGGCCTCGGACTATGGGTCACTATCACAGGCCTCAACCGGCAAAAGAAGTTTGTTTTTCTTCACCCACGAAAGCACTCCCCTACACAAGATGGCGTTGGTACCTGAGATGGCGGGAACCCAAGATGAAACGCAGGAGCCGGAAGAGTGAGAAGGGCGGGAAGCGGGAGAGCGCACACATACCACTGCCTTGGTGAGACGCGGGATCCAAGATGGCGGCGGCCCGGAAGCGCGTCATCAAATGGAGTTGGCAGCGGCGGCGCCATCTTCGGGGGGGGGGCAAGTGGAGGGACCTCAGCCGTCGCAGATGTATGACGTCAGCGTTCGGAGAAGACATGATCGGAAGCCTCAAGAGGTGGCAGAGGAGCGCCGGATCAGCAAGCCTGGCAAGACAGCAGCAGGCAAAGACAAAGACACAGGGTAGCCAGCCTAAGGTAGTGGCGGGAGATTAAAAATAGGAGACAAAGCTAAAGGCGAGTTAAGAGGAGGGAGGATGCTGAAAATAGCGGAAGCGGGTAGATTAGAGGCAGTAAGAGTAGGATCAGCAGGGGCAAAGGTGAAAAGAGCAGGGGAAAAGGTAGAGAAAGAAGGAGAGACAGCGCTAGGACAGGATGGCAGAAAGATGAGGGACACAGTCAGTGAGCAGTAAATGAGGGGGCTACAGCAGGAAGTGAGACTAGAGTTGGGGAGGAGAGGTAAGGCTAAAGAGACGAGAGAGGGTAGGGGATAGGAGGGGAGTTCTTATTGGAAGAAAAGAGCAAGGAAGTGACAGAGAAAGGACAGGGAAGTGAGCTGGGATGTCAGAAGAGTTAGGCTACATTCCGACAGGACATAGAGGGAAGTAGAACGCGAGAGTGCAGAGAGAGAAGTGAGTGGTGACTAGCAGAGGTTGGAACGGGGAAAGTGATAGAGGTGTACAGGAAAGGGAGATGAGAAGAGAAAGTAGACGAAGTCAGAAAGTGAATGAGGAAGGGAAAAGGGAAAATTATAGAGTAGGGAACAGGGAGATTGAGAGTTAGAGGGTTGGCACAGAGAGATATGGAGGGTGAATTGGGGGGTACCATTAGTTGAGTGAGAAAAGGAAGTGACAGAACGGGAAAAGGGTAGGTGAGATAAAGAAGGAGGTTAGGATCGTTAAGTTACTGATAAGGGGACGTAAGGAATAAATGACTAGAGGTGTAGAAAGCGAAGATGCGTAACAGCAGAAATAAAACAAGTGAAAGCAAGAGAAATATGGAGAGGAGATATGGAAGGCAGTCGGTCATACCGTTAAAAGGAGGGGGGGAGCAGGCGACTAGCCCAATTCGACCAAAAATAGCTAGCAGGATCGAGGGGGAAGGCAACAGAAGATAACACACACTAAATGGCCGTTGGAGACAGTAAGGGCACTGGGAAGGCAAGGCAAAGCTAAGTTTGAGGGGAAATGATGGGGCGTGAGAAAGCAGAATGCTAGGAGAGCTGGGATGTAAGTTCACATATTACAGTTACGTACGTTTCGTTATTAAGGGTATGTGAAGAGCGGGGCAGGGCTTGTAGGAGGTGACCTGCTCCGAAGTCCGCATAGGCCACACGCTAGGGATGAAGAGGGAGGCTCTTCAGGGCCCTAGTGAAGCCCTTTGGGTCAGGATTCTTGGAGGGGACGTCACCCACTCCAAGCCAAGTCTGGACTTCCTGAGAGGAGAACAGGAACCCAAAGGCGATGGTCTCGGCGAGAGGAATAACTCGACAGGACGTATATTATATTTCAAAATATGTTGTGTGGTGTTTATGTACCCCCCCGGTTTTCCTCTTGGTGTGTCCCCCTCCCATTGTTTCCTCAGGCGGGCGTGAAGTGATCTGGGACGCAAGAAAGAATCGCAGCTCCAGCAGAGGACTCGCTCCTCAAGAAAGAAACAGATTACGGCAGGAAAGTCGATACATGTTTATCAATGAGTAAGGAACTTCTGCTAATATCCCATAATGTAAAGGGTTTTAATAGTTCAGCAAAACGCAGGATTGCATTCAGAGATTATAAACGTAAGGGGACAGAAATCCTATTTCTGCAAGAAACACACTTCTCCCAGAACAACTGTCCCAAGTACTTTGATAAGAATTTTAGGGTTAAAAAAAGAGGGGTGGCAATCTTAATACACAATCGAATACCGTTTACAACAGACAGAACATATATTGACAAGGAAGGTAGATACCTCATAGTGCGGGGATCCATACGTGGGTACCCAATAACCATGGCAGCAATCTATGCCCCTAATGAGAACGCTACAGACTTTTTTGACAAGTTTTTTGGCAAACTTCGTAAAGTGGCAAAAGGGAACATTATAGTAGCGGGAGACCTGAATAGGGCACTAAATGAGGAGCTAGACAGATGCTCGACCACTAACAAAACAAACAGACAGGACGTACTAACAATAAAAAAGGGACTAAAAGACTGCCAACTCCTCGATATATGGCGGGAGCAACACCAGGGAGTGTGAGAGTACACTTTCTTCTCCCACCTACACAATAGCTACAGTAGGATAGATTACTTCCTTGTGTCCAATAGAATGGTCCCCGGGGTCTCTCGTTCCGAGATCCATGATATTTCATGGTCTGACCACGCATCTATCGAGCTGCGATCCACACTAATACCACTAGACAGGCCTAGAGCGAACTGGAAATTAAATGAGATCCTACTCAAAATCCCAGATTTAGAGCGGGAAATAGGGGAAAAACTTAAAGAATATTTCAAGGAGAACGAGGGGAGTGTGGCTTCACTTAAGATCCATAAGGCCCATAAGACTACCCTCAGAGGAGTACTAATGAATTTGGCCACCAAAAGAAAAAGGGAAAGAGAGAAAAAGATTAAAGATTTAGAAAAGCAGCTAGCGGAGCTCTCATCCCTACACAAGATGAACAAGCGGGACCACACGCTGAAACAGTTATTAGACACCAAAACGAAACTCAATCTCCTCCTCTCCTCCCAGGCTGAGAAGGAAATAGCCTGGTCTAAGCGGAATTTTTTTGAAAAAGCGAACAAGCCTGATACCCTACTTGCCAATAAGCTAAAAAAACAAGCTTCCAATTTACCACTGTAGCCCCCTGTAAACAGCACAGGCTATACCGATCTCCCTTCTACTGTGGTAAGTCCTGTTAAGATCAGGCACTAGTAATCATCATGGGTTTTCCCCCTTCATAGCCCTGCCCTGAGTGGTAGATGCAGGCCTGGACTCTGCTGCAGTCGTGAGCAAGAGGGGAGGTCCTGCTGACATCACGAGAGGAGGGGCTAGCTCTATATTTAGCAGCCAACTCCTGTGAGTAGAAGTCAGTGCTTTTCTGTTCTGTTCGGAGTAGTATGCCGAGAGGAGTTGGAGGAGACCGCGGTCTCACCTGCGCAGCCGTGCAGGAGCAGAGAGAGGAGCGGAGAGACTCAGCACCTTTAGTAGAGCTGATAGAGTTATAGACCTGGTGGACCAATGCCCCTCACCCCTCTGCCTGGGGTGATGGGGAGAATCCAAGCTCCACTGCGAGGATAACCTCGGAGGTGGGCCACGGGGTATTGAAACCCTAGCCCAGACCATCCTGTCGGAGGAGAGACTTGGAGGGAAGGAGAGGAGGAGATATCTGTGTGGGAGGAGAGCGGAGTAATTTGCAAGGCTTTACTGTTGTTGTTGCTGCTGCTGGACGTCCCTACCTTTGGGAGTTACTGAGCTGCCAATAAAGAGACTATCCTTTGTAAAAAAAGACTGTGTGTGATTTGGAGGCTATTACCCTGGGACCGAAGGGGTTCTTCTATACAGGTCCTGTCCCATATTCCTGGGAGTATAGAAGATGGAGGCGCTACACCACTAAGAGATCATGGAGGCTACCACCCCAGAAGCTTGGTCCTGGCTCCCCCATAACATCGCGGGAAGCTCAGGCCCTCCTGTTCCTCACAGGTATGCACCACACAGCATGTAATCTGCCCTCATGCACCCTAGACACCACCGTAGAGTCTGGGGGAAGGGGGAAGCAGGGTTACACCACATTCACGCTATTCGGAACCAAAAGTGTGACCTCACCTCCATTCCTGGGAAAATCGTAGAGGAGTTTAAAAATTATTATGAAAAGCTATATAATGGAGATAAGGTTGCCCACAACACTAAAACGGGAGAGACGTTAAAGACTTTCCTAAAAGAGGCGAAATTGCCGGTCTTGGGAAGAGCCGAGAGAGAGGCGCTCCAAACGGACTTTACGCTAGAGGAGCTCTCGGAGGTCATCAAAGCATTAAAACCTGCCAAAGCACCAGGGCCAGATGGCTTCTCAAATTTATATTATAAGAAGTATATCAAAATACTAGCCCCCCAAATGTTAAAACTATTCAATGAAATTCTGGCAGGGGCCTCCATCCCAGCACAAATGCTACAAGCCTCAATCTCTGTGATCCACAAACCTGGAAAGGACCCGGCAGACTGTAAGAGCTACCGGCCCATTTCACTGATTAACTCGGACATTAAAATATACTCCAAACTTATAGCAAACAGGGTGGGTATTGTTCTTCCCAGGTTAATCCACACAGATCAGGTGCGGTTTATCGGAGGTAGGCAAGCGGCAGACAACACCACTAGAAGCATTGACTTGATTGATCTGGCTCAAAAGAAAAACATACAATCCATGGTGTTAAGTCTGGATGCTGAGAAAGCCTTCGATAGAATAGACTGGCACTACCTAACAGAAATGCTAGGAGCATTTGGCTTTGAGGGACATCTCCCGTGGGCCATTCTCGTGCTATATGAGGGCCCGACAGCAAGAGTGAGGCATCAGGGCTTCCCCTCAGATCAATTTTCAATAAGAAATGGAACTAGGCAGGGGTGCCCCCTGTCGCCACTGCTGTTCGCCCCGTGTATAGAGCCCCTAGCGGTGCACATTAGAAATAGCCCAGACATCTCTGGAATACCAATTGGAGAGCAGGTGCACAAAGCCGCTCTATATGCAGATGATGTTATCCTAACACTATCCAAACCTCTTATGTCTCTGCCGAACGTATTTGGCATCTTAGGCAAATTTAACCAAATTTCGGGGTTTAAGATCAATCAGTCCAAATCCGAAGCCCTCAATATCAATTTACCTAAAGAAGTAGAAAAACTGATTGACCTCAATTTTAATATTAAATGGCAAGCCTCCGCAATCAAATATTTAGGGGTATATCTTACAAGGGATTACAAAACGTTATATAAAGCAAACTTTCCCAGGGTGATTAAGACATTGGGGGACGATCTCAGGACATGGATGAAAGGTAGTATTTCATGGGAGGATATATAGCATGAAGATGAACCTCCTCCCAAAGATGTTATATCTTCTCCAGAGTCTACCTATACCTTAGTACACTCTGACATCCTTTCCCTACAGTCACAAATCATGAAATTTATTTGGAGTAAGAAAAACCCAAGAATTGCAAAGGGTATCTTGAAGCGACCCACTATAAGAGGAGATTTAGCGGTGCCTTGCTTGTTGGCTTACTATAAAGCAGCCCAATTAGGGCAAATTCTCCAATGGCACACGGACCCAAGCTTATGGAGATGGGTAGAGTTGGAGAGGAACTGCTGTGCACCGATTGAACTCCAAAACTTAATCTGGCTACCCAAAAGAGGGGTACGCAAGATGGAAATACCGCTACAGACCATGGTTAATTCATTAAGAGTTTGGGAGGCCACTAAATTTAGTTATAACTTGACTACCAAAGGCTCACTGATGACTCCAATTGCCGGCAACCCAGACTTCGCTCCAGGGCTGAATAGCAAGAACCTTTTAAGTTGGATTTAATCGGGGATAACTCGTCTTAAAGATCTGGAGGGTAGAAAAATCCACTAAAGCTATCCCAAACAAGGAATTCTTTAGATACCTACAGATCAGAGATTTTTATAATAAAACCCCAATCAGGCCGGCACGAACTAATTTTGAGCAGCTGTGTTCCAGAGGTACGGACACAAGGGGACTTACATCTAGAATGTACAGTGATGTCCAACGAGATCAGACTGTGTTACAGTACATTAGGCATTGGGAGTCAGACTTAGGGAACTTCAGACTTTAGAAGACGACGAGTGGGACAGAATTATCCAAGCAGCCTCAAAAAGCTCAATCTGCACACATTAAAGGAGAACGCATATAAAGTCCTTATGCGGTGGTATTATACCCCAACTCGATTATCTAAATTTGTTAGGGGCTACTCCCCGCTCTGCCCTAAACAATATGGGGAGGTGGCAGACTTGCGACACATGCTGTGGTCTTGCACAAAGGTGGCCCCAATTTGGGAACAAATTAGAGACTGGATACAGTGGATTCTCGGTTTAGAGATCTCCCTGGACCCGTGGGTGTTCCTTTTAGGCAGACGGATCCAGGGTCTGTCAAATGCGGGCATAAATTGATCGCGCATTTTGCAACAGCCACAAGATGCGAGATTGCAGCATTATGGAAGCAACAAGAGGTTCCAATTATCCCTAAGATCAGAAACAGGATTTGGCATGTTTGCCGGATGGAACAATTAACGAGTTTAGTTAATGACACCGGCACAAATTTTCTAAAAGTCTGGGCACCTTGGCTGGCCCAGTTAGTCATCCCAGGGTTGGATGCTACCGCGATATTTCAATGATAGTTTTAGATGCATTCTCCTTTGAGGGCCAGAAATCTGACAATACATAGCGACAAACTGGTAGACGACAGCCCCAACTATAGTGGACCGTTAAGCAGGCAGGGAGGAAGGTTTCGTCCCCAGCTAGACACAGCAAACATTAATTTATAGTATTGTACAACGTTAGCAGTGAGCTCCGATTCCTTTCGCCCCCTCCCCCCTTCCCCATCTCTTCCCTCCCCCGGATCCCTTGTCTGGTATGTCCTGTTTGTATTGTCTTTGTTTTTTAGTAGCTTGCATTTCAGTTTCGGATGGAAGGTTGTTGTTGTATGTTATAAAAATTGTGATTGGGGATGACACATTGGGCTGTGATACAATGTATGAACATGTAACTCCAATAAAAAAAATGAAGTTGAAAAAAACAAAAAAAAAAACCCTATCTATTGGACAGTAACCCCTTAATCACCGTAGCGGGTAGTAACTGCCAACGTAATCAAGGGATTAACCCATGCAGCCCCCACACCTGAGGGAGGCCTAACAACCAACCCCGGGGAAACTACCCCTGTTACCCACCACTCTAACTACCCCCCCCCCCCCAAAAAAAACACCACCACACACAGGAATAGGCAATAGCCCTTTTTGCCAAGTATGGCTAATAGCACTTTTGGTGAATAGATGAAAAGGGTACTGCAGATTTTCCAACAAATTTGAACTTTATTGTGCCATGCTAGCACTTTTGCCCATTTAAAAGCAAACAAAATAAACAATATTTTTTTTTTCAAATACAATACACAATAAATATAAATAAAATACAATTTACATTACAATAAAAATAAAAACTAGCCATTTAATCCATGGCTTGTTACAGTGCTTACCTATGCCTATTCAACGGGGGCAAAGATACCCACATTGGCAATCAATGAACACCCTATAAGAAATAAATGTGTTACTTAACCTTACCGGAATGAAGGCTTTCATCCTCCTCATCCACTACAGAACAAATCTCCTTAGCTTGACCAACGAAGCAATGTTCCTTAGCTTGACCCCTGAAGCAATGTTCCTCAGCTTGACTCATGAAGCAATGTTTTGCAACTTGACCCACGAAGCAATGTTCCTCAGCTTGACCCACAAGGCAACATTCTCAAATTGACCTAAACTTGTATCCAAAAACCATAAACATAATTCATGCATGATGGTGACTTCTTAGATCTATATAGTTAGGCACAGACTAGGGCAGCAGCCTACTGCAGGGGCAGGCAGCCTACCCTTAAAGAGGCCCTCTGTTGCAGGTTCAAATACAACAACATGTGGGTTTCTGAATTGACTTGTTTATTTAGCCTTAAAAATATGGCATACAAAAATAATACAGCTTATTTTCCGCGAATATAAACAAATAGACAGATCAGTCCTGAGCAGGGCTTTTACCTTTTCTCAACAAGGGACTGTTTAAAGTCCACAGTCTTACTATAGCAAACATGAGTTATAGGAAAGTCAGACCTTTACAGCAAGCAGTTTTCCTCCAGAGTTCCAGTGTGTCTCACTCAGATAGCAAGGCATGTGCGAGCATCCTGGGTTTTTAAAGCCCCTCAACAAGGCAGCAGGGACCTGACCAATTAACAAGATCTTTTCCCAGCTGAATTTTAACCTTGTCACTGCTGCACTGCAGACATAAACATAGGTCTGACAGGCATAGGGCTGGTGTCTTATATTCCCCCTGTCACATTCCTCCCATGTTAGTGTGTGACTGGGGCCATGCACAGCTGGAGCCCGACCATCCACCCCTTCTCTAGAGAAGAAATCAGCGTTCGCATTTTCTTTTCCAGGTCTGTGCTGAATCTCAAACGAGACAGGTTGGAGGACCATTTACCACCTGGTCAACCTAGCATTTGAGTATTTCCTTGAATTTAACCACTTTAATGGAGCATGGTCTGTCATCAAGGTAAAATGGACTTCTGCCAGGTAATGCCTCAAGGCCTCAATTTCCCACTTTACTGCTAGGCACTCCTTCTCAATCACTGAGTAGTTTTTTTCCCTCTGGAATAATTTCTTACACAGAAAAAGGATCGGATGTTCTACCCCCTCAAACTGTTGTGACTGCACTGCCCCCATTCTATCTCTGATGCATCGGTTTGCATAATAAAAGGCCTATTAAAGTCTGAGCTTCTAAGGACGGGACCCTCTGATAGACACCTTTTTACCTCCTCAAAGGCTCTAGACCATACCAGCTGTGTACGGGCACACATTTTTGTGAGGTCTGTTAGTGGTGCCGCAACTTCAGAGTAGTTAAGGATGAACCGCCGATAGTACACTGCTAAACCCAACATAGAGCGTACCTGTGGTTTTTTTCGGGGGGTCGGAACTTCTTTCAGGGCAGCTACCTTTTCGGTTAGTGGCCTTACTTTTCCACCTTCTACTGCATAACCCAAGTATTTGGTTTCTGCCTTACCTATGGTACATTTCTTATGGCTGACTGTGAGCCTTGCCTCTCTTATTGACATGAGGACCGCTTTCAGCCTATTTGGAAGGGCCCACCAGTGTTTACTATAAATGACAATGTCATCTAGGTAGGCTGCGGGCCCTATGAGGTCTCCGCACTTTATTCATGAGTCTCTGTAACGTGACCGGGGCTCCATGCAGTTCAAATGGCATTGTCACAAACTGGTATAAACCCATAGGTGGTTTTGCAGTTGATCTTCTCCTCTAAAGGTATTTGCCAGTATCCTTTTGTTAGGACCAGCGTGGATATATACTCTGCTGTACCAAGGGTGTCAATTAACTTGTCCACCTTGGCATCGGATATGCATCAAAGTTGGATACTGCCTTTTGGAGGTCCACACATCTTACTTTTCCATATGGTTTAGGAACAATAACTATTGGACTACACCACTCACTGCATGATTCCTCAATCACGACCAAATTTAGCATGCATTGAACCTCCTTCTATACCAGGTTCTTACGGCTTTGAGGCAACCTGTAAGGACGAGAACGTACTTTTACCCAAGATGCTGTTTCTATCACATGTTAAACTAAATCTGTTTGCCCTCGTAAATCAAGGAAAAAAAGAATTAATTGTTTAAATTCTTTCAACAAGGAACCCATCCAATGGAGCGTTGTTTGCCATAAGATCTGCATTCTGGAGGCAAATAGCATTGGGGGTACCATCGTGTCCGAGGATAAAGAGAAGGTACAATTGCCAGCCGAGTACGCTGAGTTTCGGGACATCTTTGATAAGGTCAGATCGGAGGTTCTTCCCCCTCACCGCCCGTTTGATTGTCCCATCGATCTACTTCCAGGCACTACACTCTCCAGAGGGACTTCCTATTCGTTGTCTATGCCCGAGACCAAGGCAATGAAAGAGTATATTGCGGAGAACTTACAGAAGGGGTTTATCCATAAATCCACTTCTGCTGCGGGCGCAGAGTTTTTCTTTGTGAAGAAGGACGGGACCTTACACCCTTGCATAGACTACGGGTCCCTTAACAAGATCACCGTAAAAAGACGCTATTCCTTAAGTGAACTATTTGATCGATTAAAAGGAGCTAGTATCTTTTCTAAATTGGAATTACGAGGTGCCTATAATCTGGTCAGGATCCATCAGGGTGATGAATGGAAGACGGCTTTCAACACCAGAGATGGACATTATGAGTACTTGGTCATGCCTTTTGGGCTGTGCAATGCCCCAGCCGTGTTTCAGGATTTCGTACATGAAGTTTTCAGAGATCTCCTCAACTCTTTTGTAATCATTTATCTTGATGACATTTTAATTTTCTCCAAATCCAGACAGGAACACATCTCTCATGTGAAACAGGTGCACCTTCGCTAATGGCAGAACAAACCTTTTGCTAAACTGGAGAAATGTAATTTTCATCAAACATCCACCACTTTTCTAGGCTACATCATCTCCGATACCGGCATCACCATGGATCCCGCTAAGGTTAAAACTGTCCTAGATTGGCCACAACCTACCACCCTGAAGGCAGTACAACGCTTCCTTGGATTCTCAAACTATTACCATAGATTTATCCAAATAAAATCTTCTCTAGTGGCTCCACTTATGGAATTAACCAAGAAGTTAGTGGACCCTGCTTCTTGGTCCATTGCTGCCCTCCAGTCTTTCGCCCGTCTCAAAAAGGCCTTTGCATCCGCCCCTATTCTCATTCATTCCGAACCCAAACTTCCTTTTACCCTTGAGGTCGATGCCTCAGATGTGGGCGTAGGCGCTGTTCTGTATCAAAGGAAGAATTGCCTTTCCAGGTTGCATCCTTGTGCATTTAAAAAAAAAAAAAATTATCCGGCCCAATGCAACTACAAATTCGAGAACAGGGAACTCTTGGCCATGAAGCTAGCTCTCGAAGAATGGAGATGCTTGAGGACACTGAAGATCCGATAACCATCCTCACGGATCATAAGAACTTGCTTTACATTGAATGCGCACGCCGCCTTTGAGCCCGTCAAGCCAGATGGGCACTGTTTTTCTCTAGGTATAATTTCATGATTTCCTACCTTCCTGAATCCAAGAATATCAAAGCTGATGCTCGATCTCGACAATTTTCCCTGGACGACAAGACTGAGGATCAGCAAAAACCCATTTTACCGCCCAAATGTATTTTCTTGGCCACATCATTTGGAGCGCTCAAGGACATTGTCCGTCAACAAAGCCACATCCCTCTTGGCATCTCGCCTCCACAGGACCGTCTCTTCACTTCACCCCTACATTGTAGGAAGGTTTTTGAATGATGTCATTCATCCAAATCTGCATGCATCCCGGCACCAAAAGGACCTTGGATCTCATCTCTCGCACCTTTTGGTGGCCAGGAATGCAAAAGGACATAAAAAAATTGTAGCTGTGTGCCCTACGTGTGTCAGGACTAAAACACCCAGGACACATCCTGCAGGTCTCCTTCAACCTTTACCTGTTCTGGATCGGCCATGGACACCCTTGTCTGTGGATTTCATTGTGGACTTGCCTAGTTCCAAGGGTATGGACACGATTCTTGTAGTAGTAGACTGTTTTTCGAAGCAGGCCCATTTTATACCCCTCAAGGGCCTGCCCAACTCTCCCAGATTAGCTGACATCTTTATCAAGGATATCTTTCGGTTACATGGAGTACCCTGGACCATGGAGTATCGGTGCTTACTTCCTGGTTCCGCCCTTGCTGCTATTGGAGGCTCTGCCTTTTTATACCTTCAGTCTGCTATCATTCTTTGCTGAGCATAGTCAAGTGTGATGACGTGCCTTGATCCTGATACCTTGCTTTGCCTGCCTGTTAACCTCTTGTTGCCTGAACCCTGCTAGTACCTTGGACTCCGCATCTCTCCACTCCTGATCCATCTTGTATGACCATTCTCATGTCTCCAGTCCTGAACCTGGCTACATACCCCGACAATCCGCTACTCTCCAATCCTGAACCTGGCTATGCACTCTGACGATCTGCAACTCTCTGCTCCTGAACCTGGCAAGCACTATAACTATTCTCCAATCTGTAATCCTGACCTGGCTTGAATGACTACTCTACATCCTAGGCTCGCCCACGTGGCTGTGGGTCGGCGTTAACCAATTACCTACCTCAGCACCGCAGTCGTGCTTTGTTTGTGGTGAGATACCAATAAATGTCTTAATTCTATACAAATATGGCCTAATGCATACTTTCCATGAAGATCATTGTATTGTATGAGTTCCCTGAAACCCTTGCACTGTACAAATCTAAAAGACAGCATATCAAAGCAAGCATTTTGGCTACTTTAACCACCAAAAGGGCCTTCCTGTATGAACGATGATAAATCTGCACCCTATATAAGGGTTTATTAAAAAATATATTGCTGTACTGGATTATTGTACATAATTAATTCATAGAGAATATAAGGGAGTAAATTCCCAGAACACCCCAGTGTGTAGTCAAACTGTTTTTGCGGGAAAGTCTTTGTAGGAAAGGTGCTTGTCCCTTTAAGTATAGTCACACTTCCAAGTACAGTACATATGAAAAATAGAGAAGAGGCAGCCCTTTATCCCAGATAAATATAATACTCACAATTTGTAGAAGAGTATCCAGATTTGTATCAAGCAGCACACATGCTAGTGAGAAAAAAGATTACCTTTATTTAGAAAGGAACACACCACACAGCAAAGTCGACGTTTCAAGCTAGTTAGAAATATCTATTTATTACAATACAATAAATTTTGCTACAGTATGTTAGAATACATTTAATATCAAATATTTCAATGTCTGAAGAAATGAAATAATAATGTGAGAAAATGATTTACAAAATGTTACATCTTAAGTGACTACAGGCATACCCCGCTTTAAGTACACTCACTTTAAGTACACTCACGAGTAAGTACATATCGCCCAATAGGCAAACAGCAGCTCACGCATGCGCCTGTCAGCACGTCCTGAACAGCAATACCAGCTCCCTACCTGTACCGAAGCTGTGCGCAAGTGGGGAGACTATAGAGCCTGTTACAAATGCGATATTTACATCAGTTATGCACGTATAGGACGATTGCAGTACAGTACATGCATCGATAAGTGGGAAAAGGCTGTGCTTCACTTTAAGAACATTTTCGCTTTACATACATGCTCCGGTCCCATTGCGTACGTTAATGCGGGGTATGCCTGTATAATATAAAAAAAATATTAATAATGTTATGTGAAAGAGTCCTATCTACAGATATTGCATTTTCAACAAAAAAGAATAAGATTGATACATAATATTAATAAACATAATATTAAATAATATCACTGTATGGCTAATAAAACATTTTACATTATAAATCCAAAACAATTATATAAATTTACATATATGTTAAGGATATTACTGTAATTAAAACTACATACAGGATTTATAATAGTAATACAAACATACAGTATGATAAATAACTGACAACAAAGTCCTGGTTAAAAGTGTGTTAATGATCCAATCCTGATTTTGGATTCTCATTTGCTCTTGCGGAGTGTATACTGATTCTGTGGAGAATACAGATCTACAGTAATTATATGAAAAACCGATAAGGGAGGAGCTGTCATAGTCCAAAATAGAATTGACTACGAAAATGAAGCCCACAGATTACTAGGCGATCCCACTTTTTATAAAAGGTTGAAAAATGATCCAACTAATGAATGTATTTGTCAACTTAAGGCCCTTCTTGATGATGCATTACTAAACACAGTTATTTCAAAGACTGAATATGCTTTTTTGTTTTCCGAATTTCCAAAAATTCCAATTTTTTATCATTTACTGAAATTCCATAAATCCAAAATAAACCCACCGGGCAGACCCATCATTTTCGGTATCCAGTCTCTTACAGCAGAGACTGGGAATATTCTTACACAACCCAGTGGCAATCGCCAAAAAGACCCAGGTACACCCAGGTACATTCTGGATACATGCCTTAAACTTGCCTTAAACTATCCCCAGCATTTCTGCATTGATTAATGGCCCATCAGATTAACAGTGGGGGTCCCTGGCAGTCCCATTCAAACTGAATGGGACTGCCAGGGACCCCTGCTGTGTTAATCTTATGGGTCATTAGTCATCTGCAGAAATGCCTTAAACTTGCCTTAGACTAGCCCAGTACATACCCAGCACATACCCAGAATGTAACCGGGCTAGTTTAAGGCAAGCTTTAGAATAGTCGTGGTCTCGCCTGTACCTCAATTTGTCACAATATGTAGATTATTTTTTGCTGTTATATGTAGTAAAATTACCTTCTTACCTCAAGGACTCAACATCTCTACTTAATTTATTTACAAACTTCACATGGAAGAAAATTACAGATGGATAACATGTGACGTCCAGGCGCAATAAAATATTATTTGGAAGAAGATACATCTTTACATCCCTCCAATAGTGAGTTTATTCTTAACTCAATCAGATTTATTTTATCTCATAACTATTTTTTATTTCTGTCAGAATTTTTTCTTCAAATTTGTGGCACATGTTTTGCCCCTAGCTACGCCAATGTATATATGGGAAGGTGGGAACAAAATAAAATCTGGTCAAACAATCCATTCTCAAAAAATGTCGTCATGTGGTATCGCTACATTGACGACATTTTGTGTGTCTGGGAAGGTCACACTGAGTCAGTTGACACCATTTTATTATATCTTAACGACAACAATGAGAATCTAAAATTCAAAGCTACCACTGATACTGTCACCATTGATTTTTTTGGACTTGAAATTAATGGCATCATCAGAAGGCATAATAAATACCAAAACTTTTTTCAAAGAAGTGGATGCCAACAATATTTTGCTGGCATTCAGTAACCATAAAAAAAATTGATCCAAAATATACCTCTTGGGCAGTTTATAGGGCTCAAGAGGAACTGTAGCTCTATAAATGATTTTGATACACAAGCACAGAATATGCTATGTTAGTTTGCTCAGAGAGGATATCCTTTAAATAAATTTAAAGATGATCTATTGAGAGTTAAAAATATGAATAGAGAACTGATGCTAAACCCTATTCCAAAAATTCCATCTGAAAAAGAAAAAGACAAGAAAATAGAGGTGGCTTTCATTACACATTTCAACTCAGTCAGTAGATCAATTGATGGTATAAATAAGAAACACTGGGGGATCCCATCTGATTATCCCATTCTGGGTTATTTTCTACACTCCACTCCCAAATTTATATATAGAAAAGCTAGAAATCTTATAAGCATTTTAGACCCAAGCGATATAGGTAATGAATACAGTACATCAATAAGTAAAATATGGTTGAATAAAAATGAAGTAGGCACCTTTAGTGGAGGGAAATGTTTAGCATGTAAATTCCTCCATCCAGAGAGAAAAATAATTACATCCAAATCAACTAACGAAGTATTTGACATCAAAGACTGTATATCTTGCAAAACTCCATATGTTGTATACTTATTCAAATGCCCATGTGGTCATACAAAAAGGTTTCTCAAAGTGCGCATTCTTGAACATGTTAGAAATATAAGGATAGGTTTTGAAAAACACAGTTTATCACGCCATCAAAAAGATCCTTCTTCCTTAAGATTTAAAGGCATTCAAGTAGTTTCCCCCAGAAGAAGGGAAGGGGATAGATTGAAAAACCTGTCAATACAGGAGACCTTCTGGATACACAAATTAGGTACCCTTACTCCAGCAGGTTTAAATGAAGACATAGACATTTGGTCCTTCTATTGATGTTCTATTCTCTGTGTCTACATTCTCTATTAGCATGTAAATCTTCTATACTGGATAATTTGTAGCGATATATTTATATGCTATTTTTGCCATATTAATGGAATTATTTGTCCAATTCTTGAATGTGGCTGGTCTCTCATTTTCATTATTGTTTCTTCTTCTTCTTTTTTACCTCTCTTTTGCATGTGTTTATCATGGCTCTTCTGCTTTTTTATATGCTGATATAAGACAACATTGTTTTGTCTTTATTATTATTATGTAATATTGTCAACATTATTTTTAACGCTAATGTCTGTTTTCTTTCTTGTCATTACAGTTTTTATTATTTTCATGTGATTTGCATAATTCACATTTGTGTTTTTAAACGTTACTGTGTTAATTAAACTTGTATTGTTGTTTTTCAACTGATCAGCTGTGAACTCACATCAGCTGTACCAAAGCCCCTGCACTTAAACGTGATTGGCCGTACACACCCCACTTGCCTGACCAATCGGTTTACACTGAAGGGTTTAAATAGTCATTCATGATTCAATGACAATCATCCCTGATGAAGTAGTCTAGTAGTAGTAGGATTGTAGAAGGATTGTTCTTTTAATGATTTACCAAATCGCCCATCCACATAACTGACATGCAGCATAATATTGGCTCCCTGACTATCCGGTACGGCCACTGTGCATGTTAGGTCATCAGCCACTGCATCTTTATAGTGTGTAGCTAAATAACGAAGAAACAAAGTTCCATAGATCAGTGCTTCAAAATCTTGGCTACAAAATAACAGTCTATTGACTTATAAGAGGAATCAACTTGCTTGTAGAAAGAACTTGTCAAGGCATCATAGAGTTTAGTGAATAATGAAGGTATAATGCTCAAAGAAAGGGGAGGTATATGTATAACGTACTGGTTGATAATGCAGATGGCCACTGTAAACAAACAGCAGTCTTCTGTTCTCTTCTTATTGGACTACCTCCCTATAGCAAACCCTTGCAATGTCCAGCAATATTCCTCCCACTTGTAGAAACCATAATGGGGTAAGGAAATGGTGGTACTCACAATAAGATGCTGTCCATTCTGTGTTGGCGTACCTCACGCTGTACGTAAATGTAGGAAATCCAGTGAAAGAAAAAATTGAGCACAGCAGCAAAAAGATGAAGGGCTACAATATAAAAACTAAATAAAATCAATTTAAGGAAAAATGTGACAACATGGCACAGATCGGGTAAGTGAACTCTAATGTGTTTCACGCTTCTGTCAGCGCTTCTTCGGAGACGGAGACGAAGGGGTCGGAGACGAAGTGCTGAAAGAAGCGTATTTGGTGGTCATGCCCCAAGATCATCCTATACTGGGGAAGAATTAGAAGACTAATAAAGGGGGTAGTGGGTTTAGACTTGACATGGGACATGGAAACTGTACTTTTATTTAAACCTACAGACGGTCTCGAAAGGAAGGCAGGCTACTTGATAACACAAATACTCTCGGCAGCTAAAGCAATGATAGTGAAACACTGGAAACAGAATGATTCCCCACCAATCACAACAGTTATGAACAAAATGAACCATGTTATGACAGTGGAAAGACTCACCAGTTTAGTCCATGATAGATTTAATAGTTTCCTGACAACCTGGGACCCTTGGGCGACTTATATCTGGCAAAATCCAAACCTGACTTGAGACCACGAATCCAGATATGATGTCAAGCCAAACTGTCTGCATTTCTAATTTATAGGATGTTTTCTACACTATTATATAAATATATATATATTTTCACTTGCAAGATCCCTGCGTGGAGACCAATATGGATGGATGCCCCTAATCCCCCCCCCCCCACTCACCCTTTTTATTTTCTGTACCCCCCTCCCCCCTCCTTTTAAGTTTTGAAAATAAATAATAATAAAACACAAGTTTAAAAAAAAAAACTGCGTTGATGTATGCCTAATATGTTACATTGATTGGCACACAATATACAGTATGTACTTATTTCACAATGAGCATTATGTGCGTTTTTTTCTTCTTTTTCTCCTAGAACCTTAAGGGTGTTGAGCCATCCCTCCTGAACAGCTGCAGGCTATTGTATATACACATTGTTACGGTTCTGTTATTGATACAGTCTCCTGGCTATATTTGATTCATTTTATTTTATTTTTCCACTTTTTCAAGTAATGTTTTTCATACTTGATCTTTAGTCACTGCACTATTAATTGTTTGTTTCTTACTGGAAATCACTTAGACATTAGATGCGCACTTTAACCACATTATGAGGAGAGACTAGCTAAATGAGATGTATTTACATTAGAAAAGAGGCGTCTAAGAGGGGATATGATAACTATATACAAATATATTTGGGGACAGTACAAGGAGCTTTCAAAATAACTATTCATTCCAAGGACAGTACAAAGGAATCGGGCCATCCCCTAAGGTTGGAGGAAAGGAGATTTCACCAGCAACAAAGGAAAGGGTTCTTTACAGTATGGGCAGATAAAATGTGGAATTCATTACCCATGGAGATTTTGATGGACAATAGAATTGTTTTAAAAAAGGTTGGACATCTTTTTAGAAAGGAAATATATACAGGGATATACCAAAAAAATAAACATGGGAAGGATGTTGATCCAGGGAGTCATCCGATTGCCAATTCTTGGAGTCAGGAAGGAATTTATTTTTCCCTTTATGAGATATCATTGGATGATATGTCACTGGGGTTTTTGTTTGCCTTCCTCTGGATTAACAAGTAAGTATAGATATAGGATAAAGTATCTGTTCTCTAAATTTAGCATATGTTGAACTTGATGGGTGCATGTCTTCTTTCAACCTCATCTGTTATCTAACTATGTAACACTTCTTCAACATTCAGTTGTCCTAACACCATACCCAAGAGCAAACATTAATACTACTGGGGATTCATTTCTAGATTTATTTATTTTTAACTGCAGTGCCTGTACAGTAGCTCTGACCTCCAAATAGCTTGTAAAAGTTATTCACTACAATATGTCATTGTTTATAAGATCCAGCTCCTCATCATTAAACCTCAGTGTTCAAATGCATGCTGCTTTCCCTTTCTGAACAGTCACCTTGCAGGTACAACACTGGTGTTCACTGTGAATTACCTGCAATTTGACACTACCACATTTCCTCGATTCTATGTCGCACCTTTTTTCCCACTATACTTGTATCTGAAATAGGGATGTGTCTTAGAATCGATGTACTAAATTTTTTTTTAAAAATCAACAAGGGGGCGCTGCTGGAGATGCCGGCCGGGGATCTTCATAGTCTGCAGAAACAGGATGGCTTTGATTGTAGTACCCCGTCAGACCTAAAAATGCTCTTACCTGTTTGTTGGTAAGTGGCTTGTGCCAGTTTTTTTTATATGAAACACCCCAGTAGGGAAAAATTGGTGCACAGCTTCAGTCATGGGTTGAGTAGATCAAAAGGATTTATTATATTAAAAACATGGACAAAAAAATACTGATATTGTCACTCTAACGCGTTTCACACGCAGGGTGCTTTATCAAAGAGTTACAGGTAGCCACTGACTGACATTCTTATAGCGCATCTATGACACCTCCTTCTAAAATCTAACCAATCACAAAGATAATTCTAATCTCTGACAGGTGTTAATATACAAATAGAGGGTGTAGGTCACAAGAAGCAATTAGTGAGTAATCTGAACAAACACTAACAAAACAAAGAGATGGTTATATCTCTATAAACACATATAACATCACAAATATTAATAATCATATACAAACAAATATCAAAACTCAGTCTATCTTAATAGACTACCATGTATTGTGTATATAATATAATATCTTATAAATTAATTAAATAATCTATAAACTACAAGTGTATTCAGACCAGAATTCCTGAAGACCTGATCAGTACTAACAATAAATCTATATAACCTCATATCACGATGCATATAAATTATAAAACAGTGTATCTAATAACAATATAATAATAATAAATAAATATATATAGTGTAAATAGAAATCATTAATCTAAATCTAACATATCACATATAACAGAAATATATTGAAAAGAGCATATTGAAAAGAAAACACATATATACATATATATGCATATATGAAATTGATGAACAATATACACACACACATATATATTCTTAAATGTATCCTGTATGTTCCCAAAGAATTTAAGTTTATTATATTTTATTCACTAAAGAATTTAAGTTTATTATATTTTATTTCACTACATTTCTCCTAATATAATGGATGTCATTAATTGATATAGTATAAATAAACTCAATCAACATATCTCATATCAAGAGTTATATCATAAAACATATAACGATTTTGTTTGTCATTTGATTTAGAATAATAGAATAATAATCATAACTATTCATCTAAAACATAGATGAATATAGAGATATATAGAGATATATTTATCTCTATAAGCTTTTGATCAAAACTGCACCTAAATAACTATATAAAAGAGGAAATAACGACTCAAACTAAAAAATGCTTTACATCTCTCTGCAATTGAGAAAATTGAGTCTATCTCTCCCTCTGGTATGTGGTGCAATATGCTCAAGACCTGAGAAATGAAAATTATTAATATCACATCTATCACAACTCGTGAAATGTCTAGAGACAGGATGAGATGTATCATGTTTTTTGATGAGCCGAACATGTTCAGAGATTCTGGTTTTTAGAGGTCTTATTGTCCGACCCATGTAGCGTTTGCCACACCCATACCAAAGTGTGTGCAGTATTTGACAAAGCAGGTGTGACAATTAATGAAAGTTTGTATTTTATAACTAGTCTTTTGATTGTGTTTTCTTATTCTCTTTAAGGGTTTTGCATATCTACAAAAATTGCAAAAAAGCCCTTTGGTATACCTCGAATGTTGTTGTTTTATTCATCTGTAGAACAAAAAAGGCTAGGAGACAATGAAGATGCAATTGTATTGGCTTTCTTGAAGACCATATGTGGTCCTTTCTTCAGAATCGGTCTAAGATCATCATCTAGTCTCAATGTATTCCAATGTTTCTTTAATATCATAGTAATCTGTGATGCCTGTCTATTGTATTTCGTAATAAACAATGGATTTTGTAATTCTTGTTTGTCTCTCTGTTTGTAATGTTGTTTTTTATTATTGTTACTGCTCAATAGGTCCTTTCTGTCAGTATAAGTTGCCTGTTCCAAAGCTGAAAAAATAGCTTGTTTGGGGTACCCTTTTTGTTCAAATCTATTGCACAAATTTTTAGACTGTTCATGAAAAGTAACATCTTCTGAACATAATCTTTTGTACCGTAGGAATTGTCCTTTAGGAATTCCATTAATAAATGATCGTGGATGACTACTGGTGGCATTAAGAAAAAAATTCCTAGAGTGTGGTTTTCTATAAATAGTAGTTAGTATGTGATCGTCTGTATCCACAGATAATGTCACATCCAAATAGTTAATAAATTTAACATTAGTTTCAAAAGTAAAGTGTACATTCATATCACTAATGTTCGAAATTCTCTATAAACGTGTTCAATGTGTGTTCATCCCCAACCCAAATAAAAATTAAATCGTCTATAAAACGTTTATAAAATATAATGTGATGTACTTTTTGGCTTCATGAGTCAATATTCCAATAACTGCTGTAGAGGCAAATAGATTGGCCTACTAAAGCATTGCACTATCTATGTTTTTGAATCACAGTTTTGCCTTAATCATATCTTGTGGACTAGGCTCTCATAATATATGCCAATGTCAATATACATAGTCATTATAGCGTGATGTGTCTCATCCCTGTTGTTTTGGCTTCACTACCGTGTCATAAGCCAATATGGATTAATTATATTATTTTGCCAGACCACTTTTTCATTAATGTTCACATTGCACAGTATGTCTTTCACTGCTTTGCACCATTATTGTGGGTGTTTTATTATAGTGCCAAATGCTCTTTTCTTTGATACATATGTTTTATGACTTTCAGGTAGATATGCCCTGCTTACATGGTGTTTAGTCACTGATGTGTCTACATACACCTTTAATTATATGCAGGCAATGATAGGCACAATCACAAGTCAGTGTTTATTCTGCCAGAGGCTTATTTGCTAACTCTGCCCGTTTTCATTACAGCCTAACCATTCATACTGTGCTGCCTTAGCCCATATTGCACACTAGCAACGTCACGCATGCACAGTTGAACCAAGATCGCAAGAGACCAGTTTCCCTGCAGACGCGCCTATTATTTATTTATTTTGACCTAGCAGTGGCTCGCGCATGCGCAGTTGGCCCTTCTTTGGTTCGCGATGCATTCCATTCAGTGCTGGCGCCCTCTCTGGCTCTGATACATGCGCCGGAGGCCTTTACCTTTCACCCTTGACCTGCGCATGCGCAGTTAGTGTGTTTCATCACACGGGCGGATCCCTGCATTCGAGACAACGCTGGGCAGTTCACAGGTATGGGAGAGTCTTTCATAATGTATACCATTTATGGTTTTATTATAAGTTTGTGCTGCACCTGTTTGTTAGGGGTTTTAAGGGTATTTATATGTGTTCTATTTCACTCTGTATGCACATCACCTTGAGAAAGGTCCCGCACGAAGGACCGAAACGTTGGAAATGATGTCTTGTTAATACAATATTCTTTTGACAACCATTTGGAGTGCTGCCTCTGATATTCGTCCTCACACGGTATCGTATTGCCTATATACATATATATAAATATATATATATATATATATATGCTGTTTTATCAAACATGAAATTATATATTACATTTTATAAAATTAAATCATACATACAGAAACTGAAACAGGAAAATAAGTTTTCATATTGTTTTCAGTTAATGTAGCAGTATCCATTATATAACATAATGCTGTTTACCTATAAATTCCTATCTTACCCCCTTCATTCATGTTATAGCATCCTTATTCATGTTATTGCTTGTCTATACTTCCATTCTACTTGTCATCTGTTTTAATAGAAATCACCTTGATCCCTTAAACACCTTTATTTACTGTTCTTTTTGTGTTGCCAAATAATTCCCACATTCATTTTAGAACTGTTGATCTCATTTCTCTAGATCTTTTATTGCATGTCTTCTATCATATAACATTAATTCCAACTTGAGTTCTGCTAAGTTAGGACCATATGGTTTTAACCAATTGTTTAATATAAGCTTTATTGCCAAGGTCTCTATTACTTTTGCTAATTTGGGGAATAATTGCTTATTTACTTTATCTTTTTGACTTTTTAAATTCACAAATAATAGCACAAGATAAGATTTTTCAAATCTGCACTTGAGAGTATTGTTCATAAACTTATTCCACAATTAAGAGATTGAGCCACATTCTCAAAAGCAGTGTTTGAAATCCGCTTTCCCTTGTTTGCATTTTACACAAGACCCTTCTTCCTTTTTATGTGAGCTCTCTGCCGTAGAGAAATGTAGGCTCTGTTTATTAGTTTAAGTTGCACTGTCCTGCAGTGATGCTCCACAAAGAGTTTTAAGATTTGATTTATTACATTTTAAAATAGTCTTCATAGTAGTGATATCATAAACTTCTTTTTTCCATGCCTTTAAAGTATTTCTCTATGTAGCTCCTGCATTTACTGTATCAATAGGATGGGCTTATAAAATGAGTCTGAATTTGAAAGATTTTGCTACAGTAGATGAATGGCATTGTCTATGACATTATTCTATCATATCTAAGGATTTATATTTATACGTTTATTCGCGAAATGTCTGGCCTGCAGGTAAGAGAAAAATATCTGAATTTGATATTCCGAAGTTTGCTTTTAACGTCTTAAATTATTTGACAACACTTAGTTTACTATCTAGCAAGTCACTACCAATTTTAATTCCTTTTTTTCCCCAGATTTCAAAATTTCTCTTTGATAGACCCGGTGTAAAGTGTGCATTATTTATTAAAGGTAAGTATTTTGATTGAAGACCTTTTAGCCCACACGTCTTCCACATAAGAGACCATGCTCTTAATGTATATTTGAACAAGATATTATCTTTCATATCTTTAGGGATGTCTCTCTCCCTTCATGAAGAAGGTGTGAGGATTCGGGGATCGCGGCGCTCACAGCGCGACCCCTCCTCACCCTCTTTACCTGCTTCTGCCGTGGTGAGTCCCCCTCGCCGACGCCAGTCACCTCGCACTGCCCTGGGGGTTCCCCACCGCCTCCGGCGGTCCGCCTCTACTCCGCGGCCGCCGCTCCCTCATGCGGCTGCCATTTGTCCCGGGCGCGCGCATGAACACCGTGCACCGGGTGAAGATAATTTATTCACTGCTCTAGCAGTGAAACCACGCCCCTAACTGACAAACAGGCTATTTCCCCAGACCAAACTATCTCACCTGCCTGCCAATCAAGGGGACCTATCGTGGACAGCTCCATGCACTCCTCCAGGTCCGCCCCCTCTTCCTATTCGCCAGCCTCACTATATTATGCCTGTACTACCATTCCCACATCGCTAGACATAGGGCCTCATGCAGTAAGCGCCGATAAGGCTTTTATCGCCATTTTCCCGCCAAAATTGCATTTGCGATTCAGTAAGCGCCGATAAGTAGCCAAAATCGGCATTTTTTCTTCCCGATAAACATTTATCGGCAGCCGGGTGCCGATAAGCCACTTATCAGCACTTTTCGCCACTTTTTGAAATTGGCTGTATTCTAGTAGCCCCGATCAGCTTATCAGTGCTGATCGGCACTCTAAAATTGAGATTACTATGGCAATTTGTCCCGCCAACTAAAGTTGGCAAGTTGGAGGGGCGAAGGATCGGCAAGGTAGCCGGGACGGCACTTAGAAAAAATAGCTCATCTCTACATCAATGGAGTCAATGGAGCGGGGACTTATAACTTTATAGGAGTGTTTACGTGCTATTGCTCCAAATAAAAATGTGCTTGGCATTACAGTATCGATGTTATTCACTTCATCGTGTCACCGCTTACGTTTATTATTGACAGAACATTGTACTTGTCTATGTTATGATGTTTTGCGTGTCACATTAGTCTTAATGTTATGATGTGTCAAGGGAAACTCCTATAGTAAACTCTTAAAGGAAGAGGTCACATCATATGAAACATGTTACTTAAGTGTGCTTCGATTATTTATATGATGTAACAGATTTGACACATCTAACAGATCCAGCGTATAGTAATGTTGCTATAATATATAGAATGCTTTTAATGTGTAACGCATGATCAAACGAAAATGTAGCTGTTATTTGTTATGTTTACATGTTGTTTGTGACCTCCCTCTTTTTATGACGTCCGCAATTGGACACTCAATAACATTGCATGTTTACATTGTACACGATGCATTATAATCAGTTCATGCATAGACGATTGAAACATAATCAATAGCAATTATCCTGATGGCATGAAATTATGCATATTCACCTTATAATTAGTTCATGTGAACATGTGACAATAACATGCTAAATTAGACATGTTGCTACGTATTTTTTCAACGTCAATGTCATGGTTGTATCATAATGAGATGACTGAGTGTTGCGTTCATAAGTGGTACATGCATTACACATTCCATAAATACTTGCGAATAAATTGTTGTACAAAGCTTAACGTTACATCATAGTCAAATATCATGATTGCCTGATGAACACACATACAGTAATTAATCCGTATAATTCGTACTGTATACCCGTTTGGAGTTCACAACTTGGATATGTTTATTTAACACCTTGCACTTCATCAAGTCACGTGACATCATCACATAGGTATTTAAAGGAGGGCAATTACCTGCGCATTGACAGCTACAGACCTGCAGATGATACGCTTGTTCATGAGACGGAGGATAATTCTATTGGAGGAGAGGATAGCTGAGGGACAGGACGTCACAGGGCAAGGAAGGGACAGGGACACGGAGTGGAGAGGGAGAGGGAGAGGGCAAGGAGATGAGAGGAGAAGAGAAAGGAGAGAAGTTGTGCCTCATCCACGTTTGTACAGGGAGAGAACCATGTTAGATGGGATGAGTGAGGAGGAGATCATAAGTCGGTATCATTTGAGTTCAGCAGCAATCTTCCTCCTTATGAAGAGATACGGGTAGATTTAGATTTTGTGACAGCCAGAGGTCGTGCAGTCCCTGGCCTTGTTAAAATGCTGTTCTCATTACATTATCTTGCTTCCGCGTCATTCCAGACAACTGTGGGAACAGTGGGCGGGGTCTCGCAATCTACATTCTCGCGGGCCTTTACCTAGTTTCTATGTGCACTGAATAGACGCGCTAGGAATTATATTCATTTTCCTACAGAGCACACAGAGTGGCTGGAAGTGAGGAATGGCTTTTATACCATAGCCGGGATACCATGTGTGATGGTGCAATAGATTGCACCCATGTTGCCTTGATCCCGCCTAGTCAGAGTGAGCATGCTTACCACAATTGTAAGCACTACCATTCCCTGAATGTACAGGTGGTATGCGATGCCATGATGAAGATTATGATGTGGTAGCCAAATTCCCTGGTTCCAGCCATGATTCCTCTATCCTGAGAAACTCGTCAGTTTTCCATGCTTTTGAACAAGGCTATTTTGGACCTGGTTGGCTGGTGGGTGAGTACATATTATGAAGTGTTAAGAAACCAGTAATGTGTATGTTGCAAATGTCGTAGTTAATGTTTACAATTATATAATGTTATTGAATGTTTGTGCATGCTTCATTATAGGTGACTCAGGATACGGAATTAGGCCTTGGCTTTTGACACCGTTGGCTAACCCTCAATCTGAAGCAGAGGAACGTTATAATGTAGCCCACATATCTACAAGATCGGACATTTGGCCTGCTTAAAACAAGATTCAGGTGTTTAGATAGAACTGGTGGGGCACTTCAATATAAGCCTGCTAAAGTGTCAGATATTGTAATTGCTTGCTGCATTTTGCACAATCTGGCACTCCGCCATAATTTGGAAAGTGACATACATCACGGCTTGGAGGAGGAGCATCCCGTACATTTAGCAGCTGACAGTGAGCAAACAGACTGTGGTGTGGAGACACGTCGTAATGTTTTTAACACATATTTTTCATGTAAGCAACTACCTATATGGTCATAGTACTACATAGATGTATGAATGCATTTTACTGATAAATACATGTGTCCAAATACCATTCACTTAGGAAACAGATGAATATGGTTCTCCCACCTTTCTGTTCTCTGCTGTGTGGACAATTGCATATGGCACCGGTATGTCATTCATCAACAGGTTGTATTCTACTTCTTACCACTAAAAGGTTTTGTGTGTACGTGAGGGAATAATGTGTACAAAATCTATATTTTAATACATTCTATTTTTGCTTATGCATAAACAAGAAACCTAGTATGTTGATATCCCATAGCTAGTGCAATAAGGTTACATACAAATGTTCATTTAGTGTGACATGTGTGTCGCAATGATGTGTAGCCTATTGTGTATTTGAGATCACATTTGACGTTTTCTAGATTTGGTTTAATATCACATAGAAAAGGCTTTGCACTTCCCACAGAAATAATTACCGTTGGGTTTGCGCGGCATCCATGGTAACTCCAAAGATGTACTTATTGGAGACCCAATATCACTTGGTGCCAGGAAGTGCTTTAGGGTCTTAGCCCGACGGTAGATAAAACTGGGATTTTGGTGTAGGGAGGGGCCCAGAATAGGATCGTTACAGAGAATATTCCAATTCTTTTTGATTATTTTTTGCACACTAGTGCTAACCGAGCTAAACTCTGTGATGAATGGAACTTTTAGTTTGTCATCTGCCTCTTCGTTCGCTATTCTTTTTTTCTGAACCAATAGAGAGTCCCTCTCCATTCTTTCAACTTTTTCTAAAGAACTGAGCAACAGGGCCTTATAATACCCACGTTCGATAAATCTCTCCAAAAGGGAGGCCGATTGAACTTCAAAGTCAGCTTGGAGACTGCAGTTGCGTTTGATGCGCATAAACTGACTCTGGGGTATGTTGTCAATCCAAGATCTTTTATGATTGCTGGATGACAGAAGGAAGCTGTTAGTATCCACTTTTTTGAAATATGTTTTGGTGTTAATCTTTTCACCAACTCTTGATACTAGACTAAGGTCTAAAAAGTCTATCTGGCCGACATTTGATTCAGATGTAAATTTCAGATTGTAATCATTAGTATTCAGATAGACCTTGAAGAGCTCTAGAGTGTCCTCATCACCCTCCCAGACACACAAGACGTCATCGTTATATCTTTGCAATACAATAACCCTATTCGCAAATGGGTTATTGTGCCATATAAAGTTATCTTCCCATATCCCCATGTATATGTTCGCATAACTGGGAACAAATCGCGTCCCCATGGCTGTGCCACACAACTGTAAATAGAACTGATTCAAAAATAGAAAATAGTTATGCGACAAAATAAAAGTAATGGCATCGATAATAAAATTACAATTTAAAGGGTGGAGATCTATATCTTTTGTTAATGTCTCCTTTATTGCCCCAATCCCTTTATCATGGGGAATACATGTATAAAGGGAAAGAACGTCGAAAGTTGCCCATCTATATCCTTCCTGCCATTGAATTGTCTTAACTAAATTCAGAACGGCAGTGGTGTCTTTAATGTACGATGGCAGTATTTTCACATATTTTTGCAGAAAAAAATCCACATACTGCGACAAATTCGACGTTAATGATCCAATTCCGGAGATTATAGGTCTACCCGGTGGATCGATAGAGGTCTTGTGTATCTTGGGAGGGTGATAATACACCGGTATAGTAGGGAATAAAACATTCAAAAATTGATATTCAGATTTAGATAGTACTGTGGATGCAACAGCCTCATCAAGCCCTGTAGCTCAGAGACAAAACTTTTCATCGGATCCTGACTGAGTTTGCTATAGTTAACTGGATCGTTCAGAATGCGCATGGCCTCCTTTTCATAGCTCTCACGGTTTTGGATAACGACTCCTCCACCTTTATCCGCCTGCCTTATGATTAGATCTTTCCTGTCCTGAAGTTCTTTTAACGCTAGATGTTCTTGATAGCTAAGGTTATGTGGTATATCGGACGGTTTAAAATTCTTAACCAGTGATGTGAATTCATTATTCACTACATTAAAAAACGAATCAATAAAACTCCCTTTACTTTACTTTGGGCCGGATAAAACCTTGATGGTGGTTTAAAATCACTATGTTGGCATAAAGTCAAAGTTGGGTCTATATCAATGGGATCTGTATTAACAGTTGTATTACTTGGATCAATTCCTGTCTCTTTTTTCAGGAAATGCCTTTTGAGTGTCAGGTTTCTAGTAAACTTGTGCAGATCAGAAAACAACTGAAAACCATTGGGACCGCTCGATTGGGAAAATTTAAGCCCTTTACTAAGAACCAGCTTTTGACACAGAGTGAGATCAATATTAGATAAATTAAAAATACCCTTAAAAGATTCGTTGTCCTGCTGTCCCCGCCGAGTCGTAACATGTCCCTAACATGTCATGCTGTTAACCTTTTTTATTGATGTACGTGCAACACTCACCCCCACCCTATAAATAGTTTTTTAAATATACTACACTATGGTTTTTTTGCGCTGTCCTTTCTCTGTTTCCATATTCACATTTTTGCCTGAATTATTCAACACAATGAGAATGTTCCTAAGAACAATTTTATTTCATTAACGTAACTTATTAATAATGATCATGATCCTTTATAACAACTGTCAACATACGAACATAAATGAAGTATACATTTAGATACGCACACATTTCATCAACATAGTGTATGTGTGTGTGTGTTTCTTTTTTTGTGTGATGCATGTATTTCTACCTGAAATAATATTAAGCTACATAATAATGTATTTTTTCTCATCGGCGTCACTTAGCTATGTATGTGTTTAACGTTTAATAATAACACTAAACTATAGTTAATCGTGTGAATGAAATGTACACACAAATGTTCATGGTTTCATGATCTGTACATAACATTCATTAGCTCATGCATGTTAGGTTAGCACTACAACCTAGGTGATAATATAACATTGACACGACAAAAAAGTTTATATCACCTCCCTATTGTTATTGTGTACGTTCAGATACAATATCTACGAGTTGTTATGTAGCATTTACATTCTTTGACAAGTCACACGTGAGATTATAATATATAGTAGATTAATGTGTTTTCTGAGTGATAATGTTACTTGCATATATCACATGCCAATACATATAATGTTAGTAGAAATGCAAAAATGATCAATATAAGTTCTAACTTTAGTGCTTATCAACATCATTATGATAGTTAAGTGCATTGTAAATATTTGCACAATAGGATAAGATTATGTAGTGGTTCGTAATCTGCGCACAAATCATTGCAAGCATTGTTACATATTTATTATAATTGTTGTTCGCTAGGCGTCACAATCATCTAATATAACGATTGGCCCATCTGAAATCATACATTGGTCCCATGTATTCATCCTCGACATCTGTGAAATACAGCAAACACATAATGTTCAAAGATTGCACATTTATCTATGTTTCAGCATGACAACGCTTAACGCATCTCTATATGATTGTGGATCTTCACGCAGAAGTAACGTATATGTTTAAACTGCAAGGATCAAACTAAAGATACAGAACAATGTAATGTTTCAAATGCCGGTGTTCGCATTACTACTGATATGTTTGTTCTGGGGCCTGCATACATAATAATGTGCACGCACAACGTCTGTTGCGCGTGCACGTCACGAATGTGTGGACTAAGTCTTAGCGCATGCGCCAATCGATGTTTACGCTGTGCGTTCAATACATGTCCCTCCATGGCTGAACGTTACGCATATCATGGCTGAAAGTTATGATATGGAAGTGAAACAAATTCACTTCTACACACGTACATATGTAAACTTTCTAAACTGACGTGTGCCCACGGCCAAAGCGGACGATCAGCCAATGAGCGAAAAAAAGACGTGTGACGTCATGTTAAGGCACCATGAAATGCACGCAAACACCTCTCCCACTGAATGAACATTGGCCTCCAGCACTGTGCACGCACCACCCCACTGACGCGCGCGCATGACACACTGCACTGACCGTAACAATAAGCTACGGGCACAGCCAATACTGTTTCACGTCGGTTGGGGGGGGCTTGCATCGGTAACCTTTTTAAGGACGCCTTGGGACATGACCAGGTTCCCACGTCACATGTGGGCGACACATTGTTTTTATATGTTGAATGCTAAACAATGAGGTGTGTGTGTGTGTTACAGTTAGTGTAACATTTAGAAAAGATGGTTTAAAATTGATAATAATGAATGATTTAGGACTCCGTCACCAATGTGTACTCATGGTGACGTCATGTAGTCTATTGTTATAGGATATAATCTTTTTGAAAACGCTCCATGTAAGGCTGTCTGCAATGTTACGCTGTATCCACTCATTTGGCTAACAAATTGTGTATATTATGCAGATTATGTTATAATATTTGTGACATATATAATTTGAGTAAAGGCACAACAAAGTATCCGGACGTTCCTCCTTCTCCTTCCGTGCACCCCAAAACTGGAACAACCTACCAGAGACTCTCATATCCACCACCAGCTTAAGTTCTTTCAAATCTAAGGCTGTCTCACACTTTAATCTGGTCTGTAACTGTTTCATACGCTCATAATATATATTTTCTTTAACTGTGCATGCAATGTCTTGTATATAATGTATACCTTGTTCATTTATGTAACTGTATTTGTAACCATGTATTATTTTGTTTTACTCTGTGCCCAGGACATACTTGAAAACGAGAGGTAACTCTCAATGTATTACTTCCTGGTAAAATATTTTATAAATAAATAAATAAATAACAAAATTTGTATTTACCATTATTGTAGAAGTCAAAACTGATTTGCCTGCAACAAATCTCTCTAGGAAGGCACAACAGTATCATCCATGGTTGAAATGTCCCAGAGCTGCTCCAAGATATGACTGTCGCTGCCAAAATTGTGCACATGTATATAATCTACCGTAGATCCATGAAATAGTTCAATACATGCACTCCTGTTCAGTCTCCCAATGTTTGGTACACAGAATAAATGAAAACAGTAGTACTGTGTGTCAGTGACTCACCTCCGGAACGGGGCTAGAGTGTGGTAAGGGGGAAATGGAAACTCGGTGCAGCCGTGTCCCCTGCAAGGGAACTATAAGCGGTCTTAAGACACCCTGATCCTCCGCCACTGCCCTCACATAACCGGCGTCACACACAGCAACGAAACCCCACAGCGGGGGGGAGAGTACTCACAATCTTGACACGCCGGGTCCAGACTTCAGAGCTCCAAAGCTGACTCACCAGCTGACGTCAGGCTCCACTGATCCGGAAGTACTTTGATGCGTGCTCCAGCCAAGGTAAGATCAACAGAGAAAGGGTATTCAGGCGGTTCACTGCAGTCGCAGGGGCATAAAAATAGAAATCCTCACGCAATCAATAAAAAAGGTTGTTTATTGAGTGCATTGGCACAGAAAATACTCTGCTACATAGATACTCTGACGCGTTTCGTCCGCAGGCAGGGACTTTGTCAAAGAGTGTCTGGTAATGGCCCCAGTGATGCCTATATAGTGAGACACAAAATGCTATTGGGTAAGGTAAATTGCTTAATTCATTAACTCAGCAGGTGAATAATGAGCCAATTAGACCCTAGATACAAGACCTATATTAACCCCATAGCTGTACTCAATCATATAGGATCACTGAGGACCTCTAATGCAGTAGAACATCACATTTAAAAGACACAAAAAAAGTTAAAAACAAAATATCTATACTGCCGTCTCGATACATGAGTAAACAATATATAGAAGCAGTTACCAGTGATCATGTAGCAAACCTGCAACATACATATGATATAAACATAAAGACTAGAAAAATAACCAAACTAAAATACATACATGAATGTAAAAGTTAAATACATCACTATCAAGCCATATTGCAGAGCATATATTTGGATGTCTGATAATATATATATACCTATATAATAATAATAATTAAATAATATTTTTTGTGAAAATGTGCATCTATGTATAGACAAACAACAATGATCAAAATTCATAATAGATATAATAAAGTGCAACATTATATAACTAATATATTATAATATGTAGAAATGCTATAAAGCACATATAAATATATAGAAAAAATGAATAAAATTTAATTAAATAAGTATAAGTGTATAAACGAAACTATATACACCCCCGTAATAATAGTGCAATAACCATCTAGATCATTTTTCTACACCTCTCTCTTTCTCTCTCTCTTTCTCTCTCTCTCTGTCTCTCTCTCTCTCTCTCTTTCTCTTTCTCTCTCTCTTTCTCTCTCTCTTTCTCTCTCTCTTTCTCTCTCTCTTTCTCTCTCTCTTTCTCTCTCTCTTTCTCTCTCTCTTTCTCTCTCTCTTTCTCTCTCCTTTTCTCTCTCCTTTTCTCTCTCCTTTTCTCTCTCCTTTTCTCTCTCCTTTTCTCTCTCCTTTTCTCTCTCCCTTTCTCTCTCCTTTTCTCTCTCCTTTTCTCTCTCTTTTTCTCTCTCTTTTTCTCTCTCTTTTTCTCTCTCTTTCTCTCTCTCTTTTTCTCTCTCTTTTTCTCTCTCTTTCTCGCTCTCTTTCTCGCTCTCTTTCTCTCTCTCTTTCTCTCTTTCTCTCTCTCATTTTGCTCTCTACACACACACACACACACACACACACACAGTGTATGTAAGTGACTATATATATATATATATATATATATATATATATATATATATATATACACACACTGTATGTAACTGTGTGTATATATATATGTGTGTATATATATATGTGTATATATAATATATATATATATATATATATATATATATATATATATGTGTGTATACACTGCTAAATTGAAGGCCTTGATGTGTGCAAACAGGCCTTGTTGTAATTATATTCAAAGTTCATTAAAGTTTATAACATTACTGGGTCAGTATGCTTGAGGGCCTAATTGAGTCAGCTGTGTAGAAGTTGTATTTAACAGCAAACAATGCCTCTTTGCATCCATTAAGGCCTGTAACGTTGTTCTGAGTATATATATATATTATATATAGAGTGCAAAACTAAAGGCATTGATGGGTGTAAGCAGGCCTTGTTGTAATCATATACAAAGTTCAATACAGCTGACTGAATTAGGGGCTCACTCATACTGATACAATAATTGTAGCAAGTGTCCTAACATTTGTATATCATTAATACAAGGCCTGTTTGCAGACAACACTGGCAGAGATATATATATATATCTCTATATATCAGTAAATATATACACACACACACACAAAGATAGACAATGTGTGTGTGTGTGTGTGTGTGTATACATATATAGACGAGATACAGAGATAGACTACAGATATATTCATACACACTTACAGATCTGTTATTGTAACCACAAATCCTACATGATCACATGCCAACATGACGAAGTATGAATGAAGATTAAGGTAAGTAATGTCTTACAGAGTGAAGACACAAGAAAACATTACATTAAAATGTAGGCTGTTATATGGGTAATTACATTAATTTGTATATAAATAATATTAGCATGAAATGACAATCTAAATTACAATAATACACCTGAAACATCTAATACTGAACAACAGCTAAGTGAATGTCATCTTCCATTTACATGCAAAGTGTGTCATAATGGATTAACATTAATCAACTGATGATTAATAGATAATCATATGTTATCAAATATGCCTTCTTTCAGTCAGTGAGCATTTCTAAATATTCATGTGTACAAGGACATACTTGAATGTTATCAAGCATCTGTACATGATCATACATACACTATGCATGAAAGAGTCTGCAGTAAACAACACCACTACACAAAATAATTTACTGAATGTGCTTATTTATTTTTGTTTATCCTTTTGAGAGCGAGTCACAGGCCTGCTTGTTGGCTGTTGTGTTTGCCTTTTCCCTGTGCCAAGTACTCTCGCCTTTACTGTAGCATTTGTACTGGCCTGTGGCACTTCAGGGGCACTGGGTGTGGGCTGTGGCACTTCAGGGGCACTGAGTGTGGGCTGTGGCACTTCAGGGGCATTGAGTGTGGGCTGTGGCACTTCAGGGGCACTGAGTGTGGGCTGTGGCACTTCAGGGGCACTGAGTGTGGGCTGTGGCACTTCAGGGGCACTGGGAGTGGGCTGTGGCACTTCAGGGGCAGTGGGTGTGGGCTGTGGCAGTTGTGAAACACTTGAGACACATTGCAACAGTGGTGGTGGAGCACTTTCTTGTGTTTGTGTTTTAGTCTTCTTCCAAAAGCTGGTGATTAGTAATTGTTGACCAAACTTTCTTTTGCGTGTCTCATTTGTAGGTATCGGTTCAATATTTTGAACAGATGATGTAAGCGGTTGGATGTTGACAGGGACTGCACAGAACTTGCACCTACTGTACCGGTATCATCCTGAAGTGGGGAATGAAGAAGTGATGACTCTGGAGAAAAATTAGCAGCATGTAAAAATCCATCCCCTGATGGGTTAAAGTGGAATTGTTGTTCTCTTGCTGTACTCCTAAACTGATTGGCTTGGCTTACATTCAGAACTAGTGCTTGTAATGTCCTGTTTACATTTTGGATTTCTTTAGGAACTTGGATGATGACATTTTTTATGTGTGACATTTCTGATATTGACCTTTCATGCATCCTTTCATGCAGTGACATAATCCTTTCATGCATTGACATCATTTCTGAATGGCGACGATTTTCTTCACCCAAGATTCGTTCTTCAGAAGCTGCAATAGCTGAGAAGGTGTCACGAGCAGGAGGACTTGAATGCTGTGTTAATCCAGGTTTGTCAACATCTTTATGGTCACTTGAGTGAATTTGTCCTTGAGCGGCAACATTTGGTTCTACAAATAAATAAAGACTTTATGAACAGACATGGAAGTTTCACATTTTTTTTAGCCTATAATTATAGTTGTTCTCATAGTGGAACACATAACATGTTTCCATAATGTATTATTTGTGTCGAATTAAAAGATGATGCTTGAAGCAACAATGACGTTTCGACTCAGTGTGAAAGAAGAATGAATTAAAGTTTGTTGTAACATCACAACTCCTAGCTAATACTTGAAAACACACACAATACATGTTGTGTCATGAAACACTACATCTCCTGTGTCAATAACTGACCTGAAGTTCATTACATGTGAAAGGCATTTATTTTGCATGGCAAATGAAATGCTTCCAATGTACACATTATATGGCCTGCACCTCATACACTTCCCTTCCATTCTTGATGATGACATTGATGAGACAAGTGACGAGACGTCTTCTGTGTGACGTGCCACAGGTGACACAGGAGCTGCCGGACCAACTATATAGAAGAATAACATCAGAATTTCATTGTCATGTGTACATAATTAACATTAAGTATCTGTAGTGGGAGTACTTATGGCTAAATATCAGCATCCCGTTATGAAATCACAATTCTATGGTTAGGGCAATCTGTGTATTATCCATCTTAACACAAATGTACATGTGAAACTAATCGTCCAATTTCTTTTAAACACCAAACAACATACATACAATGTTAATACAGATATGTATAAAGGAATGTGTTATAAAATTAACTGGTCTGTTGTATATACACTGCATATGTTGGGTATTAATATAGCTATAATAATGTAGATCACTGCCATGAAAGCAAAATTGACTCTGCTTATAATTCAGCACCTAATTGTGGAAATGTTTATGAATGTTTTTAGAGATCTGTCAGAACATTTAAGAGAAGCAGGTGTAGCGCTCAATGTGGCTGACACACAGCAACACATGCAGTGTGTCGCTCACAGATGGTACTGGTGTGAGAAGGTTGTGTATCTATAACGTTACAATAATGTATAACTGAAAGAATGAGTAACGTACATTTTAATATATCGTGGAATGTGTTTGAAAGTAGTAAGATAATTACCATTTCAAATGAATGTGATGAACTTCTGTTCAACTTGTCAGCGTGTAACAACTGTAAGCCCTCCCCCAAAACTTGACACCACCATGACCCCTGAGCTGATTCTCCCACCTGTAAACCCTCCCACAAGACTTGACCCTACCATGACCCTGTGAGCTGGCTCTCTGCCTGACACCCCCCCTCTGTTCACCTCTATGCTGTGATTACATATTAATTGCAGCTGGTTTCACACACCGGTACATGAGCGAAATACAAATATGAAGTGAGCTACATATGAACACAATTAAATACCATATGGCACATGTTCCTATTTATGCTCACATTAGACTACATGAAGAGAAAAAAGAGCTTTCATATTACATAACGGAATGTGTTTGTGAAAATTATTCATGTTCACCTTTCAATTGACAATATTCCATGCAGGACTTTATTACGCAGTAAGGGCCTGTTTAGAGGTGTAACATAGATTATCACAAATGTATATATATTATATGTATATATGGATCGACACATACATGAAATAGTGAATTATGCTTTTGTGTGCACAGACACAGTATAACGAAGAACAAAGTGATGTTAAATATTACTGTGACAAAGGATGACTGCGGGTGTGCTTTGTGCTTATGCATGTTAAGCCATTGTTTGTAAAAATATTCGAACATACATTCAGCTTTCAACTATAGGGGAAAGATGTTGAATGCTTTGTAAAGTAGAAGGTTGCAGTGTGTGTTATTTGGAAGATCATTACACATAATCCCTTCATGCTTGTCAAGTGGTGTATGTTGACTCCTAATGATGTAAGCCACGATATCTGAGCCAATACATGTTTCCAAACACACATAGATATTATATATATATATATATATTTATATATATATATATTTTTTGACAACTATATATATATATATAGATATATATATATATATATATCGATATACATTGAGAGAGATATATATATATATATATATATATATATATATATATAGAGAGAGAGAGAGAGAGACATATATACAGATATATATGTAGGTATGCTTATATTTGGAACAAACAATAAGTTTCAGCGGAAAGATAGATAACAACTGTAACATACGACACACGTAGTACAGTACATTTGTCACCTGCTGGAAATTGAGATGAATAAATTCCGATATCTCTGTCCCCTGGCAAACCCTCCACGACGACAGGAAGAAATTTTTCACGAATCTGCTCCTCCAATGGAGTTAAGATTAGAGCTTGTGCTGGCGGCCCACCTCCAGTGGCAGAAGCATGCATCCATTGTGCTTGGATTTTTTTTTTTAAATTGGCCTTGATATTATCAAATCTCTTCCGACAATTCGTGCGGTCCCTGACATGATTCCCACACACAGACACAGACAATGTTATTTGCTCCCACATTTCTTTTCTTGAGGCTGAACTTGTCCGTCCTTGAAAGACATACAAAATATATGACCTTACTAATTAATAGAAAGACGAACATATTACAAAACTGCTACCTGTTCAAAGAGATACATAACATGCTGGTTTAGGTTGAATATGTGTACCACATGAGCATTTACGTGGAAACATACAAATTTAAGGAAGCTTGCATGAATATTCTATGAACATTGGCAAACTTTTTTAACTGATTGTTATGGTTGTTATAAAGCATGAAGGATTATGTTGTAACAATTAACTTTAATTGATAGATATTAGAGATTAATAGTTTGATATTAACACATGTCACATGAGATAGGATAAAATGTCTTTGAACAATCAATGCAAAGATTGACTTACCTACTAAATGCCCATACAGAGAGTCATAGTGCTCCAAAATCCCTGTGACAAGAACTCTGATTTCCTCATCATTGAAACGAGGATTACGTGGCCGCTCCACACGTTTCTTCCAACCACGTGCAGCCACAGAGCTTGGCTGCTGCTGACTGGACTCTCCTTCTTCCAATGGAAGAGACTCCAAAAGCGGCCCACCACCAACCACCCCACCACCAGACACCCCAGCACCACCAGCAACAGGCACCCCAGCAGCACCAGCAACAGACACCCCAGCAGCACCAGCAACAGAGCCACCACAAGCACTCGCACTCACAGCAACAACACTCGCACTCCCAGCAACACCACTTGCACTCACAGCAACATCACTCCCCTGAATCCTATGTTCACTCAGACACGTACTCACACGACTACCAGTACCACTCACACCAGCATCACTCCTCCCACGCCTTTCGGCCATACCTATAGCACTCACAAAGAACAGAAAAGAAATTTAAACACAATCGCACTGAACACTTACAAACAGAAAACAACACAATGATGTTAACAAAACAACACAGGAAAAACCTATCACAATACACAGCAACTCTCTCTGTCAATATGAAATATGCAAATCGCCCAGCTCTGTGTGTCTCTCTCTCTCTCCCAACAACACAGAGAATATATAAAAATACACGCTGCCTTTAAATGGGCCGCTCAATCAAAAACATGCTTGCTTCGGCAGATTCAGCAAGAAGTTACATTGGCGAATCTAACACCACCTCGCCATGCACGCCGATACACCTGTGTATGATTGGCAAATCATCGCCATAGTGGGAACAAATGTTTTCAGCTTGATTCGGAAGGGATTCGGCACTTATTGCATACTGCGAGGGAAAATCGGCAACATCATGTAGATAAGGAACAGTTGGTGAGAGCAATTTTTTGGCGCTTACTGCATGAGGCCCATAGTCTCCACTTGTGGATCAATACGCTGGCACTTTCTCTCTTTATTCACTTAGGTCACGACTTGGCTTGGCGGATGTCAATCTATGGCTCTCGATCCCTGCTTGGACACCGACCTTCCGGAATTCTCCAATCCCTGACCTTGGCTAACGACAACGACGACGGCACTTCTTTACCGGTACCGGCAAGTATTGCTAAAGCTAACACCACCTGGCCTGGCAACGCCTAAAAACACCACACTCCGGAGACGCTCCTTTTGCTGCGGGTGTGTGCTCATATACGTCCCACACTTCAGTATAAGGGACGGGTCTGGTCTGCGGGCAGCACCGGCGTAACATTATGTCGAGCCCACAAGATGCAGACCAGACTGACATGGCCTCTATGATGACGGCCATGTACAAGCCCTTAACGGATCAAGTGGCTCTCCTCTCCCAACAGGTACAGGACCTTTCTCTTCAGGCACCACCTGTGGCTGCACCGCCGGCGCAGTCACATCTGGTATCCACTTCGTCCCCAGGTCCGAAGATTCCGGCTCCGAAGCCCTACGCGGGGGATCCGCACGCCTGTCGTGGTTTTCTCTATCAATGCGAGATCCAGTTTGAGATGGCTCTGCAACAGTATTCCACTGGTCGTAAAAAGGTGGCTTACGTTTACAGCCTGCTCACAGGTAATGCACTGGCATGGGCCTCCCCGATCTGGGAACTGCGTCCCGATATTACACGTGATTACTCAGCCTTTAGACGAGATTTCCGACAGGTCTTCGATACCCCCGCATGCCAAGAGACTGCTTCTGACTCCCTGCTACAGCTTTCACAGGGACGTCGGCCTGTGGCCCAATACGCCTTGGAGTTCAGGACAATAGCAGCTGAGACGCGATGGGATCAGGAGGCTTTAGTCTCTGTCTTCTGGAGAGGCTTATCGGATTCGGTGAAGGACGAACTTGCTTCTCAACCCAGGCCAGGACTTCTGGAGGACCTTATCTCCCAAGCCATTCGTATGGATCAGCGACTTCAGGTACGCCGCGCTCAGCGCCAGCAACCCCGGTCTACGCCTTTCCGTGCTCCTTTTTCCAGATTCTCTACTACCTCGGGACCTGCCTCCTCCCCGCTGCTCGCTCTGGAAGCTCCGGAGCCGATGCAACTCAGAGTCCAGCGTCCTCTAGTACCCTTACGACAATAGCGCCCAACCAGAGAGTCGTGTTACGCTTGCGGATCTTCTGAGCATCTGACCCGTGACTGTCCACCATCTCTGGGAAATGACCAAACCCAGTGAGTACGAAGGGGCTGTCTCTAGGTGCTAAATCTTCTTGTCCCCTTTCCAGGAGGGAACTTCCAAAGAAATTGACCATTCCCGTTTCCCTCTCTGGTCCTACATTCCGCACCTCCACAGCAGCATTTATCAAATCCGACGCAGGAGGGAACTTCATGGACCAGACCTTCTCTGAACAGAATCAGAACCCACTCTCTAAAAAGAGGTGCCACGTTGCCTTGGTTGGGATTGATAATCGGACACTCACCCCAGCATATATCTCCTTGGAGACCGGACCCATCACCATTTCTTCTCACTCCCACAATGAAACCCTGGACTTTGACGTGATTCATGCTCCTGGTACACCGGTCACACTTGGCCTGCACCGATTGCAGAAGCACAATACGCACATCGATTGGGTTTCTCCTAATCCCATTATTTGGAGGTCAAGGTCAGAGGAATCTTCTTCGTCTACGGAACGTCCGCCTCATTTACTAGCTAACACATCCAATCCTAAAAGGTAATTACCCTCCCCTTACGCAGAATTTTTGGATGTTTTTAGCAAAACGCAATCTGAGCTCCTATCCCCTCATCGTTCATACGACTGTCCGATTGACCTGGTACCTGGATACACCTTGCCCAAATCTAAATCCTACCCTCTCTCGTTGCCCGAGATGGAAACCATGGATAAATATATTCGCGAGAACTTGAAGCGGGGCTTTATATGTCATTCCAACTCTCCCGCGGGGGCTGGATTCTTCTTCGTTAAGAAGAAGGATGGTACTCTCAGAACGTGTATTGATTACCGGGGCCTGAACCACATTACGGTGAATAATCGTTATCCACTCCCACTCATCTCCGTAATCTTCGATAGACTTCAAGGGGCCAACCTCTTTACCAAACTTGACCTTCGTGGGGCATATAATCTCATCCACATCCGGGAGGGCACAGAGTGGAAAACTGCCTTCAACACCCGTAGCAGACACTACGAATATCTTGTGATGCCCTTCGGTTTATGTAACGCACCAGCGGTCTTTCAGGACTTTATCAATGATATCTTTCGGGATGTACTTAACCGCTTTGTAATCGTCTATCTGGATGACATCCTTATTTTTTCAAAGAACTTACAGGACCATATCATCCATACAAAGTTTGTGCTCTGTCGCCTCCGAGAGAACCGGTTGTTTGCCAAAATGGAGAAATGCCTTTTTCACCAGTCTACCACTTCCTTTCTTGGGTACATTATCTCCAACAGGGGCTTGGCCATGGACCCAGAGAAACTTAAAGCCGTAGTGGATTGGCCGCAACCCGATTCCCTCAAATCTATTCAGCGATTTTTAGGATTCTCTAACTATTACCGGAAATTTATTTGCAATTTTTCCACCATCATCGCTCCTATCACCGCACTGACCCAAAAAGGTGCAGATCCTTCGTCTTGGTCTCCCGAGGCAGTCACAGCTTTCAAAGCATTGAAGCAAGCTTTCGTCTCTGCCCCCATCCTCCGACATCCGAACATTAATTTTCCATTCACCCTAGAGGTTGACGCTTCGGACTGTGGGGCTGGCGCGGTTCTATCTCAGAGATTTTCTCCCCAGTACAAACTTCACCCTTGCTGGTTCTTCTCTAAGAAGTTTTCTCCAGCGGAAAGAAACTACGATGTGGGCAATAGGGAACTTTTGGCTGTCAAATTGGCTCTTCAAGAATGGAGGCATATTCTGGAGGGGTCAAAAGAGCCATTCACGATTCTCACAGACCACAAAAACTTGTTATACATCGAGAATGCCCGCCGCTTAGGTCCCCGCCAAGCTCGCTGGTCGTTATTTTTCTCCAGGTTTAACTTTATTCTGTCATACATTCCCGGCACCAAAAACGTCAAGGCAGATGCCCTCTCTAGACAATACTCTTCTGAAGAGAGACCGGAAAAAAACACAGAGTCCATCCTTCCTAAACAAAGAATCATCGCAGTCGCTGCGTTCAAGAATCTTGAGAAAATCATCAAGTCCCAAAAACACCTTCCGACTGGTCTTGAGGTTCTGAAGGACACCTTGTACGTAGAGCCCAAGTTCATTCCTGAGATACTCGATTGGGGACATGCTTTCCGGATTCAAGAAAACTTTGGATCTCATCCATCGCAACTTCTGGTGGCCCAATATGACCAAATCCATTCTTGAATATACACGGGCCTGTCCGGTATGTGCACACAATAAAATTCCTCGTCAGAAACCCCATGGTCTACTTTGTACCTTTACCCATTCCGGAGCGCCCCTGGTCACATATATCCATGGACTTTATTGTTGAATTGCCTAGGTCGAATGGCATGAACACCATTCTAGTAGTGGTGGATTGGTTTTCCATGATGGCACATTTTATTCCTCTCAAAGGATTACCCTCCTCACCCACCCTAGCCGATATCTTCTCCAAAGAATTTTTCGGATCCATGGTATACCCACATCCTTCGTGTCGGATCGTGGCTCTCAATTTGTTTAAATTTTTTTGGAGGATCTTCACCAGAAGACTGGGCATTGCTTCCTCCTTTTCTTCGGGATATCACCCCCAATCTAATGGACAGACCGAGAGGGTTAACCAATCTCTCGAGAAGTATTTAAGGTGCTTTGTCTCTGATTAACAGGATGACTGGGCGGAATTACTTCCCTGGGCTGAGTATGCCTTTAATTCCTCCAGGAACGAGTCCACTCGTGAGACACCTTTCTTTATCAATTACGGATTCCACCCAGCTAGCCTACCTATTTCTAATATCTCCTCTGGAGTACCAGCCATGGACGAACACATCTCCCTCCTACAGGACTCTTGGTCTAGAATTCAATCGGCACTTCAAAAGGCCTCTCTGACGTCTAAAACCCAGGATGATCATCATCGCCGACCTGCACCCAACTACTAACCCGGGGACAAGATTTGGCTATCGACCAAGAATATCCATCTCAAGACCCCTTCCCCCAAATTGGCACCTAGGTTTCTGGGTCCTTTTCCTATCATGGAGCAGGTAAACCCGGTCTCCTTCCGACTTCAATTACCTCAAAGCATGAGAATCCCGAATGTCTTTTACACTTCGCTTCTCAAGCCATTCATCTCCAGTGCCCTCTTTCCAGACCACACTCTTAAACCAGACCCAGTGATTGTACAGGGCAACGAAGAGTACGAGGTTCAAGCTTTACTAGATTCCCATCTTTCGAGAGGTAAGGTCCACTTCTTGGTCCATTGGAAGGGTTTTGGACCCGAAGAAAGGTTGTGGGTACCTCTTAAAGACATTCACGCACAAACAGGCTATTTCCCCAGACCAAACTATCTCACCTGCCTGCCAATCAAGGGGACCTATCCTGGACAGCTCCATGCACTCCTCCAGGTCCACCCCTCCTCCAATTCACCAGCCTCACTATATTATGCTTGTCCTACCATTCCCACATCGCTCGATATAGTCTCCACTTGTGGATCACTACGCTGGCACTTTCTCTCTTTATTCACTCAGGTCACGACTTGGCGGACGTCAATCTCTGGCTCTCGATCCCTGCTTGGACCCCGACCTTCCGGAATTCTCCAATCCCTGACCTTGGCTAACGGCAACGACGACGGCACTTCTTTACCGGTACCAGCAAGTATTGCTAAAGCTAACACCACCTGGCCTGGCACCGCCTAAAAACACCACACTCCGGACATGCTCCTTTTGCTGCGGGTGCATGCTCATATACGTCCCACACCTCAGTATAAGGGACGGGTCTGGTCTGCGGGCAGCACCGGCGTAACAGAAGGGCAACAACAGAGTGTAGCTTTAACAATTCTATTTCTAATTCCCCATTAATATAGTTATTATTTCCTAATATCCATTCTGTAGCATTCCAAAAATTGAAATTCTATTAAATAACTGAATATTAGGGAGATTTATTCCACTTTTTTTTCTGGGAACAAATAACTTTTCTAAATGGATACTGTATTTTTTATTTCTCCATAAAAATGTTGTAACACTCTGTAACGGAGTTTCCCTGGCCCAATCTTATGTTGACCCCCTTCTGTGGAAACTGACCCCTATTATATGTAGTGTAGTGTGGTGCACCTGATGACTTACAGAATCCCTGAGTCTCCCTCAATGGTATGGGGGATGGCATCAGGACTGGCTTATGAGGTAGTGCTGAGTTATACTCACTCATGGTACAGCGCCTCCATCTCTTCCAGACCCCCAGCGTAGTAGGGAGGAGTCTCTGAAAGAGAACCTCTGTGCACACCTTCTTCCCAAATGACTCCACAATCAGGACAGAAGCGATCTTTATCTTTGGCATCCTTTATTAACATCAGCACTTGCAAACTGCCCATCATAGCGGCGGGTCTTTTAGCCGCTCATCTCAGGTTGCCAACCCAAAGGAAGTCCCTGAACACTACTCCTAGTGGAGTAAGTGGGGTAGCCTGCCCACACCTCTCCCCTAAGGGAGGGCCACAAAAGCTTCCAAAGCCTTGACAGTTTGCTGCGTCAGACCTGTCTCACTCAGGTGGGGTGAGACACTACTAAATACAGGAAATGCTGTGCACTAAATAGCTCCAATAGGCACCACCCTGTGCCACTGTAATTAGACACAGAGCCTGTTGACACTACCTTCACCAGATACTACACAGCACAGGAGTGTGAGGGCAAACCCCATGATTACTCCTGGCAAACCTGCTCTTAACAGGGATTATTGCACAGGAGGAGAAATACATATAACCCCAAAACTACACAGGGCTACAACTCTTATGTTGACATCCTTACTTGAGATTAATAATAGGAGCATTTTCATTGACATACTAGTTTTGGTAAAATAATTCATTTTATCCCTGCACATCTTCCTAACAATTAAATATTCATATTTGTCCATGTCTCCAGAAGTTTAACAATGTTCTTGAATATTGGTGGATAATTTTCAATTTTGGCCAATAAATATATTCCAATGTATTTAATATCATTTATTTTTGACACCTTAAACTTACTATGAGTAGGTAATTTATTTTCTATATTAACATTAATCTGTTTTAATTGTAATAACTCTGATTTTTCAAAATTAGTCTCGTACTTTGAAAATGAGCTATAATTTTCTATAATGCTGCAGATTTCTGGAATGGTTCTCCCATGGCTAGTTCCAAATAGAAGCATGTCAACTGCAAAAAGGGCAAGTTTTACCTCTCTGTCCATAGGTTTTTCCCTGAAATTTGTTTTAATTTCTTAACTTTATGGCCAAAGGTTCTAGTACTAGGGCGACTAGCAGCGGTTACAATGGGCACCCATATCTAGTGCCTTTTTCCACTGTAAAAAAGTCAGCAATAAATCCATGCCCCAATATTCTGGTCTATGGGTTAGTATAAATTGTTTTGATTGCATCCTGAACGTTCCCTGTAATACCAAATCTACTCAGTACTTCAAATAAGTGGCCCCAATTAACCAGGTCGAAAAAGCCTTTTCGGAGATCTGTTTTGTTAACAGACATACACAGTGAATTTCTAATTGCTCATGTATGCCATTTTATGTTAACGCATACACATAACGCATGTGCATTGACACGTTTAACACACATACGTGCTACAGCTTTGTAATGTGACATTAAACCTATGTTAATAAGCGGAGTATGGCTATTGTTTTACAGATAATTAGCTATTTGGATGCAGCATTAAGTCAGGGATCATAACGTCCACTCCTGTTTTAGGTAACGTCACATTCTGTTCCCTGATTTAATTGAACTTAGTGAATCTATTCCTTATAGTTCTTTTGCCATTATCGCTAAACTCCGCCCCTTGCATTAAATTGCATATATCATTTCATAAAAGGTAGGAATTTATGGAAATGAGAAAATAATTGGACGTGCACTTGTAAATGACAGAATGTAGCTTATAATTGAAAAACAGCATATAAAGAACACTGAACAAACTTTAATCTATTACATATTAGAGAAATGTTACATTATATTTTGAGAGAACAAAAACTAAATTCACCAAAATATTGTTTTAATAAGCTTGTAAAATGTCTCTTGAAATGCAATATCCTTATATTAATTGGATCTCTAATGTAATGAGAAAATTATTTAAGAACTGTTTGCTCTGCACCTCGAAATACTGTACCTACAGCAGAATTATGTTTGGCAACATCATATGCTTTGAAGTTAGTTGAGTGGCAATAAAAATTAGACATTCACTTAATAGCAGTGACTTTTGCAGTAAGCTGGCACGCTATGAAGGGGTCAAACTCAGCAACGTCCGCAGATCTGTACCCAAGTCATGTGCTACACATGGAAGTAATTTCCACATTTTTCCTGGTTTTCATAAATGTTCTTTTTTTTTCTTTCCTCAAGTCTTCACCAGCTTTTATGTCACATTTAGGGAGGCAACAGTAACCATATAGGAGTAAAGCAAGTCTGTTGCCCAAGGGCACATTCAACAAAGGGATCCTTCAAACATGTCCCTGTAAGAGGAAGCAAAATATGTACTCTATTTTATCAACTGCGTAAAAAAATGTCTCCATGAAAATTGTTCATGTAAAGTATGTATCCTTTTGGTGTACTACACTTAAAAAGATGATTTAGTTGGAAATTTTATACAATTATTACAAAGAGGCTATTACCAGTAGAATAGCAGATTGATGTTAAGGTCACCGAGGATTTTGATTTTGCACTAGAACAAATTAATCTCACAAAAGAGGGAAATTAATCTCACTCACAAAAAAAAAAGGAAGAGAAGATTGAAAAATAAACACAGTGACTTCAATTAAACAGTAAAATATTTGGGAATAGCCAGACAAACAGAGCTTAGAGGAATTGCAAGTTTCAGAGATGCAGGCTAATTACTTAATCACTTTCATTTGCAAATCTTATTATTGGAAAATAAATTACTGTAGTGATTAAATTAAAGATATTTATCTGCTAATAACCCTGATTAACTGCTGATGCTAATCTGTCATCTTGAAAGCCAATATTAACTGCATCAATCTAGCAGAACAATAAACAGTTTTATATGAAAGAAAACTTTTGTGCATTTAAATTCCAGATGTGAGATGGGAATGTGGAATGTGTTAGATTCTGAAACCAGTTTCTTGGATCAAAATTGTTGACTTTCTTAAATTGAGTTGTTTTGTCCCATTAACCTGTTGTCATGCACAAAGCTGTACTCACTTAATGAACAAGTGCTGTTTTATACTGTGAAAGCAATTTAGCGAGTACTTGTAGAGTAGATAAATAAACCACATAATTAATTTACAGCCAGAAATCGATTAGGGCTTCAGGAGGAAGATAGGTCAGAGAAAGTTTTTGGAAGGTTCTATTCAGGTTTGAAAAATAAGAAATACTGTGCCTGTTGGAATGTAAAAGAATAATAGCTCTTTAACGTATACTCTACAGTAGCTGGGAGATGTTATTAGTTTTTACTTAAGATAAATAAACTGTTTATGCATGATCAGTTCTTCTTACATAAGGAAAAACTAATGAAGTAAGACTGGTATTTTCATTTTTCTCATTTGCAAGGAAACATTGGAGCTACCAATGACTAGCATGCCATTTAAAGGAAATCTGCTCTGACACGAGAAATAACTACAGTAATGCTATCAGATTTCATACATAGCCATGTTCTGTGGATTTTCTGACAATTAGTCACTGACTATAAATAAAGTGAGGCTTCAAGCGTTTCCAATTCTAAATCTCTCTATGCCCAAACTATTCTTTATATAAGTTACTCATGGTCCAGTAGAATGAATAGAACTGATATCTGAACAAATTCTCTATACACTCGCATACATCATTTAATTAGGTATTGATTGAGTGAAAACATTAAACACGTTGCAATACTTTTTTAAGACTGATCTGATCATCACATATTTGATATTAGAAAAAAGTCTAAAAAAGTAAACAGGAATAAGTATGCCCTGTATACAATATTAGAGATCTAAACATACTAAGGGCCTCATGCAGTAAGCGTTGATAAGGGAAATATGGCCATTTTATAGCCAAAATTGGGTTTGAGATTCAGTAAGCGCCGATAAGTGCTTCATATCGCCAGGTTTCGGAGCCGATAATTTGGTTATGGCCAGTCGGCTGCCGATAAGCCTGTTTTCGACACTGATCGCCACTTTTTTAAATCGGCTGGATTCAACAAAAAAAAACAGCTTATCGGGGCTGATCGGCACTACGAAATTGAGATGTTATGGCCGATTTCTCCCGCCAACTAAAGTTGGCATTTTGGACGGGAGAACGATCGCTAAGGCTGCCGGAACGGCACTTAGAAAAAAAAAATCTTCTGTACATCAATGGAAGTCAATGGAGCGGGGACGTATAACAGTATAGTACTGTTTACGTTTCATTGCTCACAATACAAGGGGGATTTGCATTACAGTGTGGGGGCATTCCCTGCATTGTGTCACAGCTGATGTGTCTTATTTGCATAACATTCGACTTTTACATGTTTTCAGCATTTGCGGGTCACATTACTCATCATGTGATGATGTGGCAAGGGAAAATACTATACTACACTCTTAAAGGAGAACCTCACATCATATCACACATTTTACTCAACTCAGCGACAATTATTTACATGATGTCACACATGTCACACATACACCGTATATTCATGTTCCTTTACATTACACAATGCTTGTAATGTGTCACGCATCTTTAAACCTTCATGTACATCTGTCTTCTCATGTTTACATCTACGTTTGGGTCCTCCCTATTTTCATGACGTCACTTCTTGGACGCTCAATCACATTGCATGTTTACATTGTAACCGTTGCATTACAAGCACTTCAACCTAACTTATACACACATGTACAGTAATTCAGCATTGGGACACCTTGTAAACTCATTCTATAGCAACTATCCTCCTTACACAAATGCATGCATATGCACACGACTATTCATTGTTGCCAACATGTCACAATAACATGGATAATTACACATGTTACACAAAACTTTTCCCACGTCAATCTCAGCCTTTTTGTCTCATTACATGACTGACTCTTGCGTTCACAAGTGTTACATGCATTGCACATGCAACTATTTATTTGCAAGCAATCTTTGTACAAAGCTTCACGTCACATCATTGCCAAATATCATCATTCCCTGCAGAATACACACAACAAATACTTAGAACAACAAGTGCACACAGCTTGCCACAGAAGTACTTTATTATGTTAATGTAACACCTTGCATTTTACTATGTCACCTGACATCATCACATACCTATTTAAAGGACGCACATTACCTGCTCATTCACAGCTACTCATTTCAAAATGTTGCGAATGTTTAGGAGACGCAGGAACATTCTTTTCTATGACATGCTTGCTGATCAAGAGAATGATATAGGGCAAGGTAGGGACACACCGAGGGACAGTGACAGTGACGCGGATACGACAGGGACAGGGAGAGGGACAGGCCGAGGGACAGGTAGAGGGACAGGAGATCAGAGGAGAAGACAGAGGAGACAACTTGTGCCTCGTCCGCGTCTGTACAGGGAGAGAACCCTGTTAGATGGGATGAGTGAGGAGGAGATTGTAAGTCGCTATCGTTTGAGTTCAGCAGCAATCTTAGCTCTTTATCAGGAGATAAGGGGAGATTTAGATTTTTTCACAGCCAGAGGTCGTGCAGTCCCTGGGCTTGTTAAAATGCTGTGCTCATTACATTATCTTGCTTCCGCGTCATACCAGACAACTGTGGGCATAGTGGGCGGGGTCTCGCAATCTACATTCTCGCGGGCCTTGACCCAGTTTCTCTATGCACTCAATAGACGCGCTAGGAATTATATTCATTTTCCTACAGAGGCGACAGAGTGGCTGGAAGTCAGGACTGGCTTTTATAATATAGCAGGGATACCATGTGTGCTGGGTGCAATCGATTGCACACATGTTGCTTTGATTGCACCTAGTCAGAGTGAGCATGTGTACCGCAATCGGAAGCACTACCATTCACTCAATGTACAGGTGGTATGTGATGCCACGATGAGGATAATGCATGTGGTACCCAAGTTCCCTGGTTCCAGTCACGATTCCTCTATCCTGAGGAACTCTTCAGTCTTCCATGCGTTCGAAGAGGGTCATTTTGAACCTGGTTGGCTGCTGGGTGAGTACACATTTACATGTTCTAACACAAAACACATTTTGATTTAGGAATGTTGGCATTGTACAATTTGATCACTAATGTCAGCTTATGTGTGCTCCATTCATTATAGGTGACTCAGGATACGGAATTAGGCCGTGGCTCTTGACTCCGGTGCTAAACCCTCAAACTGAAGCAGAGGACAGGTACAATGCAGCCCATATATCTACAAGATCTGTTATAGAGAGGACATTTGGCCTACTCAAGACCAGGTTTAGGTGTCTGGACAGAACTGGTGGGGCTCTTCTATACAAGCCTCAAAAAGTGTCTGATATTATCCTTGCCTGTTGCATTTTGCACAATGTTGCACTCAGGCACAATGTACAGTCAGACCTAGCTGAGGCTTTGGTAGACGAGCATCCCACCCATGTAGCTGCTGAAAATGAACAAACAGCCAGTGGTGGCCAGACACGACAGAATCTCATCAATTCATTTTTTTCTTGTAAGTACAAACTCATATGTTCCTAGTACTACTTTTATAGTTTAATTATGTTATATTAACAATAATGTTTCTTTATATAACCTTCTGTTAGGACACAGATGAATATGGGTTGCACACCTTTCTTTTCTCTGCTGTGTGCACAAAGGGATGTGGCACCGGTATGTTATTGTTGCACAGGTTATATAATCCCTCTTCAATTGTACTTTAGTTGTGTGTATGTGAATACAACTTGGGTAACAAAGCAATAATATTTTAGCATTGTGTTATTCCTTATGCTAAGACAAAACACATATTATGCCCATAATCATTCATGCTTCTAGTATGCTTACATACAATGTTATTGGTGCAGTGTAACATGTACATCCAGATGATGTGTACACCAGGCTGATTTACATTTTGAATGTCATTAAATATACATGGTGTTGCACATTTAACACCAAATACACACTTTGATGTGTTCTTTACGGTACTGAAGATGGCATGTCAATGTTTGCAATTTATATATTGTTCCTTTGCATTATAGGTATATTTGCAGTATGACTGATCATGGTATGTATATTTGCTGACAACTCTCATAAGATGTGGCTACCTCAATCTTCCTATAATTATTGGAACTAAAAACGCAACATATTGGTTTAAACACAAATGTTACATATATGTACTTTCTGTATCATGTATATGCATTTAGCTACTCTTGAGGTTTCATGTGCATTGTATTACAAAATGATTACTCACATTTCATCACATTTTATGTATGTTTCCTTATAATTTCCATTAATGTAATATAGAGGTGTTTGGAGAAAAGGGGATAACTGTACTTATTTGTTTACTTACGGGAGCACATTCATCACTAGCATAGACACACTTTTTAAGACAACTGTTTGTGTGTGTATCAATTGGTGTAGGATCCATGTACTGCTGCGGCACAGTTTATTCGAGCATTTGCCCGTTCTGTGCCGCAGCAGTAGCCTGGCGCGCGCCCGAGTGTGACGGGCGCACGCCGAAGCAGCGGAAGAGCGCCCTCCGATCGGGGCGCTCTCCCTACCGCTGCCGGGTCCGCCGGGTCCCCCGGAACCCCCTGCCGCTGTCCCGCGATCGCGGGACACCAGGGCTCCCTCGGGGAGCCCCTGGACACGCGTGCAGTGGGCGCACGCTCCCGATGATGCGTGACCGCGCGTCTATGACGCGCGGCACGCCGAGGGGCGGCCACTAGCAAGCCGGGAGATTTCCCGGCTTGCGGTACCGACCACACTTCAATAAAGTGTGTCGGTAGTGTATAACACCGACAAATGATAACACCAGCTTTATTATGGTAGCTTATATCATCATATTGACTATACTATGTATTTCTAAACGATTAATAAACACAGTAAACTATAGTTAGTTAGGTTAATGAAATATACACAGAAACGTACTTCATAACATGATGGTGATGTCATATTCAGAACATCATGCATTGGAGGGGACCATAACATCTGGCCAGTAACATTATTTGCTACAGTCCCAAACCATTTTATCTACATACCCATGTAACAAGAGATTTTAAAAATAAATGGCTACTTGGTTGTAAGTGTCCTTTACATTGGGAGAAGGAGTGGCTCACTGAGTAAAGACACACACTGGCACTGATAGTTTGAAGCAGGGGAGTCTGGTTCAATTCCCGGTGTGGGCTCCTTGTGACCTTGGCCAAGTCACTTTATCTCCCTGTGCCTCATGCGGCAAAAAAACATTTGTACGTTCCACGGGCCAGGGACCTCAGGCTGAAACATGTGTCTGTAAATCGCTGCGTACAACTAGCAGCCCTATACATGAACATGCTCATATTATTATTATTATTGTTACATAGTTTCGACAGTCATACGTTCCATTACATATTAGAATACACAAATGTGTTAGCAGAGTGGGAATGGTTGTTATATATAAAACACACCATGTCATAAAATGTTAGTAGTCATTAAAGAACACTCAATAAAAATTCATGAGACACTCTTTTGCAACATCATTATGTTAATTAAGTGCTTATGCAATATAGGCATAAGGGTATCACATTTTTAATTGTTTGTTAATAAGCGCTGCAAGCAATATAAAATTAGTTCCATATGTAGTATAGTAGTCGGTGGCTCCTCCTCACAATCATCTCATATAAAGGTAGACTCTTCTGAAATCATACATTGATCCGATTGTATCTTCCCCGACATCTCTGAAATACAGCAAACACATGATGGTCAAAGATGGCACCTTACTAGATATGCATCCGTGACAACGCGTTACGCAGCTCTATATGATTGTGTAGATACACACGTCAGTCACTTATATGTTAGAAGTAAAACTGTTCATCAGTATGTAATGTTTCTTTAAATTTGTAGCAGGCATAACTATGTATAAGAAGTGAACGTTGCCTGTATACTGAAAGATGTGCGCGCACATCTTTGTGTGCGCACGCACTTCACGCTTGGCTCCACTAACTGTTAGCGCATGCGCAAAACAAAGCGTACGTTGTGCGTTCAATACATGTTGAAAATACCAGTAAACATAACATCTTTATTTCAAATACAATGAAAACGAAACTACATTCGTTCTAAACGAGTACATCTGTATTCTTTTTAAACAGACGTGTTTGAACAGAAAGCACGGCCGATAACACAATGCGCAAATGCAATACGTGTGACGTCATGTTAAGCCAGCGTGAAACGCACGCTAACACTCCTCCCACTCAATTAACATTCGGCTAACGCCCAGGGTACGCCTACAAACACTGAGCCGCACGCATCACACACTGCAGTTACCGTTACTATAACAAAACATGACAGCCAATAGGCTTTGAGGCGCGCACGTCGCTTGGGGGCGGGACTTACATCAGTAATCCTTTTTAAGGACGCCTTGGCCCATGACAAGGGTCCCACGTCATACGTGGTGGACCCGGTTTTCAATGTTGTAGATGTTGCATGATAACAAAACAGGTATGTGTTAGAGTAATGGAAAAATGTTGCTAATATGTTTAAAGGGATAGGAAAGTACGTATATTTATTCCGTCAGCAATGTGTACTACTCTTTCAGGTTCTACTATATTGTATTAGGAAACAATTTGTTTGTGATCGCTACATGTTATGCAGTCTGCAATGTTACGCTGTATCCACGCATTGAAAGTGAAAATGGTGGTTACAAAAAAAAAAAAAAATTAAACGCAGAGTCAACGCATAACGATTGTTATATTTACCATTCTTCTAGAATTAACTCTTCGCCTGGCTGCAACTGGTCGCTCCAGAAATGCAAGGCATTTTCATCCACGCTTAACCCAACCGCTGAATCCAGTATGACACATATCTCCTCCAGGATGCGCTCATAGGAATCGCCACTGCTTTCTTCAAATAATTGGTCGGGAGGTAGGTTCATTTCTTCGGGTTCCCATTCCAATGCATTTTCAGCTGAAAGGCTTGGTACATAATCATAGTACTTTTGTTCTTGTACAATGTGGGTTTCAGGAATGGAGGCTGCAGATATTGCAGCACGTATCGATTCAAACGGATCAGTAGTAGCGGATACATTGCTATTGCCATTAGGAATAAATATGCCTTTCACGACAATATAAGTGCCGTCTTTCAGGAGAGAAATTGTTTTTCCGGGGCAATCTTCCAGAAACCATAGGTGTGTTGTAGCTTATCCTGGTCACGTTCAAAAAAGTCATTACTTGATAAAGTGAATCTTATTGAGGAATTAAAATTCCGTGCATGCTTACGGTCTTGGTAATAAGGATATTTTGCTCGAATGAAATCATCGATTTGGCGTGTGCTTGCTTTCTGTCCGCGACTGTTCAAGATGGCTTCACAGATCATGTACTTATACCCTAAAAGGGGATTAATATTGTTAACGAATTCATCAGCCATGTCTGAGTAGCACAAAAGCTGTGTGCAGGTCTGTGTTATTTGCTCATCAAAATGAATGTGCTGAATGGCTAACAAACTCCTGTTTTTCCTTGTCAAGGTCAACAAAACTAACTACTTTGACTCCTTATTTCAAACGCCAATTGGATTTGTTTGTCTAATTGGGTTAACAGTTGTGGTTCGTGATATGGGACTGTGGGAGAAACATTTCTCCTTCTTTTATCTCGTTTGTGAAAAACATCCCTAGACTTTGAATGCGTTCACATAGTGTTTTTTTGAAAACTAACAAAGACCACTGTGTGAAAATATTTCTTAGCCAGGCATATCAGTAAAAACACACACCTGCAAAAAGAAATGTTTTTTCCCCGCTTACATTTCTGTGTGTATGTGAAAGTCTGGTTAACTCCCTGTCTGCATGAGTTTAAATACGTGTGTATATATATATATATATATATAAATATATCTCTCTTATAAAAATATATATATATTTATATATTATATTTTATTTTTTTTAATATTGCAGGAGTACACACAACATTGATGGCATTAAGTATACCTTGTATGAAACCTATTTAAATGGTGAGAAACATGATTGAATTAAGTAATAAACATTTGTTTAAGCACAATACTGTTAGAGTCTCATACTTAGGATATTTCTCAAACATTAGGCCTGTATTATTAAAATAGTGTTTTCACAAGGAAGCATGAAGTGTATTAGTTTGTAAAATACATGTATACCAGTTTATATAGTACTATATAGTACTATATATATATAGTACTATATATATATATATACACACACACACACACACACACACACACACACACACACACACACACACACACACACACACACACACACACACACACACACACACACACACACACACACACACACACACACACACACACACACACTCAGTGTGTGTGTGTATATATATTATTATACATTCTGAGATGTTATTGAAACGAACACACAAATGATTAAAGGACAAAATTACAATGGCCAAGCAAGGCAAAGGTAAGTAATAATTTACACATAATCCTGCTGTACACGTACAAGAAAGATGTTTGCACTTACTTAGGTGTTTTTATAATTGCATGTGACTAATATGCATATGCAATTCTTACATCAATTAACACACCCAAATGCAATGTTTTGCTGCAAAGTCAATGGCAGCTTCTCTAAACTTAGCAACTGACTCCTGGTGGACCATTACTGAACAGACGATTAAAACATAAATATTTATAACACAATTAATTATGAGTGTTAACATTTCCAAAACTTCACGTGTACAAGAACATAGTTGAAAGTTTGGAAACAACACAGTCTTCAGCATACATACAATAGTAATTAGATAATCTGAAGTCAACAAAACAAGGCCAAAGACATATTTTCTGAATTATAACATTTATTTTTTTTGTTCCTTTTGCGAGCGAGTAACAGGCCTGCTTGTTGTCTCTTGAATTTTCCTTTTTCTTTTGCCACCAACTTTAGGCACAACAGAGCCACTTTGAGTGGCCTCTGGCACTTCACGGGCAGGGCTTGTGGCCAGTGACTCACGGGCAGGGCTTGTGGCCAGTGACTCACCTACAGGGCTTGTGGCCAGTGACTCACCTACAGGGCTTGTGGCCAGTGACTCACCTACAGGGCTTGTGGCCAGTGACTCACCTACAGGGCTTGTGGCCAGTGACTCACCTACAGGGCTTGTGGCCAGTGACTCACCTACAGGGCTTGTGGGCAGCGATTCACCTACAGGGCTTTTGGGCAGCGATTCACCTACAGGGCTTTTGGGCAGCGATTCACCTACAGGGCTTTTGGGCAGTGACTCACCTACAGGGCTTGTGGGTACTGACTGTTCACGGACAGGGCTTATGGCAAGTGACTCACCGACAGAGCTTGTGCCCACTGACACATGTGAGCAAGTTGGTAGACACTGCACAAGTGATGGTCGGTCTGTTTCATGTGAGTCTTTTTTTGTTTTTGACCAAAAACTGGTCAGTAGTAACTGCTTGTGTTTTCTTTTTGTGGCCTCCTTTGTAGGTGTCAGCTGCTGAATTTGTACAGATGGCAGCGGTAGGATGTCGTCAGGAACCTGCACAGCAATGTCTGCTACTTGACCGGTAACATTTGGGCCTGGTGAATGAATATCAGATGAATGTGGTGAAAACTGACCTGCATGAACAGATCCTGGCTGTGAGGTGTTGAATTGTGGTACATTAGTCATTCTCCAGTAATTAGCTTGTGTTTGCTGAACAACTAATGCTTCGAATGAGGTGTTGATTTTTTGCAACTGTTTAGGCACTTCAATGAAGACTCTGTGGAGATGTGCCAATTGTGATACTGTTTCTTCCTGCAGTCCAATCATCCTTTCCAGCACTGTCATCATGTCTGAATGGCGACGATTTTCTGCGTCCACTATTTTTCCCTCTGAAGCTACAATTGCATCGTATGTGGAAGTTGATGGACGATTTGGCGGTACAACAGTTTCTATTGGCACCTCTTCATGGTCACATGATTGTATTTCAGTCTCTTCTGCGGCGTCATCCTCATCATACTCATCATCCTCATCACCATGATGTTCTAAAAAGAAATGTACACATTATTAAATGGCATGTTAATGTATGCTGTGTTACTATGTAATTGTACTGTGTCCTAAGTAACACCTAACATGTTAGCATACGTTTTATAACCTCACATTAAAAACTACCTTGACTTACGAATAATGTTTGGACTCAGTATGAAATATGAATGAATGAAAAGTTGCTCTAAACTCAGAAGTCCTACATGATAGTTCACATCACTAACACAATACATGTTGCCTTACACTTAATTTGCACTGACACTAAGTAATCCTATTTAAAGAAGATGTGCAAAACAAATAATGAACATGACAACATAACATATAGAAGAGCACATATTATATGGCCAGCAAATGATACACTCACCTTCTAGTTGTGTTGAGCTGGCTGACCCAGGTGAAGACACTTGTTCCATCTCAGGTGACACATGTCCTCCAGGGGCAACTATATATAACAATAACATAAGTTTTACATTTACATGTGTAAATATTGAACAAACACTTATTGTATGTTCTGTATTTATGATTAACTAACAACATCAGTTCCTTAACCGAAAATGTGTGTGAAAGTGAACATAAATAGTTGTAATAACACTGTACATGCCTGTGTACTTAGAAGTTTTGAGTTCCCTAACATACAACATACTATGTTTCTGCAGTAATGCGTGAGGATAAATAGATTAAATTAGTACATAAAAATCATATGTTGTGTAGTGATATCAGTATCATAATGTACATAACTATCATGAGATGACCATTCACAATGGTTATCATGAAGGTGGTCATATTGCAAAAAGTGTTGTTTTTGGTAGAGGATATGTGTGGTACATTAATCGAAGATGTGGCACACCTGAATGTGGCTGTGACTCAACAAGACAACACATGCAGTGTGTGATAATGTGTCTTTCATAGTAGTTCAACTATAGATATGAGTGAACTAATGTGTGACGTACGCTTTGATAAGTAATGAGTTGTTGGGGCATTTAGTAGCTAGAGTTAAGCTTTCAAATGAGTGTGATTAACTTCAGTTGTGCTATTCAGGTTGTAAGAAAGGTATTCCCTTCCCCAAAAAGCCTAATCAGCCACACCTTTCAATTACTTGAAACAGGTGAAAATGGTGTGAACTAAGTTGACCGTGAAATGAGGCTGTAATTAGTGTGTGTGCTGAACCCCACCCCCTCTGTTGAAGTGTACAGTATGCTGTGATGAGATATTAATTGCAGCTGCTTTAACACAATGGTAGATGAGCTAAGTAGTCATCTGCAGTGTTTAAGTTATGAAAACAATGACATAACATATGATACGTGTGCCTCATTATGCTGTCTGTATATGACATAAAGCAAAAATGGACCTTTTCATAAGCAACTATAGATGTGTTAGTGCCAGTGATGTTTGTAGGCCGTTACATGCAATTTCTTTGATGCATGCTTAAAATAGGCAGTAATGTCATGTTTGTCGGAGTAAAATCAATAAAATACACAATAATATGATACATATTTCTGTTCTGTACCTGTAGCTACTAATAATTTCTCATGAACATGTGTTACACATGTGTACTACCCTGTTGTTCCCCATCTTCGCCCACCATCAATTGCTTCCACTGCAGCTATGCATTTTGGGAATTCACATGTAAATGAGCACGCAATGGCACGTGCTATATTAGTTACTGCTTTTAGTAGGACTACTACATATATGTCTATTTTGAGATATATATATACAGAATCAGACATATACATATATAGATGCAGGTATGCTTATATTGTGAAGACAGTATAAAAAGCAGTGTAAATATGCAAAATAACTGTAAGCAACGACACGCCTAGTACAGTAATATTTATCACCTGCTGGAAATTGTGACGGATAAATTCCAATGTCACGGTCACCAGCCAAGCCTTCCACGACGACGGTAAGTAATTTTGGCCGAAGCAGCTCCTCCAATGGAGTCAATATGAGACGTTGTGGTGTGGGCCCACCTCCAGTGCCAGTAGCATGCACGCGTTGGTCTTGTATTTTCTTTTTCAATTTGGACCTAATATCATCAAATCTTTTCCGACAATGATACTTGTCCCTGACACTATTCCCACAGGCATTGACACCAATGACTATTGTGTCCCACATTTCTTTTTTGCTTGCAGCACTTGTCCGCCCTTGAAAAACATATAAAAGATATGAGGTAAATTAATAATAATATAAGCACCAGTTTCCTACACTGCTAGCTGTTCCAAGAGATAGCAAACATGCTGTTTTATGTGTAATATGTGAAGCACATGAGCATTCACTACTAAACCTATACATGTAAGCAAGGTTGCATTCATATTGTATGCAGTTCTGGCAAATTGACCGCCTGTGTTTATTTGTCCTTGTAAGGCATGATAAAAAGCTGTGTTTCCACACTAATGAACATAGAAAGATATTGTGTACCCATATTTGCATATGAACAAAACTCAGATGACCTAGGATCACATGTATTTGAATAATAAATGTAAAGGTACACTTACCTACTAAATGTCCATAGAGACTGTCATAGTGCTCCAGAATGCCAGTGACAAGAGCCCTATTTTCCTGGTCATTGAAGCGAGGATTACGTGGCTTCTCCACACGTTTCTTCCGAGCAGGTTTAGGGTCAGAGCTTGGCTGGTGCTGACTGGACTCTCCTTCTTCCAATGGAAGAGCCTCCAAAAGCTGGCCACCAGCAAGCACGCCACCACCAGACACCCCATCAGCAACTGCGCCACCAGCAGCACTCCCAGCACCAGCACTCCCACTCCTAGCACCAGCACTCACACTCCTAGCACCAGCACTCACACTCCTAGCACCAGCACTCCCAGCACCAGCACTCCCACTCACAGCAACAGCACTCCCACTCCCAACAACAGCACTCCCACTCCCAGCACTCCCACTCCCAGCACCAGCACTCCCACTCCCAGCAACACCACTCGGTGCACCAGCAACATCACTCCCCTGAACAGAACGTTCACTCCGACGCGTACTCGCACGAGTAGCACTCCCACTCCCACCAGCATCACTCTTCCCACGCTTTGCGGGCATACTTCCAGCACTCACAAAAAACAGACAAGAAATGTACAGGCAATCACACGACCCACTTCCACATATAAAACAAGACAAAGATGTAAACAAAACAACAAAGGACAAAGCTCACCCAATACACAACAAGTCTCTCAGTCAATATGCAAATCTTCAATCGTCCAGCTCTGTGCATCTCTCTCTCTCTCACTCCCAACAACACAGAGAATGATTAGCAGTACACGTTGCCTTTAAATATGGCGCGCAATCAAAAACATGCTTGTTTCGCCTGATTCAGCAAGATTTGTGATTGTGCAACCTAACAGCACCCCGCCACGCACGCCGATACACCTGTGTGTGATCGGCTCATCATCGTGAGAGTGGGCGGATTTGTTTTCGGCTTGATTTTGAATGTATTCGGCACTTACTGCATACGGAGAGGGAAAAACGCCAATAACATGACTAATCGATAAGCTTGCCGATTTCACATAATCGTCGCTTACTGCATGAGGCCCTAAGTCCAGAGCAATAAAAATAAGAATGATAACATTTTTTTGGACCTTAATAGCATAGCATTTTTATTCATATATTTTTCTTTCAAAAAAATTCCAAATGGGTAATTAAGGGATTTAATGATTCACCCTTTTATGGCCTTCATCTGGAAAAAAAACAAGAAGTTGAGAAAAATCTAGAAACAGGTGGTTATGACATTTGACAGGTTTCATATCTCTGTTCTCAATGGTCAATAACAACAAAAGACTTCGTACAGTAAAAAGCCACCATCATTAAGCAGATGAACAATTAATTTGATTGAAGAAAGTATACATTGGGTGTATATAGAGTATAGCTAAAACAATTCTGTAGGTTTAATGTGTTGTGGTTGTTTTCAGTGAAACTCACACAATTAACTAGTAGTTTAAAGTTATAGTAGCATTGATTCTGGAGAAATTTAGTTTTTTGGTAGGTTGTGATACCTTTTAGGAGACAACATTACAGTTATTTATAATGTAGATAAAACTAAAGTGAATAGAACTTTCAAAAACTCACAGGGTTCTTCTTCATACACTGGCGACACACTTTATTCGAGCTCGGCTAGTCCCACGAATTCGGGTATACCCGGGTGTATTGAGGTTTGTGACTGTTTTCTGCCCGAGTGCATTGGGTTATTTTCCAGGCAGGGATTGAAGCATTTTATTCCCGCTGGCTGCAATACTGCACAGTATATATATATATATATACTGCATTACAATTCATGAATTTATGCCATCTGGTAGACACGCGAAGCATTGCAGCCTATTAAATCCTAATCATTATAATTTAACAGATCAGCCGCCCGTCAGCCAGGCATGAACCCAGGCTGGGAAGGCAAACGCAACGGGGCTTGTCAGAGGTGAGGAGCGGCGCATTCCAGGTATCTGCCAGGTACATACTGGGTATTTGCTCGAATAAAGTGTGTCGGTGCAGTATGTACTGCCTTTGATGAATAAACCAGTAAGCTTTTGAAAGCTTGGGCACTACAGTACTGTATGTACTATAGCCTACAGATATAGGGGCCCATGTAGAAAGGTCCGATAACTCAGTTATTGGCAGCTTTTCGTCAAAAAAGCCTACTACTATTCTGTAAGCTCTGATATTTTGACAATATTAGAAAGTTTTGTCCAAAAAAAATTCCGGAAAAAAAAACAAACACCAAACGCTCGGCGATAAGCCACTTATCGCCACTTATCGGCAGTTTCTCAAACTCACACAAGTAGCCCTGATCAGTTTATTGAGCTTGATCGGCGCTCTAGAATTGAGATTTCTTCTCCGAATCGCCTCGCAGAAAAAGTTGGCAAGAAGGTGGGGAGAAGATGCCACGAGAAGCGGCGAGACGGCACAGAAAATAAAATGCATTTTTCCTGCATTGGATTGATGCCAGGAGACTACGGAGCTGATGATTTCTATTGATGTCCCCGTGGGCATCTGTGGGTCCTCGGATGGTCCCTGTGTGTCCCCCCTGGCCTGTGGAAAAAATTCCTGTATTTAAAAAAACAAAAACATGGCCTACATTTCAATAAATACACCTCCACCTCCCCACCAAACACATACAGTGCAGTAATGTGCGAAATAATTATTATCCATAATATGACGTCACATTAAAAAAAGGGCACAGTGTTTTCACAGCCAATCAGATGGCATGTGAACCATTTGCCGCCCAAATGTGACATTACAGGCGATATTTAAGACCATGACGTCTCATTTGAGCTTGTGAGGCTCAGGGAGCCACGCCGCCATCAGCGTGCTCCCCCCTCACTTCTATCCCCATTGGATCCTTCGCGCCATTCGCTCCCACCACCAGTCAACCACCGCATTGCTGGTGCGCACTCGTGCCCAAGCTAACTCTAGGTAATCTCTTCCTGCGCTGACTTCAGGTGCGTGCGGAGTGCACGCGGGCGTGCACAGACGCGCGTTCTGTCCTAGCAGACTGCCTCTCCACACTCAGAGGCTGCCGTGCATCTGCAATCTGTCCTTCAACAGCCCTCGCTCTGCACACACCTCCACGTGGCAGGAGGTTCATTGGACGCTCAGCCCTATTTATGCTATGCTGTCCCACTGGCAAATTGGCTGAGCATAGATCCAGTATCGTTGTTTCACCTCGTCTTGCCTTGTCTCACTGTATCTTGCTTTGTGTACCGACCTGGCTTTGCCCTTGGACTCCGCACCTCTGGCTTATTGACCCCAGCTTACCTCTGACCTTCTGCATCTCTCCAACCATGACCTCGGCACACAGACTACGATTATTCTACAATCTCCAATCCCGACCTTGGCTAATAGTACCTTCTACGATCCGGACTTCTCCTACTCTTACCTCGGCAAGTATTTCGACAACCCTGACCTCTCCAACCCCGACCCAGCAATCTCGACCAACCCACTCTCCAGACGTGCCCACGTGGCTGGCATTTCTACCAATTCCCACCTCAGTTCCGGGATCCCGCCTTGTTTGTGGTGAGCACAGCATTACAGAGCTCAAGAAGCCGTCGGGTCAACATCGTGGATTTAACATGGGGTTTATGGATGAAGATAAAGACAGAAGATAAAGAAAACAAGAAATAATCACAGATGAAGAAAAAAGAAGATGATGGAAGATTACATAAAGAAGAATTTTGTTACCTGCCCTGGATCTTCACAGTGGATGACGTTGGATTGTGTTTCGTGACGTCATGGTTTGAGAGCTTGCTGATTCGCCAGGATTTTGAGGGCCAGCGTTTCTAAAGGTAAGTTAAATATTGAATGTATGTACTTTTATTTTTACAGTTTTTTGTTTTTTATATTTTTCATTGCCCATTGACTGCTAATGTATTAATCTATGCCTGTTTATGGTACAGATGAATACAGTGGTAGCCAATGCATTTTTTGGAAAATGCATTTCTTCTATTATTTTCTATTTCTTTTTATTGTTTAGATAAATTGATTTGAATTATCATGGCTTGTTTTGTTCTTTTTACAGATTGGTTAGTGATTGTTTTTAATATTGTATTGTGGTGGCTCCTGTTTTTAATTAATGTGTTGCCTAGTGGTTGTATGAATTAATTGTTGTGTTGATTACTGCTTTTAGGTATTAAATGTATTTTTTGGCTAGTGGTATGATTTATGTAATTGATTGCATAGTGGTTTTAATTATTTTATTGAATGCCTAGTGGTTTTATTTCTTTAATTGATTGGCTTGTGGTTTTATTTAGTTAATTGCTTGGTTGGCTAGTGCTTTTAATTTTTGTTTCTGGGTGTTTAGGTGCTTGCTGTATCTGTTTTATTTTTGTGTATTTTTGACATTCATGCATTTGTATTAGTGTGGCCATTGACTGCTATAGTAGCTTTTCATGCCCATATTATTTATTTATTTATAAAATATTTTACCAGGAAGTAATACATTGAGAGTTACCTCTCGTTTTCAAGTATGTCCTGGGCACAGAGTTAGGACAAATAATACATGGTTACAAATACAGTTACATAAATGAAAAGGGTATACATTATATACAAGGTATTGCATGCACAGTTAAAGAAAATATATATTATGGGCGATCGAAAAAGTTACAGACCAGATTAAAATGTGAGACAGCCTTAGATTTGAAAAAACTTAAACTGGTGGTGGATGTGAGAGTCTCTGGTAGGTTGTTCCAGTTTTGGGGTGCACGGTAAGAGAAGGAGGAACGGCCTGATACTTTGTTGAGCCTTGGGACCATGAACAGTCTTTTGGAGTCTGATCTCAGGTGATAAGTGCTGCCTGTGGTAGGGGTGAGGAGCTTGTTCAGGTAGCTGGGTAGCTTGCCCATAAAGAATTTAAAGGCAAGACAGGAAAGGTGAACTTTGCGCCTAGACTCTAGTGATGACCAATCTAGTTCTTTGAGCATTTCGCAGTGATGTGTGTTGTAGTTGCATTGGAGAACAAAAGGACAAATTGAATTGTAGAGGGTATCAAGTTTGCTAAGGTGGGTTTGAGGTGCCGTGCCATATACTATGTCTTCATAGTCAATAATTGACATAAGCATCTGCTGTGCGATACGCTTTCTGACCAGGAGACTTAGGGAGGATTTGTTCCTGTAAAGTACCCCTAGTTTGGCATAGGTCTTGGTTGTCAGGGTATCAATGTGCATTCCGAATGTTAAGTGGGAGTCAAACCATAAGCCCAGGTATTTAAAACTAGTGACAGGGGTTAGGGTGGTGTTAGCGTTGATTCTAATCTGGAGCTCAGTCGCTGGAAGCTTTAAAAATTTAGTCTTGGTCCCAAATACCATTGTTACAGTCTTGTCAGTGTTTAAAAACAGTTTGTTTTGGGAAATCCAGTTTTCGAGTCTCAAAAAGTCAGACTGAAGTATGTGTTGAAGGTCAGAGAGGCTATGGCTGTGTGCATATAGGATTGTGTCATCTGCATACATGTGTATTGAGGCTTCCTTACAAGCTGTGGGAAGATCATTAATGAACACTGAGAAGAGTAGGGGCCCCAGAACAGAGCCTTGCGGGACACCACAGGTGATATCCAGGGGGTTGGAGTTAGAGCCTGAGATGGACACATGTTGGGATCTTCCTGATAGGTAGGACTGAAACCAGTTTAAAGCATGCTTCCCTATTCCAGAGCTCTGGAGTTTGCTAAGCAGGATAGCATGATCAACTGTATCAAAAGCCTTTGCAAAATCTAGGAATACTGCACTAGTGAGTTGTCACCGTTCCATTCTACACTGGATTTCATTGCAAACTTTTAGCAGGGTAGTTACGGTGGAGTCTTTGGGACTAAAGCCAGAATGGAATTGGCTAGGGAAATTTGTTTTGGTATAGTAATCGCTTAATTAGGAGTGGACACATTTTTCCATGACTTTGGATAGAATTGGGAGAAGTGAGATTGGTCTGTAGTTTGAGACAGTGTTTTTGTCCCCAATTTTGAAGATTGGGACAACTCTGGCAGTTTTCCAGGTCTTAGGGATATGGCCTGAAGACAGGATAGAGTTGACTATGGAAGCAATTGGTTTGGCGATGGCTGGGGCACCAAGTCGTAGGAACCTAGATTGTAGTAAGTCAGGTCCACATTGACTGCTTAGTTTTAGTTTGAGGAGCGCTTGTGTAATCTCCTCTTCAGATACTGGGCCAAATTGAAAATTGTGGGCAGTGTTGGGAGGGGGTGGGGCTATGTGGGCACTCCCAGGATGAGATTCAGGTTGATGGTTTGGGCTGCGTTTTGCTAATAAGTTAGTGGCACACCCCACAAAGTAATCATTGAATGCTTTTGCAATGTCAGTGGGGTTTGTCAGAGTAATATCCCCCTTAGTGATATTACTTGGTTGTTAATGGTTAGGAGGCTGGAATATATTGTTGATAACCTTCCAGAAGTTAGCTGGGTTTGATGTATTTTGGTGGAGATTGTCAGAGTCATATTGTGCTTTTGCGTGCCTTGTTTGCCTTGTGCACATGTTCCGCAGGCATCTGTAGTGATTGAGTTCCTTGTTAGTGCCAGTTACTTTGTAGCTTTTCCACAAGGTATCCCTGAACTGGTAGAGTGCAATGAGGTCAGATGTAACCCATGGAAGATGGGCTCCCCTTACCCTTATTTTGCGCAGTGGAGCATGGGTATCGCAGAGTTTTAAGAACTTGGATTGGAAATAGTCGAGCGCAGAATCAGGGTCGGGAATTAAATCGATTCTGTGCCATGGGCAGTTGGTAAGGTCATCCAGAAACTGTTGTGGGTTAAAGTTTTTAAATGTTCTAGTGAGGAGAACTTTAGGGCTTGAATGGGGCGTTTTAATTTTCCTTACACAGTACACTATTGCATGGTCACTGAAAATATCAGGAAGGATGACAGAGGATTGTATTCTGCTGGGGTTTGAGGAGAGAATCCAGTCAAGCAAGGAATGGTTATGCGATTTCAGGTTTGTCCGTGTGGGTTGGGAAATGAGTTGTGATAGGTTAAGTGACTTGAGTTGTATCTGGATTTTATGGTTTTTAGGGTCAAGCCAGTTGAAGTTGAAATCAGAGAGGAAATGGAGCCAAGAAACTGGGTGATATCAGCCAGGGATTGTAGAGGGGCTTAGGGGGGCGGTAGATGCCAGCGAGCAAGATGGGCTTAGAAAAGGGGAGGCAGATTTTGCCAACTAGAATTTCAAAAGAGAGTGGGCTTGGGGGATAATTTAACAGTGTAAATTGTAATGTGTCTGCAATATAAAATAACACCCCTCCTCCTCTCTTGGACCTATCTCTCCTTAAAATGGAGTATCCCTGAATGGCGATATTTGCATCAGGGGTTTTATGGGTTAGCCATGTTTCTGTAAGAACGATGGCTTTGGGTTTATGCATAAGGCACCATGCCCTTAGTTCGTCCAGTTTGGGCATCAGGCTCCGGATATTTATATGGGCGACAGATAGCCCTTTTTGGAATTTAAAGGTGGAATTCTCAGGGGCATGGGACAGATTTGAAATGGGAGGACCTGGGTTAGGTTCAATATCACCTGCTAAAGAGAGTAATAGTATGAGCAGAAATTTGGGTAGTTGTTTGCAAGTTGTAAATTTGTGGTGTTTGCCATTAGAGTGAGCAGTGGTTGGTGTGCTGGTTTTTAGGGTTCTCCACCAACATTCCGTAGATAGTGAAAGGCTTTTGAGTATTATATGGGTATGATGTACTACTATGCCACTCAGTGGGTACAGGGTGGGTATAGTGGATCTGGGGTGAGTAGTTAGGCCTCCCGGGTGGGTTGTGAGGGAGGGTGGGTTAACCCCTTAATTACTAAAGCGGTTATTAACTGCTAAAATGATTAACGAGCTAGGGGCCATTAGATTGTATTTTTGTATGTATTGTTGCTGGCATCAGAGGATATGGCCATGCAGTATGCTGATGAGGATGCCCTTCATGTTTCCAGGGATAAGTGGAATGTTTTTTATTTACTTTATTTATGCTGGCTGGCTAATGTTTTGTTTTATAATGGGCAAATAATCTGCTATCCATATCTGTATAATAGTTATTTTGCACATTATTTTGCACATGTATGTGATTGGTGGGGGGTGGGGGGTGTATTTATTGAAATGTAGGCCATGGTTTTGTTTTTTTAAATACAGAAATGGTTCCACAGGCAAGTGGGGACCCACAGGGACCACCCACGGACGACCACAGGGACCACCCAAGGATCCCTGGATGCCCACGGGGACAACCTGAGGACCACCAGACAGCTGCATGGACCACCTGGGGACCCGCAGACACCCATGGGAACCCTCCGAGGGCCCCCAGAAACCCATGTGAATGACCCAGGGACCCCCAAACACCCACAGGAACACCCATGGACCACGTTGGGGCCCACAGACACCCAAGGGGACCACGTGGGGACCCACAGAGCCAAGCGGAGACCACCCAAGGGCCCCCAGACACCCGTGGGAATACCCCGGGATGTCCTGTGGGGCCTGCGGACACCCGTAGAGACCCCTGCCGGCCTGTGGTATTAATCCTGTATGTAAAAAAAAAATAATTGTTTTATGTGGGGGCACAGGGGTTTGGTTGGGTATTGGTTTTTACTAGATATTTTAATTGATATTTTATTACTAGTGTAGATGAGCAGGGGGTCTCCAGAGTAGAACCTTGTTGATTTCAAGTCCGGGGACCCCTGCTTCTTGAGATACAGGCCCTGTTATGGGGTGCCGGTATCTCCTATGCATGTAAATGTCTTGCGTCATATGAACGAGACATTTCAATGCATAGGAGATACCAGCACCCCATAACGGGGCCTGTATCAAAGGAAGCAGGGAGTCCCTGGACCTGAAATAAACGCAGTTCTGCTCCGGAGACTCCCTGTTCATCTACACTAGTAATACATTTTACATTTAAATATTTTTATTTTGGGTGAGATTTGTGCAGAGAGAGGCGGCTCTCTCTCTCTGCAGCAGAATAAACTTGCTGGGTGAGCACTTTTCAGAGGGCAGATCATCTCGGCGCCAGCAACTCGCCATTTTTGCAAATGTTGTTTAAACTGGTATTCGGGGCTTTCTGCATACCGTGATAGCAACGCTGTAAAAAATGGCGATTTAAATTTGCTGGCGATTTTTTTTATGTTAACAATTGAATGAAAATGTCACAAAGTCACAAAGTCACCCACAGAAAGTACATTTGTGGTGCACACCACATTAATATATATTAATATTTTATACAGTGTTGATATACTGTGAAAAAGCATACACTGGCGACACACTTTATTCGAGCTCGGCTAGTCCCACGAATTCGGGTATACCCGGGTGTATTGAGGTTTGTGACTGTTTTCTGCTCGAGTGCATTGAGGTATTTTCCAAGCAGGGATTGAAGCATTTTATTCCCGCTGGCTGCAATACTGCACAGTATATTTATATATACTTCATTACAATTCATGAATTTATGCCATCTGGTAGACACGCGAAGCATTGCAGCCTATTAAATCCTAATCATTATCATTTAACAGATTAGCCGCCCGTCAGCCAGGCATGAACCCAGGCTGGGAAGGCAAACGCAACGGGGCTTGTCAGAGGTGAGGAGCGGCGCATTCCAGGTATCTGCCAGGTACATACTGGGTATTTGCTCGAATAAAGTGTGTCGGTGCAGTAAGTGACAAAAAGTGACAAAAAATTAAATTAAATTTATAATTAAAAATCCCACGTGGTGCTAACTGATTGGTCACAGTCACGATTTTTTTATGATTGCTTATAGCATAGACCCCTTAGTCTGTCTGTATGTTCAGTTTTCTTTAACTAAAGTCTGGACATCAATTGTTTTGTTTTGGAGATGTAATCAATATACAACTCGTTTAGTTGTAGACAACTGGATAGAGCTCTCTGTGTTGTTATTAACACCTGAAATAAACAGGGATATGCAAGACAGATTTCATATTTTTTTGTTTGAAATTCTAGCACCTGTCCGCCAGATGGCACAGTGGATGTGTTAAGCTAGTTAGACTATGTAGAGTGCTGTAAATCTCAAACAAGTGCCAGACTGATCCAGCAATATACTGCAATTCATTACAATTCCTCATTTTGTTATGGCCTTGACCATTCCAGACGTTATCAAAATGTGGTTGTTTTAATATTTTGTTACAAAAAGTAAATGTTCAATTTTTTCGACTTATACTTTGTGTTCACTCACTCCTGACTGTTTTGTAAGCTGAGAAAGAGTGCAATGTCAGTTGCTTTGGAGAAACCAAAGCCTAGCTTAATTTTGCTCATATATTCAGCAATACATGATGCAGCAGATAAGAAAGCCACTGTATCAGAAATATATGGCTATCTCATTGCCAATTATGAATACTTTAGGGATTCAGCTGACTCTAGTAAATGGAAGAAGTCAGTGCGCTTTACTTTGTAAATGAATGATTGCTTCATTTACATCCCCCCAATCCGTGTATCAGAGGAGGTTTTTATGTATTGAACCCATCCTTTGCGAATATGTTTGATCATGGCAACTTCAAAAGGAGAAGGAGAAGAAATGGGACCAACAGATTGACTCATACTTCCCAATCTCGCAAATGTACACCATCTGAAAATCATCGTGAACAGAAGCCCCAACCTGATTATACCTTGACAGATCCATCTGGTAACCTGTCCTACATGACTACTATCTACAGCAGTCGAACCTTGATTTTACCTCTAATGCTCAGTATGGATACCTATCCAAATATGATCCTGCTGAATATCGTCTGCATCAGCAAGGTTGGCAAGGTTGGAAATGTTGGCAAGAATTCTACAAAGGTAAATATAATATAAAATATTTTATTAACTTTTGTGCCCTATGACACAAATAGCACGTAATACTGATAATTGATTGATATGATAAAGATCCCGTGCCCCCAAGTTTGCGTACCCATGGTGTATAGTAAATGTATTTTTTAAGCATCCTGTTGTTGTTTGTTTCAGGAATCGATAGCATGCTAAATCAACATCCACAGCACACAACCATCAGCTGATGAGGATGATAGTGTAAGATGTCGAAAAAACAATATATTACTGTCCCTTTTATGACTTTTCTATGCTTTTACACACTTTTTCTAAATATTCAAATTAACGCTTGTTTTGGCACAGTGCTTATTAGTACACTGTATCTGGTAGATACTGTGCATGAAATATCACGTTTAGTAAAAATTCACACTGAAAAGTTTCCTGCTTTTGTCCCCTCACATAAGTGCACTTTGAGTTGGTGTTTAAATACCTGTACTGCAGTCTGTGTGTACTGTACACACATATATATATATATATATATATATATATATATATATATATATATATATATATATATATATATATGTTTGTTTATTGCTTTGTCTGTGCTCCACCTTTTTTTTATGTTACGGTTAATAGATCAAGCCGTGCAGTGAGTGCACAGTATCTCCTACCGTGATACCTATAGTACGCTGCTGCCAGAATCACTCTACTCTTTCCTAAATCTGTCTCCGCATCTCCCCTCCTGAAATCCCTCTCCTGGCTTCCGATCAAATCCCATATCTCACACTCAATTCTCCTCCTCACTTTTAAAGCTTTACATTCTTCTGCCCCTCCTTACATCTCAGCGCTAATTTCTCGCTATGCACCATCCCGACTCTTGCGTTCTTCTCAAGGATGTCTTCTTTCTACCCGCTTTGTATCTAAAGCTCTCTCCCGCCTTAAAGCTTTCTCACTTTCTGCCCCACACCTCTGGAATGCCCTTCCCCTCAATACCCGACTAGCATATGAATAGCTCTTGAATGCCCTTTCCACTCAATACCCGACTAGCATATGAATAGCACTGTGGATATTCTGAAAACATGATACATAAAGCTTGGCCCCCTGCAGACGCACTTACCAGAACTCCCTCCTACTGTCTCTGTACATTCTCCCTACCTACCAATTAGATTGTAAGCTCCTCGGAGCAGGTACTCCTCTTCCTTAATATTACTTTTATGTCTGAAGCACTTATTCCCATGATCTGTTATTTTTATTATTTGTTATTTATATGATATGTATCACTACTGTGAAGCGCTATGTACATTTATGGCGCTATATAAATAAAGACATACAATACAATACAAAGTACTGTATTGCCTCTGCAGACTCTGTAGCTGTATATAGTGTTAAATGACAGCCCCAAACCCCTAACCCCCATCGCCAGCCAGCCATACTGATAAGAAATCACTGGCACTCCAATAGAAATTCAATAATGAATAGGCATGTCCCATATAAATAATAAAAGTATACATTACCGCATAGCAGCAAAAAGGAGATAGCACTCAGGTGAATTAAAATGAATGTATTAAATACAGCATATAGCTTCTTACTTCACTAACTTTCAGGAACCATTAACACTTCTAGCCATAAATCACATCCACACCAGGGGAGGGACAACCACAGATAACATTCCTTTGCTTGCTTCATTCATTGTAACATCGCTGAAAGAAGAGATCGGTGTATCTCCAAAGCTCGCACAAATAAAAGCATTTCGTTAGCCACAGAACGGTTTCATCTATTTATTTTTTGATTATATATATATATATATATATATATATATATATATATATATATATATAGTTGAAAAAGATTTCACAGGCACTCCAATATAGTATCCTGAATGCGCTGGTGCATATCCCATAAAGATAACAAAAACATACATTACCGGAAACTGGCAAAATGGAGACAGCACTCAGGCAGGTAAATTCATTAAGTGTATTAAAACACAAAGCACAGAAGTCCAACGTTTAGATCCCTGCAGTCTGCACCCCCCTGAGGAAGAACCCCCTGTGGGATCGAAACGTTGGACATCTGTGCTTTGTGTTTTAATACACTTACTGAATTTACCTCCTTTTTGCCAGTTTCTGGTAATGTATGTTTATATGTGTGTGTGTGTGTGTGTGTGTGTGTGTGCGTGCGTGCGTGCGTGCGTGCGTGCGTGCGTGCAGTACCATATACTTTAGTTGTTTGTTAAATGCATTGTCTGTGCTCCAACTTTTAGTATGTTTATACAAATATATATATATATATATATATATATATATATATGTAAAAAGAAAAGAGAAAAAGCGCCCGATCCTTGTGTAAAATCAGATTGACATTTTAATAAACCATGGACAAGACAATTGCACACTTACAATTAGTCTGATTAAAATAAGCGTTTTATGGGACCTGCCCATGCACCAAACGAAGACTTCACCGTCACCTCCGCTCTGTAATCTCACGATCAGTTCGAGACCCAGCAGTTGAGAACGCCGTTTTCTCCAAGGTGTTTCTATAACAGACATCCGTCAGGAGCTTCTCAGCAGCGTGCGTCCGCCATTACTCCCATACATGCGGTGCTGGATACCGGAAGGATGTTCCTTGTATTTCCTTGGTCTCTCTCTGGTGCCGAAGGCAGGTCAGCCACCGTAGTTTCAATGCAAACCGTCCCTACGCGTTTCTTCCGCCTTTGCGGATTTCATCAGGGGATGGACACCAAAGGGGCTATCTGGTGTTAAATAGTCCCTCACGTAAATGAGCGTAATATGACTCACAGGTGTGTTTAGTACTATAGGTGTCATTAAATCAAATTGATATCCGGTGCAATATAATTTGAGAGCTCTAATACCTTTAAACTCAACAGAATTTAAAACGTTAATATATTTTATAACAGCAAACGAGGATACTGCTGCTGATGGAATAATTAGCCAAGTTAATTGCAAATTACATAGTAACATGAACAGGATATGAACATGAATTAGAACTTGTACTTAAATTAAAAAAATTATAAAGAATATATACAAAGTATAATCAGATTAAATATTAAATGAATGATGATGAAAATAATATTCAAAATATACCACTTTTTACCTATGCCAAACTTCCTTTAGACATAAACAATTTCATTAATACATATTATATACATACCCTACATGTAACTAATGATACATGTACTATGGCCGTTACATAGATGACATCATCCTAATATGGGATGGTGATCAGGAACTCCTGGAACACAAATTACAGGCATTCAACAACAATGACATGGATCTGAAGTTTACATACAATGTTAACAAGAACATGATTGTGTTTCTGGACTTAGAACTGGAGGCTCATTTGAATGGAGAAATTGTCACCAAAACACACTTCAAGACAGTGGCCACCAATAGCTATCTACACAATAATAGCAACCATTTCAAAAGATGGTTGGCCAATATCCCCAGGGGCCAATTTCTCAGAATTAGAAGGAATTGTTCTTCACGTTCTGATTTTTTGGCCCAGGGGGAAATATTGGTTGAAAGATTTCTGGCTAAGGGGTATGACAAACATATCATATATGAGACATTTCGGCAGGTAGGTCTCCTGGAGCGTAAATCTTTATTGTCCAAATCAAACAAGGTTGGAAGGACCAATGGTGATTTTGGGGCTAATTCTGTCAAGTCACCACTTTTCATTACAACATTCAATAATTCAGTGAAAGGCATTTCAACAATTCTCAACAAACACTGGAGTATATTGTTAAGGGACCCAATAATTGGAAATAAATTACCAACCAAAGTCCCTATTATATACAAAAAAGCCAGAAATTTAAAAACCATTCTGGCACCCAGTCGCCTTAAACAGATTAGGGATCCTTCTCTGTCAAAACCGACAAAAAATGGCAACTTTGTTTGTGGTAGAACTAGATGTTTAACATGCAAACATATGTGCAAAACCAACCAAATTACATCCTTTTTTAATAAATCTGTACACACACTTAAGAGCCATATGGATTGTCTATCCTCATTCGTGATCTATGTCATTACATGTAAATGTGGACTCCAATACGTGGGAAGAACCACGAGGACTCTAAGCACAAGATTTCTAGAACATAGAAGAAATATTCTGCATGGTATTACCACTCACAACTTATCTAGACATTTCTTGGAAATACACAACAAGGATCCATCATCACTGACTGTCATGTGCTTAGAACATATCCCTCTAGCAATATTAAGTGGCGATAGGGTCAAAAAACTAAACCTAAGGGAGACCTTCTGGATTTACATGTTGGAGACATTGAGTCCAGGGGGTCTCAACGACTGTATTGACGTAAGCACTATAGTGTAATTTATATTCCACTTGCATTGACTGGATTTTAGAGGTCTGGGCTGAGCATGTATAGCATGCTCCCTCTGAATCCTAGTTGGTGTAACTGTGGGACCTTTGGTCAGCACTGCATCACAAACACAAAATAATTATTTTTGACACAAAACACATTCCTTTATTATTCATAATAAGTCACTATGTAATAATCACGTTTAGAATATAAGTTCAATCATTAATATATATACCACATTTACATGACACATTATAAAACACTTAATTTATATTTATTCAAATACTTGTTAGTTCATTTCACTCGGATTGCTGCCTTTTGGCTTGCTAGTAATTCTTCTTTTTTCCCTTAAGCAATATAGATCTTCGCTTAATTCCTCTATTACTCAATATAATAGTCAAATACAGACGTTTATAGATATATATTCATTCCTTATATAGGTACTGTACTTAGTATTAGTATCAATATTGGTTGTCACACGGATATATTTATACAACATGTTTTGGGTGGTCATAATCCAGGTCCCCCATTTCCCTTATGCTATAATCATTCTTGCCCCCAATATATCCATAGGGATCCTTTTATCCATTATTTTATTATTTTTTCTCTATAAGGATATAGACAAAATTAATCAGGAACATTTGCAGTTTGATCATTCAGGACTTCAAAGACCCAAAATTTGGGTTACATTTGATATACAAAACTACAGCCATATAGATACTTTTGGCTAGACTCTTGCTATCATTAATCACTGTTTCATCTCTTCTTTCCAGTTCACATATAGAGAGATACATAAAATGATTCTCTCTTTTTCAAGCTTAAGTATGAATTTATTCATTTTTTAGTAATTACTATACAATGCACAATTTATAGTTTTCTAGATGTTAGTATGGTATTTAGATTTATTTTACATATATGTAAAGATATTATAATGTATCATTAGTTACATGTAGGGTATGTATATAATATGTATTAATGAAATTGTTTATGTCTAAAGGAAGTTTGGCATAGGTAAAAAGTGGTATATTTTGAATATTATTTTCATCATCATTCATTTAATATTTAATCTGATTATACTTTGTATATATTCTTTATAATTTTTTTAATTTAAGTACAAGTTCTAATTCATGTTCATATCCTGTTCATGTTACTATGTAATTTGCATTTAACTTGGCTAATTATTCCATCAGCAGCAGTATCCTCGTTTGCTGTAATAAAATATATTAACGTTTTAAATTCTGTTGAGTTTAAAGGTATTAGAGCTCTCAAATTATATTGCACCGGATATCAATTTGATTTAATGACACCTATAGTACTAAACACACCTGTGAGTCATATTACGCTCATTTACGTGAGGGACTATTTAACACCAGATAGCCCCTTTGGTGTCCATCCCCTGATGAAATCCGCAAAGGCGGAAGAAACGCGTAGGGACGGTTTGCATTGAAACTACGGTGGCTGACCTGCCTTCGGCACCAGAGAGAGACCAAGGAAATACAAGCAACATCCTTCCGGTATCCAGCACCGCATGTATGGGAGTAATGGCGGACGCACGCTGCTGAGAAGCTCCTGACGGATGTCTGTTATAGAAACACCTTGGAGAAAACGGCGTTCTCAACTGCTGGGTCTCGAACTGATCGTGAGATTACAGAGCGGAGGTGACGGTGAAGTCTTCGTTTGGTGCATGGGCAGGTCCCATAAAACGCTTATTTTAATCAGACTAATTGTAAGTGTGCAATTGTCTTGTCCATGGTTTATTAAAATGTCAATCTGATTTTACACAAGGATCGGGCGCTTTTTCTCTTTTCTTTTTTCTAATAGGTACTATGGGAACTTGGTGAACCCAAGAAGAAGCAGCCTGGACCTTTGTTTTATTTACTCATGGACTTCATTTGGACTTAAGTATCAATTTTTATAGTTCTATTTTTGTATTTTTATGCTATTTTTTATGTTCAACAGATTATTTTTATCTTTCATATATTTTTGCACATTTTTTCTATCATTTTTTGTTTGATGTATGTTTTTTTTTTATATATATCAATTATCAATTAGCAAATTAGGCACTAGTTGGTTCATGCAAACATCATAATCACTATTGATATTTGGTGCAACATTTTGGCACACGTCACCGGAGTGGCAGCAATTTGGGTGTATTTGAAAAAGAGGCGCTGTCTTTATAACTGTCCCATATATATATGTAAATACAACTGTATGCTCATCTGCATGTCTTAGGCAGATCTGCAACCCCGCCTTTCACCATTATCACCCAGCACACAGCACTCCCACTGCAGCAAGGGATTCTGGGAAATGACATGCAAATGAGCACACAGTGCCACTTTTTGCTTCAAAAAACATTTTTAACATGGTTCCCTATAGGCTTAAGCTTGCTGCATGGTCACAGCTTTGAGCACAGCCAAGGTTAAGGTGCATAGCCAGAAAACCCACCCACAGACAGCTTTTTTTTTTTTTTTTTTCTTGTAGTCCGGGTGGTGAAAAAGTGATTCCACCTCAAAAACCGTGCTCGTTGTCAAGTGAGACCAGGTGCGCTCCACATGTGACAAAGTCTTCTCCGGAGAGTAGGCCAGTCCGTACCAAGAAACAGTCCTCTCCAGCCGAAGCCTTGGATTCCTGTTGTTACATTGACGTCGTCATCCGAGGAATCCGACGTCCATCCTGTTCCCTCCTAGTGCAGCAGACGCCGCAGGAGGGTCCAAGTCTTTAGGGTGTTCGGCTGACGCCTACTAACCCACCGTGATCTTCTCCCGAGGGATTGGCGATCACTAGCCAGCACTACAGTCTTTGCTCTCCGAAGGAAGGGGTGACGTTAACCCAACACCAAACAAAACAAATTCATGGTGCGAGTGCTCCGGTGCTCTGTGCAATGCAGTGCAGGAGGTGCTCAAACATACAACACAAAAAAGGTGTGCACGAGTGCACGCCTGGCCCTTTGCAAGGCCAGGCGGTGACAAAAATAATTGGCTTGTCCCCTCAGCGGAAGGCAATAAGGGGGGCCAAAGTGCGGGAAAAATAGGGGACGGTGCAAAACAATCTGTGCAGATCAAGTGCTCGTAAGTGGAGGCCGCCGCCCAAACAGCCATCCACAGTGCAGCAAGTGATGCTCCCCAGGTGTTCCAAGCCTGGGGTGCAAGATTAAAAAGCCCGGGCTACTTTGCATCCGCCGTCTCAGCCCATGACCAGACCAAGTGATGCAACTAGGGCTATCCTTCACAGGACAGACCCTACACTTGATCTTAGCCAAAAGGCCGAGAAGCGACCTTAATGGGTCTCATCAGTGTGGGGTTGATTAACTGGCGATGCAAAGAAGCTAAAGGATGAGGGTTACCATACTGAGTTAAGTTATGGTGAGTAAAAAAAGTGACAAAAACCCTCCACAGCAAAGCAAATATGCCAATGTAAATACAACTGTATGCTCATCTGCATGTCTTAGGCAGGTCTGCAACCCCGCCTTTCACCATTATCACCCAGCACACAGCACTTCCACTGCAGCAAGGGATTCTGGGAAATGACATGCAAATGAGCACAGAGTGCCACTTTTTGCTTCAAAAACCATTTTTAACATGGTTCCCTATAGGCGTAAGCTTGTTGCATGGTCACAGCTCTGAGCACAGCCAAGGTTAAGGTGCATAGCCAGAAAACCCACCCACAGACAGCTTTTTTTATTTTTTTTAAGTTTTATTAACGATTCACTTAATTACAACCAGTAATAAACAGAAAATATCACTATACAATCCTTACATTGCCAAAAAAAACACAAAACAGCACAATACCTAAGCATGAATTACTTCCCAAGTCCTACACTAAGCTTTTCGTACATTCTCCAAAACATATATTAACTTTTCAGAAGGGGAAAAAAAACATAACTTTACGAAAAAACCCTATAACCAAACCATCATACAAAGATAAGAACCATATACTTCAAGATTCTTTCATTTAAAAAACAAAAACCCTTTCTCTAATCTCAAGTGATGCGATCATCTGTTTTAATTTTTCCTCCATAACTTCCAATCCTCTCTTATTTTCCTCTAGCTGGATCCCAGACCTCACATTTTTTTCATACCCGTCCCTTGCCTCTTTCACGTCCAAATATCTCCGCCCAAATCCCCTCGCAAGTCGATTGTGCAAATCCTCTACCTTTGTAAGCCCTACTTCATCCTTTCCCTGGGTGCTCCTCCCCTTACTATCTCCCACAGAATTTTCCTCTTTTGCCTGTACAATCCCTTTTTTGCCTGCCTTTTCTTCACTTTCGTTCCCACTTACTCCACTTACACTTCTCAGTATTTTAGTTCCCTCCACGCTTATCTGTTTTTTTTGTGGGGACGAGCTATTGTTCTCGCTACTCTCCTTCTCCCTCACCTCTCCCCTAGCCTCTTTTATTTTAACCCACTGCACATGCTCCTTTTTTAGTTCTTCATTTTGCTCTTTTGTCAGCTGTTTTCTTTGGTACATCATTTTTTCTAATCTTTCTATTATCTGTTCCTCACTACTCCCCCCATGCTGCTTCCGAAAAATACCAACCCAAAATAGAACATCTCCCACTGCGTCCTCAAAATGTTCCATTTTCTCTTTTAGGCTTACTTTCCCTGATACTTTTCCAACTTTACCCTCTACACCTTTCTCTCTAGACTCAACTTTACTCTGGCTATCCTTATCTTCCTTTGTTTCTATCCTTTGCAGATTTTTACACTTTTGAGCTTTTGAGCTTTTTTCCCTCCTATTTCCTTCCCTCACCATCTGTGCATCTTGAAACTCCATACTTTCCGCCAGCTAGGTTCCACCACACTCAATGACCGTATTTCCCCCTCCCCCGCATCTTTCTGATGGACTGCTCCCGTCTCCCCCCTCCCCCCACCTCCGGTTTCTGGGCCAAGGAGTCCAGGAAGAGATCTTCCTCTTTTTTCTCCAAGATATCGCTTGTAGAACCCGCCAAAGTTTCTTCAATTTCTTCTCCTGAAGTTTCTCCTTGTAGAAACTCTGGGGTTTCCTCCACTTCTGAGATCCCCCCCTCCTGTAAGTCCATCCTTCCCTCTTCCGTCTGTCCCTTCCCAAAGATCAGTCCAACAAACTATGCGGTATCTCCAGGCTCACTACCCCTTGCCGCTTGGGCGTAAGATTTTCTTTTTGTGCACTGCCGTGCAAAATGTCCACGTTCCCCACACAAGTCGCACTTTTTTGGGACTCGACAAGCCATTGCTGTGTGTCCTTCTTCTCCGCAATTGCGGCATACAGTCCCAACTTTGTCACACTCCTCCTTGGTATGTCCATATTTGTGACAATTCCTGCAATAAACCGGCTGGCCAGGGTAGTTTAAGAAGCCCCTTTCCCCACCAATGGCAAAACTTGCAGGAGGTTGCATTACTCCTCCTCCTCGTTCTGGGTCAAGCTTAAAACGCACCCAAAAACGCCGTTTTCAGTTAAAAAAGCCATAAGCGTTTCTTAACATTTCTCCTCCCTTTACCAGAGAACAATATCTCCTCAGGAAACACACTATGTCTTCCTTCTGTACAAAAGGGTTATACATATGTACAATAAGCGGCTTGTCCTCCAGCATAAAGCTCGGGGCCACGCTGATTCCCAACAGCCTTGGATCCTCTTTCCTCTCACGGCACATTTCATAGATGTTCCAGCAATCTGCATCTGTATTCAGGGTCAGGTCATAAATGCCCTGCCTCGGGAAGTCTTGGAGGCAGTACACCTTCATCTCGTCCAGCTCCAGCATCTTTCCAAGGACTTTCTCCACCACATGTTGCAGTCTCACGCGGTCTCTCTCGGCTTCCTCGACCAGGAACTGGACTGTATTCCTCATCCCACCGAAAGCCATCGTCCACCTTGAATAAGCTCAGGTGCGGCACCCTAATTGCAGCAGGTGGGTTAAGCCCTTTCAGGCGATCTCACCAGGCAAATGCGCCGGCCCCTCACTTCCGCATCTGCTCGCTCAGAACCGCTAGCTCAGGATCACTCCTCTTAGCTCGAGATGGCGTGCCCCCCAAAAGCAGCAGGAGTCTTTAGTCCCCGAAGGGACGATGACTCAAGGCCAAGGGGACACAGTCTCCGCTACACAGCTTTTTTTTTTTTTTTTTTAAGTTTTATTAACAATTCATATTAATTACAACCAGTAATAAACAGAAAACATAACTATACATTCCTTACATTGCTAAAAAGAAAATAAACATTTCAATACCTAAGTATGAATTTCTTCCAAGTCCTACATTAAGCTTTTCGTACTTTCTCCAAACCATATATATCTACTTACTTCTTTTGTCCCATCACCTTCACTAGCAACTCTTCTAACAGCTTAGTGATATTATACGTATGACATTTTTTTCCTAAATCTCTTACTTCCTCTTTAGTCACGTCTGCCATCCTAAACTGTGATCTCAACCATTCCACTTTTGAGACATCTGACGCTACATAAACTGCCTCCATATTTATTTTATTTATCACCTTTTTAACATGCTGCTCTCTTTCATATCTTCTATGCCGGATATCTGCCTCACTTTCTCCTTTTTTTTGGCCTGTGCTTTCCCTCCCCCTATTTCTCCTTCACTCTCACTTCTACTAGTCCCTCCTACTTTACGCTTTGGTGTTTCCCTGTTTTCTTTTAACTCCTCCTTTTTTTACCTCCACAAGGTCCTGTTTTCACCTCACCCTCCCTCTTTTCTGTATCTATCTCAACCACTTTCTGCTTGGGTACCTCAATTGTATTTTTTCCCCCTTCCAGATTACTTTTCTGGGTCTTTTTTTCCCCTGGCTTCATGTCCATCCCCTCTTCCTGTTCACCCTGAGAAGTTGCCTCCTCCCCCTTTATTCCTTTGACCTCTACCTCTCTCTCCCTTTTTTCTGTAACTATCTCAACCACTTTCCGTTTGGGTACCTCCTCTGTTTCTTTCGCTTCCCTATCCAACTCCTTATTTCACTCTTTTCCTTTACTCACGGTCTGTTCCTCTTCCCCACTCCCGTCAATACTGGCCGCATCCAGCGCACAAACCTTTGCCTTCACCCCCATATCTTGCCGTTGCTCACTCTTCCCCTCCCCTTCACCTGTACAAACAATCTCACTTTGTAAACTGCGCTTTTGCACCCCTTTCTTGGGTCCGGTCGTATCCATTTTTTTCACTTCCACCTCCCCCTCTATTGGGCCACTTTCTATCTTTTCTTCTCTCCTTAAATCCTCCTCATGCATTGCTGTTATAGCAGGATCAAGCCCTCCCTCTTGGGAACTCTCTATCTCACTAAATCCCTGACCCTCAGCTGTCTCTTCCTCTTCTTCTAGCACAGTGTCCCCTTTTGCTGCCTTGGCATATTGAATACCCCCACTAGTCTCAGCTCTCATGCTCATTCCGATACCTGTAGAATCTCCTTTTTTTTGTTTCCTCTTCCCCGCTCTCTCCCACAGAGAGAGTTCCTCCCTCACTTTCACTTCTACTCGTTCCTCCCAAATTCCGTTTGGGCATCCCTATTGTCTTCACCTCTACTATCTCCCTACTTGGGCGTCTCTCCTCCTCTTTTCTCACCCTTCCTCCTTCACTTTCTGAAGAGGGGATCATTCCCCAATCACTCCCACTGCTCCTAGCTATTGATGGTGCTCCTCCCAGTGCTTGTGTTTCAACACTAGGATACCCCTCGAAATCACTGCACTCTTCCTCTTTTCTATCTGGTATGATACTTTCCGGGGTCTCTTCCACCACTGTTACCTCTATAGGACTCACCAGAGTCACCTCTATAGGGCTCACCAGATCTTGTACCTCCTCCTCACTAACATCCTCCACTTGTCCTAAGAAATCCAATTCCCCCTCACTTGGGACTGCTCTACCCTCCTTTATCTCTACCCACTGTATATGCTCTTTTCTCATTCCCTCAAATTCTTCTTTGGTGCTATTTTTATTTTGAAACATTAGTTTGTCTAACCTCTGTATTATTTGCTGATCCGAACTCCCTCCATGTTGCTTCCTAAAAATTCCCATCCAAAACTCTACCTCCCCCACCTCCTTCTGAAACTCCTCCATTTTCTCTTTTAAAGTACTCCCACCTACCTTCCCTACCTTCTCTACCTTCTCCCTAGGCCCCATTATATCCTCTTCCCCTTGTCCATCCTTCACCTTTCTGCTGTCTACTTCCTGTTTACGCTTTTGGGGTTTTTTTCCCCCGTTATGACCTCCATCCTCTCCTCCTGACTATCTTGGATTATTTCACTCTTATCCTTCACCTCCATCCTTTCTGCCCAACTCTGCTGTGATACCTCTTGTGACCCTGCTCTTGAAAAATGAATCAGGCCCTCCCCCACAGCCTCCAAACCCCCTCCCCCCTCCCAATAATGCCCTGTGCAAAAAAGTCCAAAAAGCAGTCTTCCTCTCTCTTTTGGGCTTCGGTTGGCTGCCCAGCCCATGAGGTGTCCATCTCTTCAACTTGGGATGCACTCCTCCCAACTGCTCCACCCCCAGTCGCCTGTGCATAACTTCTTTTCCTTGGACAATGCTGAAACAAATGGCCTCTTTCCCCACATAAATCACATTTCTTAGGGATTGTACAGTGCGCAGCTGTGTGACCCTCTTCCTCACAATTACAGCACACCGCACCCTTTTTTCCACATCCCTCCTTTGTGTGGCCATATTCAAAACAGTTCCTGCAATAAAGCGGCTGTCCCGAATAAAAGAGAAAACCCGTATTGCCACCAATGCTGAAACTCGACGGAGGGTGCAGCACTCCTCCAACAGCAGATTCATCCGCTTTAAAACTGTAAGGAATCCACTACTGGCTTTGACTTTTGCCTTGCAGACCTGTGCAGTTGCAGGCTTCCTCTGGCAATCTATGGCACAGGTGCTGCCTCTCATTGCAGCTTCTGCCCTGTGCTACTTCATTGGAGGAATTCTCACACACCCTCCTCCTGTGATTGGATCTCCGCCCTTTATATTCTAGGCGTTGGCTCTGAACCAGCGCCGAGCATAACTATTCCTACCTCTATGTTACTGTCTCTGCCACAAACCACCCCAGGCCTCTCTCCTAGCGTTCTTACCTTCCAAGTTCCTGAGTATCCAGAGGCCTGGTCCTGGACGTCTGTGCTGAAGCGTTGTTGCCAGCACTGGCCTGCTGCTATCTCCTTGCAGTGGCCTAACCTGGACGTCTGTGCTGAAGCGTTGATGCCAGCACTGGTAACTGCTGCATTCCCTCCTAGCAGTAGCTACCCTTCCTGTCCTGTGGCCTGCCGCTATTCTCCTGTAGTGGCCTATCCTGGACGTCTGTGCTGAAGCGTTGATGCCAGCACTGGTACTGCTGCATTCCCTCCTAGCAGTGGCTACCCTTCCTTTCCTGCGGCCTGCTGCTATCTCCTTGCAGTGGCCTGCCCTGGACGTCTGTGCTGAAGCGTTGATGCCAGCACTGGCCTGCTGCTATTCTCCTGCAGTGGCCTACCCGGGACGTCTGTGCTGAAGCGTGTTGCCAGCACCGGTACCTGCTGCATTCCCTCCTAGCAGTGGCTACCCTTCCTTTCCTGCGGCTTGCTGCGATCCTCTTGCAGTGACCTGCCTTGGACTTCTGCGCTGAAGCGTTGGTTCTTCCCGACGCTGCCCTGCGGTGAACTTCGGCCAGCCTGCTGTCTCCTCCTGCTGAGATCGGCGTCATGGGCCGAGGCCGCTCCTCGCGCAGAAGCCACCCCCGCGCTCACGCTCCTAAGCTGAAGCGGGGAAATCCTGATTACCTGTTGCCGAACTCCTGCTTCCATAACGACGATGCTGCCTTCTCCAATCCTGACCCTGCGATGTACGACTACGAACTGCGCACTCCGGATCAGTCTGCGTGGACTCAGGTCGGTGATTATATAACCCCACCTCAGCCCCGCGGTCCGGTCCCGGTTTGTGGCGAGCATCGGCGTAACAGTATGCTCGGCCCGTTAAAACCGTACCGCGCCGTGGCGGGGGATGGCAATTTTCCAACTGAAGTTATGTCCCGTCCTGCGTATCAGTCCCACTATGAAGGCCAGTATTTGTGTGAAGTACTACCCCTGATTGATGAACTGTGGACTTATGAAGTTTTAACCCCTTTGCAAAGACAATGCCGTTGTGATCTCTTTATTAAGGCTTACTGTATCCTGAACTTAAAACAGTCTCTAGCCGAATGTATTCGCTCCCCTGATTCCCCTTTAACCTGGGATAATGTGAACCCTATGGAACTGGCCGACGCCCAAGAGGCAATCTATGCCCTGGCCTCATCACTGGACATTCATCTAGTAGAACAGAGCGCCCTCCTCATGTTGGCCCAGTCTCAAGATACACTCCATGTACTTTCCTCAACACTAGACACTCACATAATAGAACAGGATCCCCTCCTTGCCAGCTATGCTGCTGCTTGGCAGATTCTCTGTGCTGCCAGTCCTGTTACTAAACCTGTGGGGTTACCTCTCTCTCCTAAGAATGGTCAAACCATTTCTCTGTCGCTGCCCGCTAAGGAAGAAGCTGCCACGCTCCCTAATCCTGAGTTAACCTCCCTAAGTTCTGTCCCTGAGGTTATTTCGGTCTTAACCCCTGCTAGTCAGGCTTATGCGTTTCCCACTGTAAATCCCTGCAGTACCCAGGTCAGTGTGTCTTCCCTAGCACCAGAGAATGAATCCTGTTTGCCCTCTTTTCCTAAACCAAAAATTCTAAGCTCTGTTTCTGAGGTTTTTTCTGTATTAACCCCTGCTAGTCTGCTCTGTGAGGTTCCTACTGCTAACCCTAGTATTCCGCAGTCTAATGATAGGTCCCTAGGGCAAGAGGCAGAACCCCCTATGACCCCACTCTCGGAGACTAGCTTCTATTTCTCTGATTCTCAGGTACAGAGTAATTTAACCCTTGGGGTTTTTCCTATGTTAACCCCTGCAGGTCAGCCCTGTGAACCTTCCTTGGTAGATCCCTTTAGTTCGTCAGTCAGGGACACCTCCTTAGCCTCAGAGGATCAACCCCTTTTGTCCTCTGACTCGGCTAAAATTCTCGGGGTTATGCCCCCTGAACTTTCGGCAATAATACTGGCTCCAGTAAAAAGTACTCTGGAGCCGTTTGTTTCTCTAAACCTGTTCGCAGAATCCCTACTCCTAGGTATTTCACTCACCCCGTCTGTCACTCAGAGAGCTGAGACCCCTGCTTCTGAGCATAGACCCCTTTTCGTGGAATCTGTTGTCGTTTCTGATGTCCCAGACACTCTTTCCCAAATACCCACTTCAGAGACCAGCACAGGCGTGGTTGCCCCACTTGCACTGTCTGAGTTCTCCTTTTCTCAAATCCTAGGGTTTAAAGCGAACAGTACATATTATGCTGCTTTCCAAATGACCCCTACTGAGATCAGCGTATCTGCTGTTGCTCCCTCAGTACCATTAAAGTTAGGGCCCTTCTTTTTGAAGGATCAGGCGTTCAAGTTTGAGACTCCCTTTATCCCTGACTTTGTAAATCTGCAGTCCCTTCTCACTGTAGTTAAAAGTTCTCCAGCAGCCGCTGAGTTAAGCTTTGCCGCTGCCAAATCTTCTGTTATAGAAGCAACCTTGCCTAGCTTACTTCTGTCTGTTCTATCTGTGATGCCTATCACCTTTACTAAAATTTCTGTTTTGCAAGGTATTTCTCCTATTAAATCTGTGATACCTGCAATTCCTTTAATCAGTTCCAAAAGCCCTGTCACTAAGTCTCCCATGGAGTCTGATGCCCTCACTAAGGATTCTCAGGGACCCAATTCTGTAACAAGCAAGATGTCCCTTGTGTCTGTTGGAGAGTTTACCCCAGTTTCTCTCACGGATCATGCCACAGCCTCCGGGATGATCAAAAATGGCTTTAAGTCTGGGATGCCCATTCCTGCAATAATACTGTTTCACGCTGATTCGCCCACAGTATTCGGGGTATCCACTACTGACTGTATGTCTACTACCACGAACTCAGGGGTATCGCATTTGGAACTTTCCCTTTTTTCAGAAGATACCGTCTTTAAAATGGACTTATATTTCTCTGTGTCTTCCACAATACTTGGGGTACTTGCTATTGACTGTCCTGTCCCAAGACTAGGGTTACCTCTCAAAAAGGTGCCTGGAGCTACCGATGTTAAAAACCCTATGTTTAAAACAGTAACAATTTGCATTGCTTCTCCCACAGTATCATGTGAGACCTGGGTACCTGGGACCTCCACTCCGAAGCCAAGCTCTAGTTCTCTGTCTTCTTTCTCTGTGTTGGAGGCACCCAGCTTTAACCCCAAGACTTTTTTCCCTAAGGTCGATGCACCGCTTAACCGCCTGCCTTGTTTTTTGGATAAAATCTGTTTTCTCACCTTTCAAACAGACTCCATACTCGCAGGTCTCTGTGCAGTGCCCAAAGTGCCCGTTCTGTATGGCAATTGGCCTCTCCCTAAGACGAAGACACCCTTACTGGACCTCGTCGCTTTACCTGAAGCGTCCGTTCCTGTTCTCTATGGGTCCACTATGGGTATAGACATGCTTATTATGTCCTTCGCCAAGGCCACAATTTCGGATTTGATTCTCTCTAAAGATCACAAACCAAAGGAAGCGGATCCTTCTTCAACTGCCAGTACCATGAGTTGCATACACACTGCTACAGACTCTCGCAAATTGCTTGGGATAGCAACCCTGCTTGGTATCAAAAGTACCGCTGCAATAGTGTGTAGTGAACCCTCCCGCCCCATTCCCTTGCTAACAACCACCCGGAATTCCTTGGAAGCTAAAGACTCTCGCAACTTCCTCCGTGCTGATTTCACCAAAGACATTGCCTTCTCTGAAGGTCCCTCTGCCATTTTTGTCCAACAATCTGTGTCCTGTGTCCCATACTCTTGGACTATTACTATGCACCGGACACCTGGCTACTGTCCTTCCGATGTTCCCATTCCGGAGTCCTCAGGTCCCATTGTCCATGTACCAAGAACTGCAGTACCACCGCTGTCTTTCATGGCCCTAGCCAATGTACATCTGGATTGTGGACCTAATTCTCGCCGGAGACACTTCAGGAACAACTCAATGTCTCCCAGACCTATGAATGGTCCTGTTCACCCAGGCTTCTCACCCAGTGGTGGGGGTACTGTAAGGAATCCCAACAAACTATGGGCTTTCAACGCCACCTCTCGCCTAAGGAGGTTTAGGAACAATTCCATGTCCCCCAAATCTGTGATGGATCTTGTTCGTCCGGAGGTCTCACCTGAAGGGGGGGGTACTGTAAGGAATCCACTACTGGCTTTGACTTTTGCCTTGCAGACCTGTGCAGTTGCAGGCTTCCTCTGGCAATCTATGGCACAGGTGCTGCCTCTCATTGCAGCTTCTGCCCTGTGCTACTTCATTGGAGGAATTCTCACACACCCTCCTCCTGTGATTGGATCTCCGCCCTTTATATTCTAGGCGTTGGCTCTGAACCAGCGCCGAGCATAACTATTCCTACCTCTATGTTACTGTCTCTGCCACAAACCACCCCAGGCCTCTCTCCTAGCGTTCTTACCTTCCAAGTTCCTGAGTATCCAGAGGCCTGGTCCTGGACGTCTGTGCTGAAGCGTTGTTGCCAGCACTGGCCTGCTGCTATCTCCTTGCAGTGGCCTACCCTGGACGTCTGTGCTGAAGCGTTGATGCCAGCACTGGTAACTGCTGCATTCCCTCCTAGCAGTAGCTACCCTTCCTGTCCTGTGGCCTGCCGCTATTCTCCTGTAGTGGCCTATCCTGGACGTCTGTGCTGAAGCGTTGATGCCAGCACTGGTACTGCTGCATTCCCTCCTAGCAGTGGCTACCCTTCCTTTCCTGCGGCCTGCTGCTATCTCCTTGCAGTGGCCTGCCCTGGACGTCTGTGCTGAAGCGTTGATGCCAGCACTGGCCTGCTGCTATTCTCCTGCAGTGGCCTACCCGGGACGTCTGTGCTGAAGCGTGTTGCCAGCACCGGTACCTGCTGCATTCCCTCCTAGCAGTGGCTACCCTTCCTTTCCTGCGGCTTGCTGCGATCCTCTTGCAGTGACCTGCCTTGGACTTCTGCGCTGAAGCGTTGGTTCTTCCCGACGCTGCCCTGCGGTGAACTTCGGCCAGCCTGCTGTCTCCTCCTGCTGAGATCGGCGTCATGGGCCGAGGCCGCTCCTCGCGCAGAAGCCACCCCCGCGCTCACGCTCCTAAGCTGTAGCGGGGAAATCCTGATTACCTGTTGCCGAACTCCTGCTTCCATAACGACGATGCTGCCTTCTCCAATCCTGACCCTGCGATGTACGACTACGAACTGCGCACTCCGGATCAGTCTGCGTGGACTCAGGTCGGTGATTATATAACCCCACCTCAGCCCCGCGGTCCGGTCCCGGTTTGTGGCGAGCATCGGCGTAACAAAAACGCACCCAAAAGCGCCTTTTTGCGTTGAACATATTGTAAGGGTTTCTCATTTCCACCCCTCCTCTCACCATAGTGCAGTATCTCTTCAGAAAGAGAAAAATGTCTTCCTTCTGTATGTACGGATTGTACATATGTACTACCACCGCCCTTTCCTCCATGATGTAGCTGGCACAATGCTGATTCCACGCATGCTTGGATCTCCTGCAGCATCTTTACATTTCTGAAGGACGTTCAGGCAGTCATACTCTTCACAAAGGGTCAAGTCGAAAATTCCCTGCCTTGGGAAGTCCTGTAGACAGAAGATTTTTGCCGCCTCCAAACCAACGATCTCTCTCAGCACCTTCTCCATGAAGAAGGTCAACCCCACTCGGTCTCTCTCCTCCTCCACGACTTGGAATCGCAGCGTATTCCTAAGGCTCGCTCCCGCAGCCATCGTTGTCGTCCTCACCTTCCCGAAGAGCTTAAGTGTTTCACCCCGAAAGCAGCATGTGACTTAAGCCCTGGGGCGATGTCACAAGGCAAAGGTGCCGGCCCCTCACTTTCGCTCGCTCTTGATCGCCTCCCGTCGCTCGAGATGGCGTGCCCCCCCAAAAGCAGCAGGAGTCTTTAGTCCCCGAAGGGTCTGTTAGAGCAAATAACAGTAGAAATGAACAAGAACCAGTAACAATGCAACCGTTACTCTGGGGGAGTCTTCACCCAGTTAATTCTGCGTGCGTGAATATGGGAACCGAGGGACTATGTTTTGGATCATTATCCTGAAATAATCGATGAACAGATGGGAACTGAGCCTGAATATTGTCAGCTATGGAGTCTATAATCTCTTCTTGAAATTTATTTTTATCCATGATTCCTGTACAGAAAAAGAGATATAATGTTATACAGCACATTCTTACGGCACATAAAATGTAATTACCAAAAATGATAAACTGAGAATTATCGTCAAATATTATTATGGACCCTGGTCCAAGTCTAGAGATAGCACCCACACATGGACCTTGAGTGGGTACTTGGGATGTGGCTTCAGTGATAGACATTTTTTTTTTGAAAAAGGCAAAATTGGCAAATCTTTCTAGAGCAACTGACGTCTCATCAGAAAATATTACATTGTCAAAAGTTTCCCCAATATCGATCCAAGCTTGTGCTTGTTGTACTCTCTTAATCTTGTTGGGCTCCCTTATCATTGGTTACACTCTGTAATGACAAGATAGAATTGCACAGATACTGTTAACTTGCACGTTTGCATACTGTATTGAACAACAACACTTTTGCATTATACAATATTGCAGCAAAATACTTTACTTGACACGTCTGTACTTCCAGCCCAATTCCCGTCTCATTCTCTTGATGCTGGACTCGGACATTGTCAGGTTATGATCCTGCTGCAGAACTTCTTTAACTGCAGCAGCACAATGTTCATCCTTTGAACTGCTGATCTCATCCACAAGCCGCTTTGCCACCCTAAATAGTAACAAAATGTGAACGACTACAAGTGTGCGTACATATTTGTTACATGACTCAAGTTAAATATGACAATGGATAAACATTTTTTTATTTCTACCTAATTGTCCCAAAAATAGTTACAAGAAACAAGGGAGAAGGGGAAGAGGGAGGGGGATGAGGGAGAAAGGAGGAAGAGGGATTGAGTGAGAAAGGAGGGAGAGGGGATATAGAGAAAGGAGGAAACAGAAACAATAAATAATATTCTCATTCAATAATACAGAGTTAGGCGGTCTGTACAGTACAGTACTTACTCTGTTCTGACAGCTATGAGTGGCATCGAGGCCCAAGCTATTTAACCAAGCTTGGATATGGCTTATTTGTTGTCTTTTTAGGTACATCTGCTGTATTCTCATGCTCATCTCCTTTGAAATAACTGTTCTGGGCATTGCTGCTTTTGAAAAGAATTTAAGCGAAGCACAGTGAACGTACAATAAAGTATCTTGCCGCGCTCAGCAGCACTGCTTTTTGACACTAATATATATGCTGTGAAGTGGCTGCAGGCTTATAACCTTTTGGCCAAAGGGTTTAAATAAATGACACTTACTCATGATCAGATAAGCACTGAAGTATTGTATTATATGTTGTGTCATTTTGTATGTTGCGGTTGGCCTTTCTGTTTTTGTTTGTATCTTGCCACGCTCAGTAGCACTGCTTTTTTCACTAATATATATGCTGTATGTATGATGTGAGGGTGGGTTTCAGGGTTCTGGAGCTTGATGGGTTACGCATCATGGTTTAAAGCTCCCCATGGTTTAAAGCTCGCCCTGCCCCACTTTTCATTAGCAGTTTTTATCATGATCCTGTGAATCACAGACCCAGTATGGTCTTTCTCCCTCCAGGAGAAAAGAGATGTACATGAGAATTATGCCAGGTAGTGTTAGGACCTGCAGATTGGTCATGCTGTGAAATGGCTGCAGGCTATAACCTTTTGGCCAAAGGGTTTAACTAAATGACCCTTTCTTTCATGAGCAGATAAGCACTGAAGTATTGTACTATATGTTGTGTAATTTTGTATTTTGCGCTGGCCTTTCTGCTTTTGTGCGTACAGTAAAGTATGCACAGCATTTGTCATGTAATGTTAATGTTTACACCCTCTTTTAATACCTGTACCATCGAGTCGGGGATACAGTACAGTACATAAAATGTCAACCAAAATGGATCTCCTCCATAATGGCTGATCTGTCTCTGAAACAACTGCTTTCTGTCCAGATACTGTATTGTGCTTAATCTTATGACATGGATCAGTCCCAATTCTACACAACAAGCGGCTAACTGCTGCTGTCCCTGAGAATAGAAAAATAAATCCAGCAGCTGTCTGTGTGCCAAAAGAAAAGATGGCCAGAAAGCCTACAATGCCTAAAGAAAAAGCACTAAAAGTTCCCAAAGCAAAACATCCTGGACTGGGCTTTTGCAGGAAGAAAATGAGAACCGTCATAAATAAGGACATTGAATGGGTTCAAGCGAATGTTGCCGAACCAGACGACCCTCGGTCAACTCAAGCTGAAGATGAACAGAAGTCCCCAGCACTACCTATGAACAGCCAGACATCCGCCTGACAACAGAGGCCGAACCAGATGTCCCCTGCCGCACTGATTCACAACCAGATGGCCCTCTGACAACAGAACATGAACAAGACGTCGCCTGCCACACCGATGCACAACCAGACAGACCTCTGACAACAGAAGCTGAACCAGACAGACCTCTGACAACAGAAGCCGAACCAGACATCCCTTGCCCCACAGATGCACAACCAGACAGCCCTCTGACAACAGAAGCCAAACCAGACGTCCCCTGACACACAGATGCACAACTAGTCAGCCCTCTGACACCTGAAGCAGAACAAGACCTCCTCTGATCCACGACTTCCCCCTCCGATCACCCAGCCTCTTAGAATGACTTTAGAAGAATTTGCAACACAACACAGCAATACAGGGAAAGAATAGAGGCAAAGTTGGATCAACTTTTGAAGAGAAAAAAAATAATAGAACCCAGCATTGTCATTGTCAATGTTGCCCATGCCCCTCTCTTGAAGAGAATGGAGGTGATAGAGAGGGGCATGGGCAACATTGACAATGACATTGCTGGGCTCTATTATTTTGTTTCTGTCCCTCTTCCAATATGACCGATGCAGGAACAGGAGAGTGACCTGGAGGAACGCTATCCACCACCTGCACTTTCTTCTTCACCGGAATTGGCCTACAAGCCGCCAAGACAATGCACACCACCGGAGGACAGCATCCTACCAGACATTCTACCCTCACCCACTCACAGAAGCACACCTCTTCCACCAACACCCACTGCACCCAGAGATGTACAGGTGCAAATGCAAACCCCACAGACCATCTATCCTCGCCCAGTGAAATAAGGACACCTGCTGCACGACCTGCAGCACCCAGGAGAGTACCGCTTCAAATGGAACTCGATCCAGGCACAATCCCAGACATAACGCTAACAGACCTCCTACAGAGCATACGGGAAAAATACTTTTCCATAAGCGCTGGAAAAGTGACCATACTAGCCCTTCTCATTACGAAACACCATGTCAGTTATGAGCTGTATCTTCAGTGGTTTAAGGTGGTTTATTATGATGGCAAATGGGACAAGAAGCACTGCCTTCGAATTTGTGCCAAAATATTATGGACGAAATAAAAAGGCATTTCATTATGACCCGGTTCTTTTCTGAGCTGTGAAAGACAACATAAATGCCTTTTTAAGGCATAAAAGACATCTTCCCTGAAACACCCACGGCTATGGGGACAAACACTGGTTTCATAAATTTCACAATAATCAACTAAAAATGTACTGGGATTATTTTACATATACTAAAAAATACGATTTGTTTTATAAAGTGGTCACTGGTTTCATTGTTTTAAGACGTTTTTACTCTTTAGCAGTAAATTTAATACACTTACAGTAGTACTGTACATAAAGTACTAAGGTTTTCTAGCCCTTGTCAGCATGTAACATGCAGTACAGTGAGTGTCATTCTATCTAGCTCATGTAATCATGTAACATGCAGTACACATTAAGCCTAGCCCTTGTCAGCATCTACCATGCAGTATATTGAGTGTCACTCAACCTAGCCCTTGTCAGCATGTAACATTCAGTACACATTCAGTCTAGCTCTTGTCAGCATGTACCATGCAGTTGTGAGGATCCGCCATCTGCGCCCCTCGCGGCGCGTGCTCCACTCACCTAGACCAATGATCGGGTGTGTAAGAGGGGACTTATCCCTGTTCAGGTAATGTGCCTCTAATCCAGCAGTGTGGTGGTTAACTGCTCTTAGTCAATTAACAAAACACCACCTGCCTGCCTCATTAGATGGCTTAGAAAGCCTGTCTTTTGAAACAGGAAGTGGGGACTCTTTAGCTGACACCTGAGCTGAACTTGGAGACACACTTGTCTTGAGCTCTGCCAAAAAGATAGCAGAGCTGCTTTCAAGACACAGGGAAAACTTCTAAACCTGTATGCTGACCAACCCTGGAGACAAGGGAGCTGAAGCAGGGACAGTGAAGATTTTTTTCCTCCAAACCACAAGGAACAGATAAGACTTTCATTCTTAAAAGACTGCTTATATCTGCTTATTGCATGCTATGTGTTTGGGGTGGGGAGAATTGCTTAACTAACGGAGATGTGAATTAATTGCATAGGAGTTCACTAGAAATACTCCCAGGTGGATAGAAGCTTTGTTCCCCCCCCTGTGTTTGGATACTTTCCTGATAAAAAGGCACAATAAAGCCTTATTATAATTTCACATTATAAACGACTCCAAGTGTGTTCCTCTGTGAACGTCCGTCTACATTTGGTGTCCGAGGTGGGACAAGAGGTGTCTTTGTAATTAAAAAGGACCGGAGTTTTTATGTGAAAATTTTTGTTATGCTTTTTTGCCTACAAACAGTCTAAACAACTTGAAAAAAAAAAAAAAACCTCTCATGCAGCAGAGGCAGAGTTAAAGGTGTACACACCACTGAAACTTACACCACTGAAACTTACACTGCATTGAAACTTACAAAACCACAGATGGACTGTTTGCCCAATCCCAAGAGGAGAGAGACTGCTGAAGCAGCTAAAACTTTATTTGCCTATCACAAAGCGTAATATGGTCATTGAAATAGGGGTTTTGCCTTCCAGTAATAGTCAGGGTTCAAGAAGTGAGTCAGCCCTTAAAGGGATAGGTGTTTGTTGTTTTCAAACAGTTTCACTGAAGCAGTGAATACAGATGGTGACCCACGAGTGGTACTGATTTTGCAAATAAAGGTTGCCACACCGCATAGGGCTACCAGCTGTGAATGGAGTATATGCAGAAAAGTGTGAAAATTGATACAAAGACTGTGCTGAAGCAGGGGTATTTTTAGCAAACAAATGCTGAGTGTAAAATTGCCCTATAAAGGAAAAAGGTATTTCAAAGCCAATTGCTGAATGTTGAGTCACCCTGCCAGGAATTAAAGAAATAGTCCACTGCAAAGAATGTTTTTCTGCAAGTAAAAATCTGCCTATATACTGTACTGTATATCTTGGGAGAAAACAGATACCCAAAGATGAGACTGAAAATTACTGAACTCAGGCAGAAAACCAAATTCTGTTGCTGAAGCGCAGCGGAGCTGCACCTAGCAAATAAATGGTGTATAGCAAATAGACTTTTTTTACCTAGCAACTGCACAATCTTGTATACCTGAGAAAAGAAAATGCATGCACAGTACTGATGATATTGAAAAAAAAAATTACCCAAGAAAGAAAAGTCTACAGCGATGCCTGTGAGAGCTACGACCTCTACAAGCAAAATATGCCCACCTGTAGGACTAACACAATTGGGAGTTCTAGCAAATACAGTGGCAACAGCTCCAATAGCGCCTCCTGAGGTCAGGAAGAAAATTACACCCTATAGCCTCAAAATGGAGGACAAGATGCAGCGTTCCTGTAATGAACCCTAACCCACTGAAGAGTGGCCCTTCCAGTCCAATAAAGAGGAAGACATCTCTAACGGGGAACCCGAACCGAGTCACACCCACAAAACACCCCAAGAATGGTGGGGGTGCCTTATCTCGGCACGAACAGAAAAGACCGCTCCCTTTGACGACGAATATGATCAGCAGGAGACAGAGCGGGAGCAGTGGATCACCGAATATTTCCGTCAGCTATTACAGTTGCAAGAAAAGCCGGGTGGATCCAGTGACGCTGCTAAAATTTCAAATGAAGATGGAGACCCCAGTATCCCTGAAGGGACGGTGTCATCCAAATCAAAAAGGAAGAAAAAGAAAAGCGGTTATTCACTTACCGTGGAAGTAACAGACACGTCCGCAGATCCTGTGGAGAAAAAGGGGGACTGAGATGCCCTGCAGCTAGAGAAAATGGAGAATTCATCCCGTGTATAACCGAATATCCAGAGGGCCCAAGGCAGAAGTCGTGTACCCCAAAGAAGTGTCTGTCCGGTGCCAACAGTGAGGATCCCTCAACCAGTCATCCCAGGGAAGTGGAGCCGGAACCAGTGAGCGACGATCCCTTGACCAGCCACGAAGACGCCCTGAAAAGTGCCAGGCATGACTGTGATTTACTCCGTGAACAATTGAATCAAAAGAAAGATGGTTACGCGGAGCTACTGAAAAATAACGTGAAGCTACAGGAATATGTGCTCGCAATGTACTCTACAGCCAGGACAGAATTGGACGATCTCAAGACTGAGCTAGATACTGCAAAGGCTACTATTTCCGCCATGGATGAAAAGCAGAGCCAATCTGATAAAATGGTGGCTACGCTAAAGCGGAAGTATGAGGAGGCACTGAAGCAGATGACAGTCTTCCAGCAAGAGGTTCACACTCTTCGCATAGAGCTGAATGCCTCACAACAGGAGGTCAACATTGTCCGGATAGAAGTGGACGTATCTCAGAAAGAGGTTAAGACACTCCGCAGAGCACTTGATGCCTCACATCATGAGACCAACAGCTGCCGCACAGACCTGGAAGTTTCCAGAAAGGAACTACACAGTCTCACTGAGGAACTGGAAATTGCTAAAGAAACTAGTGGTAATCTTGATACAGATCTCAAAGTCTCTCAGAAGGAGCTTCAGACCCTCAACCTAGAGAAGGAAGTCTCATGCCAGGAGAGTGTCATTCTCAAAGCAGATGTGCGTAAATGGAAGGAGGACTGCAAAGAAGCCCTGTAGAATACAGAGACTGAAAAAAGAGAAAATTCAAGATTAAAAACAGAAAACTTAAAACTGAAAGAAGAAAATTTTCAGTTGACAGAAGAAGTCAAGGAAAGGTTTGAAGCAGAGCACCGACTGCAGAACCAACTGCAAGGTCTGCGTACACACCTCCAGTATGCTGAGGAGAAGCAGCAAACACTGCAGGAAGAAAAGCTCCAGGCTGCTAAATAAATTCAAGCGCTGCAGGAACGTCTTAGGACCCAGTATGTCCCCGCAAAGCAGCATGAGAAACTGAAGGCTACCCTGAGCATCACCAAAGCAATGCTAAAAGCCAAGCTTAGAACCCAGATGACGAGGCACAAAAGGGAGCACAAGAAGGTCCAGAAACTGAAACAAGTAACTGTGACCCAAGCAAAGAAGTTCATAGTGCTTCACAATGCAATCAAAATGTGGAGGCAAGCTCAGAGAAAGCAAAGCATGCAGATAAATTCCCTGAGAAGAGACTTGCAAGACGCACTCAAAAAACAGGGATCTCTCGCGGATGAGATTATAATCCAACAAGGACAAGTATTGACCCTGACTAAGCGTTAGTATCCCACAGCCTCAAAAACCCATGAAGACAAGGGTACAGTGAGAGCTGGGAATACCGCTCATCTAAAAGACAAGGTTGCAAAATTTGAACCACCTAAACAAGCACTAGCAAAACCTTCAGCCACCCAGCAGGCAACAAAAGAAGGTACACATGCTGAATTAAAACCAGAAGAATCCTTAGCTGATGAAGCTGAAAAGATGGGACATTCTCTGAAAGTGGGTGGGGAATTGCAACTTAATCTAAAAGGGGCTGTTTTTAAACGCTCTGCAACTGCTGCCATGCAGTATGCCTACAATGGGACGAGCACCCAACGCAAGGGAAATCTCATGACCGCGCACACAGAAAAGAGACTATACTTGGAGAAAGTCCTCCTCGAGCGACTGAGGGGTGCTGATCTCAAACACCTTCAGGAGGAGACACGAATAAACTGGAGAAAGGCCTCCAATCACAACAGGACTGAGGGTTCTCTTCCTCCATCCACTCTCATTCAAGTCACAGAGATATCTAGAATGAGAGTGGAAGGATGGGCTTTGGCCGTGGCAAGCCCGAGCTTCCACAAACAGGGGAGGTATGTAACAGGGGACTTATCCCTGTTCAGGTAATGTGCCTCTAATCCAGCAGTGTGGTGGTTAACTGCTCTTAGTCAATTAACAAAACACCACCTGCCTGCCTGATTAGATGGCTTAGAAGCCTGTCTTTTGAAACAGGAAGTGGGGACTCTTTAGCTGACACCTGAGCTGAACTTGGAGACACACTTGTCTTAAGCTCTGCCAAAAAGATAGCAGAGCTGCTTTCAAGACACAGGGAAAACTTCTAAACCTGTATGCTGACCAACCCTGGAGACAAGGGAGCTGAAGCAGGGACAGTGAAGATTTTTTCCTCCAAACCACAAGGAACAGATAAGACTTTCATTCTTAAAAGACTGCTTATATCTGCTTAATGCATGCTATGTGATTGGGGTGGGGAGAATTGCTTAACTAACGGAGATGTGAATTAATTGCATAGGAGTTCACTAGAAATACTCCCAGGTGGATAGAAGCTTTGTTCCCCCCCTGTGTTTGGATACTTTCCTGATAAAAAGGAAAAGGCACAATAAAGCCTTATTATAATTTCACATTATAAACGACTCCAAGTGTGTACCTCTGTGAACGTCCGTCTACAGGGTGCCATGCATCTTTGCCTCCTGCAGCGCATCTCACGGACCAGCGGATGTCAGAGTTCCTTCTAGAGGCGCGCGCGGACCGTACTCGGCACTAAATGCCATTCCTGCTGGTCCCGCCTCCAGGCTTCACTCACGCAGTGACGTCAACATCGCACAGCATGCACATGCTATGCTATGCATGGCAACCGTGCACGCTCACAGAAGCTTCCTCACTCCTCTGTGTAATGGGACACACCTATGCTGTTTCCAGCAGCCAACCATAGTCCATCTTACTCATGAGTATGCATCCTCCTCTATATATGCTCAGCCTGCCCTCTGGCTCATTGGCTGAGCATAACCTTGTGTATGTGCACTGTGTTCACTACAGTCCTGCCTGCTGTCTGTGCCTTGTCTGTCTTGTCTTGTCCAGAGTTCCTGACCTTGCATGCTTTTGTATTCCTGACCCCGGCTTACCCACAATGATCCGCACCTCTCCAATCCCGACCTTGGCTAAGTACCTGCAACAATCCATACCTCTCCAATCCAGATCTCGGCAAGTATCACTGATCATCCTGACCTCTCCTACCCGACCCGGCTACCTTGACCTATCTACACTCCAGACGCGCCCACACGGCTGTGGGTTGGTGTTTATCTAATCCCCATCTTGGCCTCGCGGTCACGCCTGGTTTGTGGTGAGCACACTGTTATATCAGTACAGTGAGTTTCACTCAGCCTAGCCCTCGTCCTCATGTAACATGCAGTACAGTTTTTCCTACAACAAGACGGGAGGGGACACAATAACTAACGATCACGATTCTGGCTGGTATTGCATAAAATTTGACATATCGAATTTCTGCCCGCCTTCAGGTCTCACTTTACCCAGGTTAAATCGTGGATAATTTACGTAGATTTCTTGGGAAATCTCACGTAAGGGACAGGCTTGAGTCAGGTAAATCCCAGATACAAACAGACTACATCTGTATGTACAAAGTGTCACAAATGGCACTTTTGGTCAAAATTGAGTGCTCCTAAGTACATTTCCTCAATGTGTACCTTTGGCATAAAAAATAGTTAATGATATGTGTGATGGTAGGTGTAGATTGGGCTGTCTCTAAATAAAGGTTAAGCCCGCCATTACCCTACTGTACCTGTCAATAATATGATATATTTATATACTGTATGCATGTACTGTACAGATTATGGTACCTGTCCTGTATCTGTGGCCACATTGGACTGGTATTATATTCTGTAGCTGGTTCAGCACTTCAGGAACCATGAGTTAACTGTATGTTGAATGTTTAAATGTATGATCCTTTGTGAGAAGAATGGGTATACAAGCATCTAGCCTCAACACAAAGGAGATCCTGGGTAAAATAAGGTGAGTGGCTTGAGATATTGTCGAGCGAGGCCAGGCTGTGGACTCAGGTGTGGGGAAAGTGGCTCCTCACGGGGGGACCATTGTTCTTCCCAGAGAGAAGAAAAATTGATTGACACTGTCACCTAGTGACATTAATGAAGGTTTTCTATATTCTCCATTTCTATGATAAAAGTACAACATACTCTATGCAATTGGATCTAATCACAAATGCTCTCTATATGCATAATTGTTTCTACCTCTGGGTGATTACTGCATTGAAACTAACATACAATATATAAAAACTTTACTCACTAGTATAGGCATCCTACCCTAACAGCTGGTATTCTTAAATGCTTTTTGACTATCGGCCATCAAGTAAATGTGTCTCTAGGTGTACTGTTGATGTAACTTCGCTGTACACCATAATAGATCACTCTCAGGGATGCAGCGCTGTTAAAAGGATTTTAGAACAGTCTAATAAATTTGTACAGGAACAAATCGATTTTATTATAGAAGGTATAGAGTTTATTTTAAATCATAATTATTTCTCTTTCGATAACAAATTTTATTTACAGACCAGGGGTACCGCCATGGGACCCATGTTCATGCCAAGTTATGCTGATTTATTTATGGGTGTTTGGGGGGAGGATTTTATCTTCCATTCCAATCCATTTGGCGCGAACATGGTGTCATGGAAACGGTATATAGATGATATCCTTTTCATATAGGATGGCTCTAGCCTGTTGATGGAAGATTTTATAATTTATCTTAATGGGAATAATATGAATCTTTAATTTACCCATCAATCTGACTGCTCTAGTATTGCATTTATTGACCTTGCTCTTTATGTAGACAATATGAAGGTTTCAAGTAAAACACATTTTAAATCTGTTGATTGCAACACTTACATTAGTAGAAAGAGTTGTCACCATCCAAATTGGACCTCGTGTGTCCCCTCAGGCTAGTTCATGTGATTACGTAAGAACTGTACTGATATCGAGGTGATAGCAGACTGCTCTTCAATGTTATAGCAAAGATTCCTAGAGAAGGATTATATATCCACTGATCTGAGTAGTGTGATAAAAAAAGTGAGAGAAAGTGATAGAAGTTTACTCTTAAAGCCACTTCCTCGAGAACAGATGAAGTCCAATTTTATTCCCTTCATCACCCAATTTAATAATGAACATTTTAAAATTAATAACATTTTAAACAAAAACTGGCATATTTTAAAGGGTGATCAATTCCTTAAAGACTTTTTACCTGATAGGGCACAGGTTGGCTATACCAAGGCACGTAATATTAAGGATAGAATCGCTCCTAGTATGCTTAGACCTGTATCGATTGGAGACACATGGTTAGACCAAAAATCCAAGGGCTTTTTTAAGTGTACAGGCTGTAAGGCCTGCAAATTTTGCAAGACTAAAGCTAATTATTTTACTTCCCACAAGACCAAAGAAGTACACAAAATTGACAAATTTATTAATTGTAGAAGTACATCTGTTATCTATTTATTACAATGCCCATGCGGCCTACAATACGTAGGCCGCACATTAGGACCCCTTTGGGTGACGGTCCTGGAACATATTAGGAACATTGTGAATGGTTTGGAAAATCACAGTGTTCCTTTACATTTCAAAAAGTTCCATGGCTCAAACCCAGAGGGTTTGAGTTATTTAGGCATACATGTGGTCACTTTGCATTGGAGGGGAGGTAATCGTATCCAGGAGATTTCCCAAAAAGAAACCTTCTGGATACATAAATTGCGTTCACTTAAACCAGGGGGTCTTAATATCGATATTGATCTGGTTTCTTTTTGACATTGATGTATATACAGTATGTGTGTTTTTATATTGTGGATTTTTATATTGTTGATTTTTTAAATATATATAATCCCTTATGTCCATTTAATTATATTAACATATATATTCATATCTACATTTATTTTTAAGAAGCATTGTAAATTATATGGATCTTTTATGGTCCTTTTAGATTTTAATATAATTGCTTGTGCTGATTTTCTTTTTTGTCTTCACTTAGGTTCCACCTGGATATTTATTATAGATTTTTATTACTATCTTTGTATGTTTACATATATATATATATTTTATTATATAATTCTTGTGTATATGTATCATTGATTATTTATATCATGCTTATTATCAAGTGTGTCCATTCTATTTTCGTTTATATCGGCTGCTATCTGTATGTTTACATTCTTGCCTTATGGGCATGGTTTGTGTTATGATGCTGCTGTGTCAGCCCCTTCCCCTCCCCTTTTGGGGACTATTTAATGTTGAGAGACTGTCTGTATTCATACACCCCTGAAGAAGTCCGAATACCCGGATGAAACGTGTAGGGTTATCTGAAATTGCGCAGAGACTCGTGAGCTGTGTGGAACTTTTTGCCGTTCCCTGTGAAACAGCTGTCCTTCCGTCGTAAGGCCATCGCACTACCGATGATGCTGACCTCGTAGCCTGCCACCTCCCTTATCATTGGAGGAGAGCTGAGGAAGTTCCGTGACGTCAGACGCTGTTTGGATGTGGAAGAGACTGACTCTATCCAGAGGAGTTTTGTGCAGATGTACTATCGGCGTTGCTCCAAACCCTGAGTTGGTTACACTGCTGTTTATAATCGTGGAGCATGTGAGTGAACTGGAGCTCACTGCTCGGATTTTTTTGTTTATTAAACTGTATTGTACTATGATCTTTCTCTTTTCTTTTAATACATGTTGATCTGATTCCTGTGAACCACCAATCATCCACGAGAGGAGTTCTTGCGCTTTGTGTACTCCTCCTGTTACCCTACTGTACCTGTCAATAATATGATGTATTTATATACTGTATGCATGTACAGATTATGGTACCTGTCCTGTATCTGTGGCCACATTGGACTGGTATTATATTCTGTAGCTGGTTCAGCACTTCAGGAACCATGAGTTAACTGTATGTTGAATGTTTAAATGTATGATCCTTTGTGAGAAGAATGGGTATACAAGCATCTAGCCTCAACACAAAGGAGATCCTGGGTAAAATAAGGTGAGTGGCTTGAGATATTGTCGAGCGAGGCCAGGCTGTGGACTCAGGTGTGGGGAAAGTGGCTCCTCACGGGGGGACCATTGTTCTTCCCAGAGAGAAGAAAAATTGATTGACACTGTCACCTAGTGACATTAATGAAGGTTTTCTATATTCTCCATTTCTATGATAAAAGTACAACATACTCTATGCAATTGGATCTAATCACAAATGCTCTCTATATGCATAATTGTTTCTACCTCTGGGTGATTACTGCATTGAAACTAACATACAATATATAAAAACTTTACTCACTAGTATAGGCATCCTACCCTAACAGCTGGTATTCTTAAATGCTTTTTGACTATCGGCCATCAAGTAAATGTGTCTCTAGTTGCCACGGCAAGCTTTCCCTCATAGTGGGGCAGTCCGAGACATTAAACGTCCACCCCAGAAGAAGATGTTACGCATAGCGAAATGTACGTTGACTCCGTGCTGGCTGATTCTAATCCGGTGGTTTTCTCTCCTGCAGTTCATTACCCAAGTGCTTAATTGGTCAGTTTCCTCTCTCCTAAAAGTGGTAGTATTCTCCAATATACCCAGATCTGATCTGGGCTTAGATATAGCACCAATTTTATTGACTATGGGGGGTATAGTCTCTGACTGAATACTGACTAACTGCCCTCTAACCACCAAAATACTCACCATACAAATGGGTCTGGCAGACACTATATCAAGCCAGTATCAGTTGCAGCAGCCCATACTATCACACCTGGTTCTGATCCGACCCTATTTGCAGCCATGCATCACACAGACTTTCCCAACGTATAGCAGCCTGGGAATATGGTGTACTTTCACCCACACGGCTGTTACATACGCAATGAAGACTATGCAATGCATTTTTGTGCTGTAGCTTGGTCTCGCCTTCTGATGGGCACACTGCCTTCCCTGTGTGTGACACAGATGCTGAGCTGCCCCTCTGGGCTGTGATCGGTATAGCAGGGTCTGCACTAAGCTGCTTTCTGATACAGCAGCATTAACCCAATGTGCCATCCAGCTGCCTAACAGTTGTCAGTTTACTCCAGAGCACACTATAAAGATTTGATTAACACCCCGCACAAAATAGTGCTATCAGAAAGTCATTTTCTCACATCTAAATGCCTCATTATTACAAAAACTGAAACCTATCCACAAAAGTGGAATATACCTTTAAACACTAACACTGTTACTACTCTAACATAGATACACAGTATCAAAGCCCAGCTACAGATCAGTATTTTGTCAACTGAATCTGTATCCATGAGATCTGCAGCCAACATACTGTTACCACACAAGGAGGGAGGTGCTTAGCATTAGGGCTCTTATCTACAGTAAGCTCTCCTCCTTTGCTAGTATAGTCACCATTTCACTATCTAGCAACCATCATAGGTTTGGCCCTTTGGAGATGAACACCCCTTTTAAAATTCACAATTATAGTTGTTTTAGGAGCATCAGTTATATTTATTCTGTACTTATTTGAGCATGCCTATTAAAGTTTGATTTTATTATTATTCATCTATGTTTTGTAGTGGTGTGCACCTTTAAGGGATTTCTTCGTTCCATGTACGGTCTAGACATTTTTTAACACACTCAGAGTCACCGGGACTGTGCCTTGTAGAATGCAATTCCCATTGGTCTGTTTAAATGCCCCGCTCGACTTAAGCCCAACCCTGTGGGCTGACTTGAACGTTTGGTAATCTCCCCTCGCTCTGGATCAGGCTTTCGTTCCAGAGACTTGTTCTGGAATACTCAGATAGCCACAGTGGACCCTTTAAATATCCAAAGTCATCCGAGGGTGATCCAGAGACTTTAAAATTTGTATTTGTGCGCTTCAGAAATTATAAAGTGTGTAAAAATAATTTGCTTTCTTGAAACTGGAGTAAACCCTAAAAAGTCTATTTATATTTTTAATGCAGATTTAAGTTATTATATTTCAACAAAAAATGTATCTGATGCAGCACGGATGTTTCACAGTATGGCTGTTATAATTAGTATTACAATAATCATTAATATTTACTAGCTAGTTATGAATAAAAAAATAGACATTATTCTATTTTAATTTAATTTTTTCAATTAGGTATTCAACATGACACAATGCTTCAAAACTATGGCACAGATCCACAGAGCTCCAGTATTGATTTAACGAGATACTAACCTAAGTTAACAGCCCATTAAGTGATAACGTGCATCTTTAAAGCTCAAAAATGCACAATAAAGTGCTGTTTTTTTTACGGAAATTACATTGTGTTAAGTATAACGGCAGTTTGTGAGGTGCTTCAAATGGAAGTTATTAATGAACCCCAAAGAAGAGAAAAAAAAACAGTTTATAAAGCACAGTGTTGGATGGTAAGTAGTAGTGATTAAAATATAAATCTTTAATACTATATTGGGATCAAAATAGAGGCTCAAATAAATGACTACAATTTAATTAACATGTCGAATAATAAAAATGAATTGACAAATAAGTCTCAGCCAAGGTTCGTATTTTCGATAACAACACATGTTTACAGAGGTATATTATAGTTAATGCATGGATTTAACGAGATTCAGCACTAGTTAAGAAATACAGTAGCTAAATGTCGCTTTTTCCTCCACAATATAACAAAGATACGCCCTTTTCTCTGTTCCTCGACTGCTAAAACTCTGACTCAGGCCCTCATTCTCTCCCGTCTTGATTACTGTAACGTCCTCCTGTCCGACCTTCCTGCCTCTTACCTGTCTCCCCCACAATCTATCCTAAACGCTGCTGCCAGAGTCACGCTACTCTATCCTAGATCTGTCTCCGCATCTTCCCTCATGAAATCCCTCTCCTGGCTTCCGATCAAATCCCGCATCTCACACTCCATTCTTCTCTTCACTTTTAAAGCTTTACACTCTTCTGGCCCTCCTTACATCTCAGCCCTAATTTCTCGTTATGCACCATCCAGACTCTTGCGTTCTTCTCAAGGATGTCTTCTTTCTACCCCCTTTATATCTAAAGCCCTCTCCCGCCTTAAACCTTTTTCACTGACTGCCCCACACCTCTGGAATGCCCTTCCCCTCAGTACCCAACTAGCACCCTCTCTATCCACCTTTAAGACCCACCTTAAGACACACTTGCTTAAAGAAGCATATGAATAGCACTGTGGATATTCTGAAAACATGATACATAAAGCTTGGCCCCCTGCAGACGCACTTACCAGAACTCCCTCCTACTGTCTCTGTACGTTCTCCCTACCTACCAATTAGACTGTAAGCTCCTCGGGGCAGGAACTCTTCTTCCTTGATGTTACTTTCATGTCTAAAGCACTTATTCCCATGATCTGTTATTTATATTATCTGTTATTTATTTGATTACCATTTGTATTACTACTGTGAAGCGCTATGTACATTAATGGCGCTATATAAATAAAGACATACAGTACAATACAAATGTGACATTACTCCCATCCAGACTCTGTAGGTTTTGAGTGAGAGAGTTACAGTACTACAGTCCCAAGTGACATATACCTCCCCAAGCACACCTTTCTACAAAATGTAGAGAGACACTTCTCTTTCACTCTCTCTCAAAACCTATATTTCAGCGTCTGGATGGCAGTAACACCACCATTAAAAAAACAAGACAATGCATACATATTTTTATTGTTATGGAATATTATTCAAATTTATTTCCCTCTAATTAATTTCCACATACTGTATCAAAAAGTACATTTATCATATCTTTTTATTTTTTATAGTTTCATTTATACATTTTTTTTTACTGTTATTCCTCTTCCTTTTTTTTTGGATCCTACTGTAGTTCAATTTTCTGCAATCTTTTGAAAGTTTAGACTATTTTATATTCATTGTTTTACTGTGTTCTAGATGTCGTGAATTACTATTTTTAAAGCTACTGTAGCACTGTTAATTCTCTATTCATTGTATCGGGATTCAGATTCCCAAAAAGAGTCTCTTTCTCACTTTAAATACTTCATTGATCAATGGCTGTGGTTGCTTCAAGCAATCTTGGACACTATATCAGAACCAACGCTAATACCTTCCTAGCCCCGTTACTAGTTTCAAATATTTGGGCATATGGTTTGACTCCCATTTAACATTTGGGATGCACATTGATATCCAAAACCTATGCCAAACTAGTTGTACTATATAGGAAGAAATCCTCCTTAAGTCTGCTGGTCAGAAAGCATATTGCACAGCAGATGCTAATGCCAATTAAAGACTACACAGACATAGTAAATGGCACACCTTGATACCCTCAACAATTCAATATGCCGTTTTGTCCTCAAATGCAACTACAGTACAGCACACATCACTGCGAAATGCTCAAAGAACTAGATTGATCCCTTGAGTCTAGGCGCAAAGTTCATCTTTCCTGTCTTGCCTTCAAATACTTTCTGGCAAGAAACCCGTCTACCTGCACAAGCTCATCACCCCTACCACATGTAGCACTTATCAACTGAGATCTTACTCCAAAAGACTGTTCATGGTCCCAAGGTTCAACAAAGTATCCGGCCACTCCTCCTTCTCTTACCGTGCATCTCACAACAGGAAAAATCTACCAGAGGCTCTCACATCCACCACCAGTCTAAGTTCTTTCAAAACTAAAGCTGTCTCACATTTTAATCTGGTCTGTAACTGTTACATACACCTATTACATATATTATTTCTTACTGTTCATAGAATGTGTTGTATATAATGTATAACCTTGCTCACTTAATTTAACTATGTATTTGTAACCATGTATCTGTCATCATAACTCTGTGCCTTGGACATACTTGAAAACTAGAGGTAACTGTCAACGTATTACTTCCTGGTAAAACATTTTATCAATACATTTTTATAAATATATATATTTATATACACAGTATTCATGACAAACATCACATGTTATACCCCTCATGAAGTCATTCTGATGCGACGAAACAGATTGGGCCAATCAAAAGAGAGATCTGGCTTGCAGCATTAGCAGAGAGAGAGCAAGTGTAGCTACAGACACAACAGACCGGAACTTTGGCAAGCTGCATGGTTCTGGCATCTGGACACAAAAATTGCAGAAAGCTCTCCATGGACCACCCAAAAGACCTTCTGATGTAGTTGTGACTTAATTATCTCTCTCAAAACGATTTAAAATCTTATATCTGTGAGTTGAATATTTACTCACCCTTTATTTTAAATATTTTTACACTATGGAGCATGCACCCTATACTTTTGTGAATATATATATATATAAAAATAGTGTGTGTGTGTGTGTGTGTGTGTGTGTGTGTGTGTGTGTGTGTGTGTGTGTGTGTGTGTGTGTGTGTGTGTGTGTGTGTGTGTGTGTGTGTGTGTGTGTATTTATATGAAATAGGCAGAGTACTGTAGGTGGAACTGCAGTGCATATTGTGCAGTATAAAGCAAGTCTCAACTGTGAATTCAAATAGAAAATGGGAGTTGTGATGCTACATTGATTACAAATACATCCTAATACAGTAGTACATATAGAATACAGAATTACTGTATTTAGAGGCATACAATTAATTATGCATACAGGTAATATTTTACTGTCAGATGGTTGTAAAAGGATGCAAAGCAGTCTACTCAAACTGATAGGATCATTTCCTCTTCCTATTAAATACATTGAGAGATCAAGGATACGGAAAGGATGAAGCATGGCCAAGGGCTACAACAGGAAACAATTGGCCAAGTTCCATCTCACTGCACATTCTAAAAGAGCAGCTGGGATCACATGCTCTGCCCAGAGACAACAAGGTTTTGATAGAACTTTTAACCTATTGCCTTGTGTAATTTCATAGCATGAATGCTGGAAGTTGATGGGTAAGAGCACATCTGGGTAACCTTGCACATCAAGGAGAATGAAGCAATTTTCAAATGATTGCATTCACTATTTTTCTTTCTGGGATTTGGGAAATTAGGCTGAAATTTTGTATTTAACAATGTTCAAATCTCAGAAAATATAGGTATACTGACAAATATCTATCAATTCCTCTGGAAAATATAGTGCCATTTGAGGGCAGCCACATGATTATAGTTTCCATATTTTAAATAAACCACTGTCTAGAAGACTATTTTGCTCTTATTCTGGAATTCAGAATTTGAATGGTGGTCTGATTAGGCACCAGACTACAAGATGCAGACTGTGGTTAGAAAAAACGACAGAACATTTTTTTAATTATATGAAATGGAAAAACACTATGCTGAAAAATAAACAAATGCTATAGAAGAATTTTAGAGAAAAATGTATTGTAACAGCATGAAATAGGAAAGCAGCATGACAGTTATTTTATGCCAATTTTATATTTTTACTGTTATAATAATCAGCTGTTATATAAAAACATATACATACAGTATTGTCACGTACGGCCCCCAGCTAGCACGCGGCCTGCATACGGGACAAGGTTTAATACTGACGCTCACAAGCGCTCCCACTTTTCACCTCCGCAAAGGTCCCTCAAATGAGTTGTACAGTATCTCTCCTCAATCCGTCCCAATATACCACCGCCATGAACAGCACACAAGTGAGCACATGACTTAGTAATGCAGCCAGGGTTAATACCCATGGCTACTCTAGCCAACCCACCTTTCTCCTCCAGAAACCAGTGAGTTAATATTAACCCCTACTCAATTGCAAATCATAGCTATCCACTGCCACCACCTGAGGGTTTGCAAATATGATAAAAGATATCAGACTAATATTTTCCAGGGCCTCAGGTCCCTGTTTATTATAGAAAAAAACTATGCACTTTACAGTAGCACACCAAAATCAATTGTACTGTAGCAACATGTGTCTGAATGTGTAAATTATTCTCTCCAGCGCGTGCACCAGTTCATTCAGAGCCTAAAGCATTACTTATTAAATATTTTAATATATATAAAAATACAGTGCTTAAGTTACAGAAAAGGTATTACAAAAAACATACGGTTACAATACAAGGCAGAACAGCTTCTTAAAATGAAAGTGGGAAACATAAAAGAAAACCTATACTTTACCAAATGCCATAGATTTTCCCACAGAGAGATCACTGGTAAGAGATGATGAAATATCCCGTATATGGTGTCAAAATACTCTTCTTTGGACATCTGATTTTCATAATACTTGCCCAGACTTTAATACAATTTTTCCCATTGAACACAACCTAAACCCAGCCCCTGCCGTAAATCAGTGGTGATAGACAGTCTTGCAACAGAGTAAAACACCACCGACCAAAGGACGTTTAAAACTCCTTTTCCATATCTAAATGTACTCATAACTTCTTCTGTAATACTTACTCACAAATGAGACACATAAATAAATTCAGGCACTCGTGGTGGACACAAAGAGATGAAATATAACAGTGTAATCCAAAAATGAAGAGAAATATTGATATTTGTCTCTTAGTATCTGATAGACCTCACGTGTCTGTAATCATTATGTGCGACTCGGTTCCACGGATACACACATGTAATGTTTAGCATGTTCAGCAGAGGACGTCACATGATATTCTCATATTTTATAAGGTCATTTTTGGCTTGATACCTTCTGTAGCCACGCCCCTGGCCATCCATACACCCCCTGCCGAGAAATGCTTTGAAGCTCACCTGCAAAAAAACATGTTTACAGAAAATTGTCAGAGGGGCTAAATTTTACACCCAAGTCTCGAGATACTGCCCTTATCTCGACTCTATCAGCCTTATACAGGATAGGCACCCAACTTCAATCAAGCCTCTTTGAATCTAAGTACAAAGCTGGAAAAAGTCCTTACATGTTTCAACTCCAACAGATGCTATTTTAAATTAAAACTCCAATCCCATTAACCCATTAAGCACCGGAGGGATTAAAATACCCAATATCTCATGACATTATCATGACACACACACATATATATATATATATTTTTTTTTTTTTTTTACAATGACAACAAGGAACGCAGCCCTTTACAATTTTTACATTACAATACAGTTACAGTTGAACAAATATATAAATAAATATGAGATTAAATGCGTCAACTACAGGAAGGCGGCATTAAACTGACTCCATGCCAATTTTGTCTTTTTACTGTTATGACAATCAAATGTTAACACTCTAAATGGAGTGTTGGGAGAATAACAGAATCAGTAGGAGTAAATTTGAGTGCATTGGTTCGAGTGAATACAAGTATATTGTAGTTTAGTGAGTAAATGCTTAATTGAGCAGGTGAGTTTTCAGATGGAATTTGAAGTTACAGAGAGAAGGTGTTTGGTCGACATTGAAAGGGAGGGAGATCCAGAGGCAGGCTACTACATTTGAGAAGGGTTGCAGTAGTGAGAGAACTATAGAGACACAAGACTAAGGGGCCTATTCTATAAGCCTTCTTTAAAAAAAATCCCCAGTTTTTTTAGCGTTGCTATCACGGTATTCAGAAAGCCTTGATTACCTGTCATAGCAAAATTCCCCAAAATGGCGAGTAGCCGGGGCCATGATAATCATCTCTCTCAAAAGGGCTCACCCGGCAATTTCTTTTACTGCAGAGACAGCTGCACAGTGAGAGCCGCCACTCCCTGCGCATACAGTATCTCGCTATCGGTCAAAAGATTTTAATATAAATTTTAATACTAGTGTTTATGAGCAGGTGGTCTCTGGAGCAGAACCACTTAGATTTCAGTTCTGGGGACACCCTGCTTCCCGAGATACATGCCCCGTTATGGGGTGCCAGTATCTCCTATGCATTTAAATATCTCGCGTCACGTGACCGTGGGAATAATACGCATAGGAGATACCGGCACCCCATAGCGGGGTCTGTATCTCTGGATGCAGGTGGTCCCTGGACCTCGAATCAACGTGGTTCTGCTCCAGAGACCCCCTGCTCATCTACACTAGTATTAAAATTTATATTAAAACAGCCTCCTGTCCTTAGCGCAGATGTCACCATATGTGGGGAAAGAAATACATATAGTGTAGTATGTTCTACAAATTCAACAGTCAATTCAAAGAATCACGATTGGGAACTCACACTTTCCCAGTCAGAGATCAGCAGTGGAGATAGTAATGAAGACTTGATCAGTGTGAAGTATCAGGAATCAGACAGCATAATCCCTCAATGTGAAAAGATAACACACTTAGTGGAACATTGCATGTTCCAGTAAATTATTTATCAGAGGCAATAGGTATTGTACTTACATTAGGCACTATGTGCATAGACACGTAACAATAGTGATGCGCAGCTTGTGTATGCCTCCAGCCCTGATCCCAAGGTTGCGTCGCGTCACTTCCGGTCGGTCCATCGCGTCACTTCTGGTTGCGATCGATCGCAAAGATGGAATCACCAGGGAGAGGGGAAGATGCTAGGTACACTTCTCAGGCTGCTGCAGGTTCAACTCAACGCGTTTCGCTGGCTTGGCAGCTTCGTCAGGCGTTCAATCCATTGAACTCCTGATGAAGCTGCCAAGCCAGCGAAACGTATACGTATACTCTCACGTATACTCTCACTCCATCCCTGACACCAGAACAGGGGCTTATATATAACCTGTGAATGAACTGTGGGATTTCCAAGTCATGGATTCCAAGAGACCAGATGGCTACCAAGCTTGGGGCCTATGGGTCTGTGCGGAGTCCGGACTTGAAAGCCTCAGAGATGCCCAGGTGTTAGAAGAGGAGGTACTGCAGTTCTGCTTGAGTACCTGTATCCTGGGCTAACACAGTGCTATCCGGCCACCATTTACCAGAGCCCAGACTCTGTGGAGCCTGGACAGCGGGTGGTTTCAGTATGCAAAGAGGCAGAGGTGCACATGCCTCTTTGCAGAATAAAAAAAGGTGCCCACCTGGCTTTACAATACCGGCAAATCAGTGGTTGGCTGGCAGGTTTGTGAATGGGACCCTGAAACCAATTTGAAACCATGCAGTCAATGAGGAGTGGAGATTCCAAGCGCCAAACCATCAGCGGCAAATTCAAAGATGCTCTGTACTGAATAGATGTGAGCCGGCTTCAAAGGTTTTGACTGAAGAATCCTTCTAAGTCCCACTTCTGAAGAACGTAGCAGTCGCACCTGGCATTGCATGCCAAAATCAGTTGCAGGACTTTCGTGTGTACCTACCAGTCATTGGAAAGGGCTCCTACAGAGGTCATTTTTGTGAATTTTGTTTAAAGTATAGATTTACTCGTTATTCGTTAGCCCCGTTCCCAGTAAGTGTGTTAACCCTGTAAATTGTGTTACATTGTGTGTATGTCTTTTCCTGAAATAAATTACAATTTATTTTACCTCCTTGCTTTGTTCAATCAATGATCCTGGCATTAAAACATTTTAAGAAACCTGGTCTCCCGTTACAATATCTCACAGTCCGAATGGTTTTAGTATCTTGTGATGGCAGCCATTTTTGTAAATGATGTGACATCTTCTATTCATGATGATGTCATATCCTTTTAAAAAAATGGAACATGTCACATAGTACTTCAGCCAATCGGATTTTGGGCAATCTGATTGGTTGTAGTATCATCTGATGGCAGTCATGTGGTTTTAAGGATGTGACGTATCTCCCTTGAAGATGACTTCCCATCCTTAAAAAGAAAATAGAAGATGGTCCAAGTCTAAGAGCAAATATAAACTTATTTCAACCACTCCACCTATTCCTCTTTTTAACAACCCAAATTGTCTCCCAGGATGTGATACCAAACAATTTGATCAATTCAAAGCTAAAAATATTAGGACAATTGCTGACTTATTACATAAAGGGAAATTCCTTCGTTTTCAGGACCTACAAACCAGATATGAGACCCCAGACCTGTCTATGTTTAAATATTTGCAGATTCAGCATTTTCTGCAAAACATTTCCCCAAAATTAAAATTCCCCCCTATCTCAAATTTTGAAGTATTATGTAGAAGAGGCACTTACCAAAAAGGCCTGATCACAAAAATATGGAGTATGAAGGTCGCAGGGGGACAACTCTGATCACAACTATATGCTCAAATCGGTAGCCGATTTAAATCTGGAAATTGATAGAGATGACTGGGAAGATATCTGGGAGTTTGCCGCAAAGACCTCTATTTGTACAACTATCAAAGAAAATATTGTGACCGGGACATTTAAACGCATAGGAGATACCAGCACTACATACCAGGGCCTGTAATCTGGGAAACAGGGGATCCCCGGACCTGAAATTAATGTGGTTCAGCTAAGGAGACCCCTTGCTCTTGTACACTAGTATTCAAATTAAAATAAAAACACTGCGATCACCTGTGAGAGCTTTGCAGGGCGAGGTGGCTCTCACTGTGCAGCTCAGATTGCGAGAAGATCACAGGGGAGAACTTTGAAAAAATCTGAGATCACTTTGCTGCTATGCCGAACGGTTTTGGCATTTTCCTGTCTCACGGTTTGAGATGGTTTCAAATTCTTTATGAATACCGTGATAACATAAATGACAAACCCTTCGGCGGGAACATGCCACATCGTTCAAGATAGCAGCAAAGTTATCAGACCTACTAGAATGAGGTCCAAGGTCTAGGTGGTGGTCATCATTATGTGTGCCGGAAGCAATCCATTGGTGGAGGCAAGAAAAGAAAGGAGGGGTAAAGAAAATTAAAATCCCAGGAGACAGAGGAGTCATCAATATGATAATTAAAATCTCCTTGGAATAGGATTGGAAAGTTAGAGGAACTAATGAAAGAGAGCAAGGATTCAAAGTTATAGAGAAAAGTGGAGGAAGCAGAAAGACAGGTCGAGCGGGGAAAAAAATCCAAAAAGATAACTCAATGGATGGCAAGGACAGAGAAGCAGGGACAGGTATGGCAGTTGGGAGAGAAAAGAAATCTCACTGCCCCACCACCACTGCGTACTGTAAGTGAGAGGTATGAGAGAAGGAGATATGGGTATGTATGCCACGTCGGAGCAGCCACTTGCTGAGTCAGAATCAAAGCCCTGTTTCAATCAGAGCAATGAGATTTATGGAACAAGAGAGGAAAAGTTTATATATATATGTAGCCAAGCTCCCCGCTCACCTACGGTGCGGGGAGGGAGGCTGCCAAGCGGTCGAAGCCAGCGGAGCTCCGCAGTGGTCCCAGTTTGCAGGGGCCGCCATCTTGGTGATCGAGCATGTGCAGAAGTCCTGGCATGCATGCGCAGTAGAGCAGCAGTGAGGCAGCCACTACAGGTTGCTCCGCAAGGGACTACATGCCCTTGGAGCCTTTGGGGTAGGGAAACCACATGGGCAATGAGATCCAGCAGGGTTCCAGAGCAAAGGTGAAGGAGGAGCTTAGTTTGGTGCGAACGAAGGAGCGCATCAGTCGGAAGGAAGACGACAAGGGGAGAGGACCTGTTCAGGGTGCCAGTAGCCCCTGAGATAGGTAAGATCTCCCCCGCAGGCCCCAGCAAGGCCCCTGAGCCCCTACCAGCTTATGTGTGTTTCAGGGAAGGCCCAGATAGAGACGCTTCCCCTTAGCTCACAGCAGTAATAGTGCAGCGGTGACCGGACGGCCATGCAGTGACCTGCGGCCAGCGGTCTTGGACCAGTCCACGGGCCACTCTATATACATTAATAGAGACACTCCTGCTGGAGCTCCCTCAAGAGACGGACACCACTGGTAAGGAGAGAGGGGATTTGGCAGACCCCACGTCGTGGGATCTCATTGCAGCCCTGCTGATTCAGGATCCCCAGTATACCCTGGTCTGGCCTGAGACCAGGAAGGTACCACCGTGCACCAACAATCTCACACAGGGGTAGCGCTACTCCACAAACTTTGGGTGGGCATTGTTCTGTGGAAACCAGGGGGGTTAGGTGCCCCGGGCACCCTCAGTACTTTGCGGGAACCCCATCGGAGTGGTGAACATTGTGTTGGGATCATTGTGTTGGGGACATTGCATTGTATTATATTGTATTGTATTGATATATATAGTTACAAATTTTCTTCAAATGCTCAAGAAAACACTAGTTATACTATTTAACATGCAGTGAGACATGGTAAGATGTATACAAATAGGAAGTATGTATGCAAAAATATGCAACTAATATATGTATGCAAAAGGAAAAAAATCTAATATATGCATACAGATGTAGCAAGACTAGTTTATGAAGTTCCAACATTTTAAGCAAAATCCTTAATTAGATGATGTTTAAGGCAGCTTAGCCTGGTAGTTTATTAGACATACAAACTATAGAAATTCAGTTACTACTCCCCTGGCTCAATAAAGACACAGAAGGTATAGTAGTTCATGCACACTTCAGAAAGGCCCTCACCTTGACAAAGGCGGCTTGTTGCAGCCGAAACATTGACTTTATGGCTTATTAAAACACCTTTTGCATTCAAGTGCATTGTGCCCATGCTGATTCTTTGGTTATGTCAATAAAGCCACTCACCATATAGTTCAGTGATCAAAGCACAAAAAAACAGAGAAGCGTTCCTTCACACACTTTCTTCTTTTTTAATTCTATCTTTCTTACAAATAAAAATACTTGCCTTAGTTTTCCAATCACTGTGGATTTTACTTAAAATTCTGATACATTGTAATGGTAGAACATATAGCCACTAATTGTATCATAATCCAGGATTGCGTCTCAATGCTAATACAGCAATAAAAGTGGTCAGATAGGTTAAACCTAGCCTAACCTGTGAAAAACAACAAGCAAGTTAAATCAGATTAAACATGCATATAAATTAACTGCAGTTCCCAATGATTTAGGGATAATGTCAAATCCATTTAACAGTATCAGACTGAAGTTAATTTAGAAAAATGTGAGAACTACACAAATCACTATTCTTTAAAGTGCCATAAGTGTATTGATCTTCGCTTAATTATAAATAGCCAGCAGAGTATTTTGTCTGCATTACAGTGTTTTTTTCTTTAAGATCATTGTGAATACATCAACTTCATGAGGATGTTACAGCATATCTGGACAATAAGTCTTTTTTAGATATTTCAATTTTGCTTTTTTTAAAGACATACACAAGAAGTATGCTGATATTTCTGTTTTATATTGTGTTAATGACTGCTCTGGAATGACACAAGGGATCTATTTTTATGCAGAGATAACATGAGATCTTCCACAAATATTCAATCTCTACCTTAAACCATCTGTTGCTGCCTCCAGCAGCTGAATTGTTTTGTATTTGGTATTTGCCTGAGATTGTTTATAAATGATTAGAGGAGAACCAGAATAGATTTAATATTTTTAAACATGTTCCGTTTTATGTCTGTTCTTCTTTAATCTTTTCGGAAATGCACTTACTATTATTTTCAATGGAAATCAAACTCGTAAAACATTGATATAATATTACACAATTATGTAACGTACTTCATTAGATAATTTATCTTAATTCTCATTTGGCCCCTAATAAATTATGCTCATGTTCTAAAGAGAAAAGGTGGCTCCCAAGCAGTCACAGGTTTTTTTTACTACTGCATATTTCTCTGGGAATACTGTACAGTGTATTGGCTTAGAAATAGGCATCTTTACCAAGAGTAGAACAAGAAGCCCATATACAAAAGAAACACTCTGACAGCTTTCAGATGTCAGTACACACAGTATAAGGTACTTAAAAAATATTATATGGCCATCTTTCAAAGGCCATTTATGGATATGTTGATGGATTGAGAAGAAGGTGGTTTAATAATACTGGTTGATATTAATCTCGTAGATGATATTAATATCTGTGGAGAGACAAAAATGTACCTTCAATATATTCCACCTACTGTATCAGTCATTGATTCCCTCTATGAGTATGTGGAAACTGTCTTGAACCTTTTCTTTTTCACCTTACCATTTCTTAGGGGTACATGATTTAGGCTTGGTCCCTGCTGGCTGCTGCAGCGCCCACTACGGCGGGTGCTGTGGGGAAAAAGATATTACATATTAAAAGTTATATTTTAATTTAATTCATCTCTATTTGAGGCACTCCACATTAATATATATTTAAATTTTTCTATTCATAGAATACCTCTGTGCACACAGCTAAATGGGTATATTTTCTGTCCTGTTTGATATTCGTACTTCTTCCTTTTAACTAATATTAAAGATGCTTTGAATTCTTTATGATTAATTCTTTTTTGAGGGTCACATTATTGAGTGTGACCTTATTGAGTGATTGATCACAATTGTTGACTCTGTTTTAAATGATTATAGTGTATATCACCAAAATAAATAAATGCGTGACTCAGGCTATTTACTATTTACTTACTCATAATTATTTTATGTGAAATAAAGTTTTGCCCACTGCATAGGCTGGTGGAAGATTGGCCCTTCATTGGATTGGTGCCGGCTGGCATCAGCCGCAAAGATGAGGTTGGCTTCATGCTGGCTAGGGTAAGTAATACAATTTGTATCACAGGTCAACATTGATTGCAAATGTGGCTATCTAGGCCCACACCAATAGATGTATGGTTTAAAGGTATTTTTTATTATGGGATTTTTTAAAACTATATTTTTAATGTGCATTTTTTTTATTACTTCTTCTTTTTTGCTTTTGAATGGCAAAAAGCCCTATTAGCCCTATATGGCTAATAGGATGTTTGCCCATTAGCCTAGTGGGAGAAGATGTGGGGGGAGCGGGATTGGGTTATAGGGGTAGTTGTCCCTGGGAGGGTGGTTAGGCATTATTAACATTGCATTCATTCCTGCATCGTAACTAAAGGTTAATTATTGCACCCGGTAAAATATTAACGCAATCTTCATTACTTCCATCATAAAATTGCAGTAATGAGATTTGGGGAGGGGTTCGGGGGGACAGGGTGCTAAATTAACTCCAATTTAACAGAGCTTCATGTATCCAGGCCCAAATGAGCATTTCATGTCAGGGTTTGCTTTACTGGCAAAAATAGCTAGCCTATAGTATATGCAATCTATGATTCTTTCAAATGTGGGGGATGAGGGCATATATGATGTCAAATCTGTTACTTAAAGAGAATTTGAGATTACTATTTTTATTATCTGTAATACTATATGTGTTATTTATCTTTTGAAATGCAGATGTGAATATAGAGTATTGGACGGACCATCAGATCAAGCAAAGAAAGAATTGAATGCATCACACAGTTGGGTTACGAGGAGGTGATGCAATCGGTAAACTGCAGAAGAGGAAATGTTTTTGATTTTTACATGAAACATCTATTTACTGTACCTCTTGATTTAAAGAAACAATGGGAGATTGCAAATTTCTTTTGACACTTTACTTTCACAATTTTGTCAGTATTTGTTCATTAAAGAAAAGACTATTCAGATATGTATTTTCATGAGGACCGATATTTGGGTACTTACTACAGCTCAACCCCATTATAACGCGATCCGTTACAAGGCGAATCCGCTTATAATGCGATGCAAGCGTGGCTCCCAAATTTCGTATTTATGAATACTTTACAACATGATTATTGGTATCTTAAATACTTTATTGTACAATGCATACAATTGTACATTATTTCTAACGCGATCCACTTATAGCGCGATGTGACTCTTTGGACCCCAAGCACAGCGTTATAAGGGGGTTGAGCTGTATTAAACTGTTGTTGTTTTTTTTACAAATATTGTTTCTTGCATCTTTTTGTTAATGTTACATTGATTATGTTACTTGTTATCTGCTCTCCAATGATGTGGTTTCTTTTAAACCATGTATTAATTCATAGATTATTAGAAAGAAGAATGGGGTATTTAAACTAAATAATAAATAAATCTGCTGCTCTGGCCTGTTAGCTGTACAGTACTTATTCTCCTATTGGGATAAGTATCCACCTTTGTACATACAGTATGTATATAGTATGTGTATTAATTTCCTCACCTGTTATTAGTTTTTCCTGTTGCTTTCTTTTACCAATTAATATGTACTGAAATACTGTACACATTTTTGGTGCATTTTGAGTGTTATTGTTATTTACGTCTATGATACATCGTGTCTTATGTGATGCATACATGTTTTGGCAGCTACACTTACCTGTCTTTAGTCATCTACGGATAAATGTTTTGCTATTTGGCTTATCCTGACTTATTCTCTCTTTTCGTGTATGAGTGCTGGGGACATATTATGTTTTGGGATATTAAAACTAGATCTAAAAAAACTGTATATTCAGGTAATTCCTTTAAACATCAGTTTGATTTAGAGTGCATGAGATTTAATCCGTTGTTATTGCACCTTAGCTATTCATACAAGTGCAAAGGTCTTTTTAGAGTGTGATTTAAATATTTCTCTCACCACCTCCACTTCTTGCAGCTGTTTTACGTGGATGATATTTTTTGAAACAGCTGCGTGGGATCCCATGTTAAACTTAAAATGATATCTGACAAACTATACATAATCTTCCGAAGCCTTTCAATTGAAAATAATGCCAAACATTTTCTCAATCGCACTCTGATATATTGAGGTTTTTCTACTGTTAACTGTAGCTTTTATGAAGGTTTAAATATTATACTGTAGTAATATCATAAAATATATTTGTTATATTGTCATTATTTTTTTTTATCAAAAAAAGCACAAAGTACTGTACCATCTAATTATACTATATGCTGCTTCTTAAATGCCCTTTTTGAGCTACAGTTTCAGTGACATATTTTCCTGTTATTGTTCTCACAAAAAGGTCTGTGGTGGGATAACGTAGATATTTCTTCTCTAGATCTAGCATTCAAATATAGGAGTTAGTTTTTCTTAACTTTATGTTCAGTACAGATGACAAATTAGCAAATGGACCATGTTTCACTGCTTTGATCTCTCTGAAGTTTTTAAAATGTCAGCCTTGAAGAAAGTCACAGGCCTAAGTGATCCCTAGTTCATTAGCAATCCTTAGAGCTTTCCTTAGGGAGCACTAACACAGACTCGCTGCATTTGGGACCAGTGCAACTCAAAAATCCCTGACTAATGACTTGTTAAAAAGAGTTGACAGTATGTTGCAATTTGTTATAATTGAATCTCAACCTCATCAGCTGTTTGAAGGGATGAAATGTTTTCAAACATAACACTGATTTAAATTAATGGCACACAAATATTCCGAAGGAACGTCTGTCAGATTTGGAGCTAATAATCATGTTCACCTCAGATGTGAGGAAGACATTTCATCACAGTTTTGAAAGCATTGTACGACAGACTGTTCAATGCATTTTTCTTCTCTTTAATGGGAAATTATGTATATGGTGATTCAGTATGGGCAGTGTTTCCTACAGATTAGCTATACCCAGTAAAACAACATGTGGTTTATGCAAAATAGATACATGATGTTGCTGGGACTCATGATTCTAATTCTTGCGAACCTGTTTGCAGGAGAATATTAATATCCCACAAGAAAAAAAATTGTTCTTGTTTTCTATTATAGAGTTTGTGCTTTGTCTTTAAACCTTCATAGTGCCGGAAGTCCAGCAGCTTCAGAGTTCCATTGGACTTCCTAGATCCCAACCCCTTGATGACGCTAATGGAAGTGAAACATTCTCCTTCGATCCTGTTTATGTGATTGATCTCCCCTTATAAAACAAGCAACATTCTCATGAAGTTCCCTGAATGTCATAAGGGCCCCTGTAGTGCTAGAATTTGTGACCAATGTAGGTCATAAGGGCAATGTAATTGTCCTTCTCTTCATCTTTTATTCTTTATGTACTGTATGCAACCTTCTTGTTTAGAGGTCTTCCCAATCCAAGAGAAATGTATTCAGACAGTAATGTGGTACAGTACGTTAGACATAAAACCATGTCATTTTTTTGTCATATTCAATTATTTTTAATTGTGGGATATAGTAAAGCAATAGTCTCCCATACTTATTTTAAGAATAAAGGATGTGAAGATTTTCTTTTTTTAAAATCCTTTTTTATTTTGTACAGTGATGCCTATCTTTCTTTTCTATCATCATATCCTCCACAATTTTTTATCTGTGCGTAATAAAAGGATCACTGTTTACTCTAATGAGAATAATCATAAGGATTTATAAAATGCTTAATGTATGGTTGGTTTTGTATGTATAACTTTGCACAGAAATACAAGTTGTTACCCGTGTCACAGAGTCCTTTTTTTGTTGATAGCTAAAAGAATAATATTGACACATTCTAATCAAGATGTGCAAATCACTACTGAGCATAGGGTGTACAAATTCATAAGGTATAATTATTGTGTAGTTTTAGGTAGTATTTTGTTGGGTGTGTTTCTATAAGAGAAGCAAAAGATAGATAAACCAGAGTGAAAACAAATAAAAATGTCGGTGGGCCAATAATGTGAAAATTCTATAAAATAAAGATTTAGAGATGTGGAGCACAGATAGAAGCTTATAAATAGTGATTAGTATGCAGGTGGTCCTCACAATCCGTTGGTCTGTTATCCATCGAATGGATTATTCAACGCCAGATAATGCATTCCGCAGAACGCATTATCCGATGTCGGAACGGATTATCCGAAGCTCATCGCCAGAAATTAACATTGGATCCGCAATCCGGCAGTCCGCAATCCGACTGCGGTTTGCAGGATGGATTCCGGCGGATAACTGAGGACCGCCAGTACAGTAATAGCTTATTCCCTCAAAATAGGGTTGAGATTAATCGATAGTCACTGTACAGTAGTTAAGAATAGATGTACAACCATATATCTCAAAAGAAAAACAATTAAGTAGATAATAGGCTAAATAAATAATGTCACGTGGTATCGCAGTGAGCCAATGATGAGGGGAGGAGGAGAGCTGTCTGGAGCTATGGGAGGGAGGCAACTTGGGAGGGAAGTCTGTGAGTGTGTACGGTAGCCGTGCATAGCTCGCTCTCCTCTCCCCCCCCCCTCTGGTGCCCATTTCGCAGGCTTCCCCTGCCACTGCAGCTCTGGAAGGGGCTCCGGGAGGGGGCTGTGAGGGGGTTCTCCAGGAGGGGGCACTCCCGGAGCCTGCAAAGCACTCATATCTTAATTTCTACCAACTCACAAATTATCTTTGCTGCAGGAGAATGGTGCATTGAGCGTAGGGGCTTGAAAGGCATGAGTCAAATCAGTAGGAGAACAGACAACAACACAAATCAGAACCCGCAGCCAGAGGCGGAAAGTGGAGAAAGTCAGCAACCCCCAAACACAGAGAGAGACGGGAAGAAGCAGCAGCAGATGCACAGGGGGGGGGGGTTAGGGAGGCGGTTTCTACAAGAAACCCAAGGGGTGGGCTGAGGAGAGAGGGAGATAACTAAAAAAGGGGGGTGTCTGTTAATTTGTCTGCCTGGAGAGCAGTGCTGTGTGTGTGCTGTGAGTTCTGTGAGCTGCTTTGTTGTGCTTGTGTTTTGGCCCGCCCCCCTGTTATGCCCCCCCCCCGACCCATTTTGGACATGCCCCCTGCGCCGGAAAAAGTTATCTGCAGACTGAAAATCGCGGTGCAGTGACTTGCACGAGTTATAATTAGTCCTTCTATTTAGTGCATATATTAAAGGAATGCTCAAAGAGATTCAATATATAATACAACATTTTTCAGGTGTTACAAACAATGTTGTAATGGAGAATATAGCAATAAAAATTTAACTTTCTTATAGATTATCTCACGTGTACTGTATATTCAATAGATTATTCAATGGAATCACTGGACAGTGCATGTATGTTGTATACTTGATTTAGTAGAGGTGTAACCTTCATATTAATAATTGGTTCATTAATAAGTGATTCCGCATAATTGTGGATCAAAGGTAAGTCTTAATGTATGTTGCAGGGATTTAAAGAGTGGCTTGCCTTGATGACACATTATAGGAATAGGTTTTCTAATTGATTGATTAGCTGAAATATGTAGAGATGCCTGACACATTTTCTAGGCTGCTAGTTACTAAACAGAAAAAAAGGGGATAAAATGAAATTTAAAAAAAGGTGGAATTAAACTTCTAGGATCTATTTATATACTCACATAGAGATATAGCCCTATATACTTATCATTATAGTTTAATTAAAACCATTTCTTGACTGATGGCTAGAGTAACTGGAACAAACAAACATACTCTTCAAACAGAAGTCACTTAGTTGATCGTGATCAGGGTAATAATTGTGTGCACTACAGCTGGGTAAGACAGCATAAAATTGCAATGGAACAGAGGGTAAGATAAAATAAAAAATACTGTATAATACAAAGTAAAAACAAATCATAATTAAATATGAAAGAATAAATAATGAATACAAACTTATAAAAAAATAAGTGTAAAACATAAAGTATAACATTTGTTAAAAATATATATAGAACTAAAAAAATTCACTGCTGTCCTTCAAAGTTATAAATACAAGTTTAGTTTAATCCATCATCATACAAAAAACAGCAAAAATGGGTGACGTTTGGGATCTTCACTGGCTTTTTATATTGAGGTCTGGTCAAATTGTGCACCCAAACATAACTCCATTTCCAGATCTATGGTGGCTCAGAGCATCCTTACAATAGAAATACAAAGTGCTCGTGTCCTGCACTGTTATCCTGCAGTGTCTCTAGTAATTGCTTTGAGATGCATGGCAACCCGCCGCAGTGTCCCTAGACACGGAGACGTGTCGCTGAGGGAAGTCTTATGACATCACAAGCTCACTGCAGTAGCAAATATGGTAGGCTGCAGTTATTTTAGAAAGGATATAGCATCCCAGACCAATGCCCATACAAACTCCAAACATCAACCCTGTGTGTACACAGGTAGGGGGTACATATAATGTTCTATAGTTAAAGATTCTTGAGAATGTCATAGAGTGACTACAAATATATACAAGGTAATTAGAGTTGTATTTGTAATAGATATATATGTTTTTAACATGAGATTTCCACTGGGTTTTCCATTATACCTGTGAAGTATGGCCATTTCCTTGGTCTAGACAGAATAGCATTCACCAGATTCTTTTACTATAGAACATAATATATACACCCTACCTGTGTGCACACATGGTTGAAGTTTGGGGTTTATATGGGCATTTGCCTGGGATGCTACATCCTTACTGGGTAACTGCAGCCTACCATATCTGCTACTACAGTGAGTTTGTGTGATGTCATAAGACTTCCCTGCGCGACACGTCTCCATGTCTAGGGACACGGAGGCAGGATGACGTGCATCTCAAAGTGATAGATCTAATCTCTTGGCCATCTCACTCAAGGAACACCCACTCTTATCATGTATAGAAAGCCATTGACCGATATCCGATATCCACCCATGTAATTTTACAGGGACACTTCCATCCTTGATAGCAAAATTACCAGTCCTGCTAAACATTTTGTTATACACTTATACTTATACACACTTGTACACACTACTGCAACAATGTTAGCAATCCCAAACCCAATACAAATTATTTTATTCACATGCACTCGAGGTGAGAAAAACAATCCTGATGACTACGCTAAATGTTCTTACAAGAAAATACTTATTCAAGAGATTGATTTGGATTGTCAATTTCAGCAACGAGTACACACATGATTAATACCTACACCAGTTGTTAGTCAAATGCAATTTAGTTGTAACATATCTTCAGGTATATTCAGCATCTTACAGCAATCAGGATACCCCACGATATCAACCAGAGGACCTCCACCATTTCAGAGAAATGAAATGTCTGGTAGGTGTATTTCTGTGATCATGTTTGTTCTGCATGCAGAATTGAGAACACTAATTGGTTCAGCCACAGATGAAGGTATGTTAATCTTGGAAACCTATCAGGAAACACATTTAGGCAGCCAACCAAAGGACCAGCTAGGGAAACGGGGGAGGCCAGCTAGACTTATTCTCATAACACCGGGAGTCTCAGATAAATGTTGGAGAAATTGGTCATGTTGGTGACACAATACACATCTGGTGGTCTTGCCCGAAGGTTGTTAGATTCTGGATCATGATCCAAGATTTGGTTGAGTCAGTCCTAGACACCAAGATTAATCTAGACCTAATTTACTTTTTACTAGCCAAACCTTTTGAAAAGCTCCACACTTAAATAAACTTAGTGCACACATTCTAACAGCAGCACGATGCTCTACTGCTGCCGCCTGGAAAAAAAAGACGACCCCATCCCTGAGTCTGATCACTCAAAAGATTAATGAAATAATGTTGATGGAGAAACTCACAGCGCTACTAAAACACAACACAAAATCGTTTCATAAAATTTGGGACCCATGGATAAACTATAATCCGTTTTAGGTTTTCAAGTTACATCTTACCGCAAGGGCCCTGCACCTTTTGGGTATGAGGCTCTGGTATCTTTTCCCCCACATTTTACACTAAGGTATAATCATTTGTTTCTCTGCTTTCTTTGTTTGCAATTGATTGTATATATTTAGTGATTAAAACAAATTTAAGACGTTATCCCGAAACGTACCTATTGTTACCTGCTGTGACGTATGTTGCTGATGGAATATTTCCTTTCCCCTTGCCCCCCCTTTCTATTTTTTTCTGTTCCCCATCCGTAGCCCCTTTAAAATTTTACAATAAAATATGAGTTTCGGAAAAAAAACTACAAATGTTAAATACTGTAGTTATATAAAAAATGTTTTCCTTTTTTCATTGTCTTTAGTATAAATCTATTTCCTTTTATTTGTACACTGCCACATGTTTGCAACATTTTCACTAAATAAATCTGAGTTTATTATTAAAATAATTAATATCTGTGATCTTCAGCTCGCACTGTTGATCCTATCACCATGAATGCATGTATGTCTTCTTCATCTTTTTCTTAATGGGAGCTGTTGCTTCCTGTACCAGATTCAAACTGTTGTGAGTGTGAACAGACGGGGCTTTCCTTGTTGGCCCACCCCTTCAGTGGTGGATTAAAAATGTTGCTACCCATAGGCGCTTATCTTTTTGCCCCCCGAGTAGCCTCTTCCTGCAGTGTTGTCCTCCTCCTTCTGAAGCGTTGCAGCATTAAATGATGCCGCAACATCTTGTGTTGACCCGTTTCCATGACTATGTGACACCATGACATTACATTGTTATGGCAAGACGTCGCCATGTGACGTCGCAACGTCATTTGACGCCATAATGCAACAGAAGGAGGAGGGCGGTGTGAGGAAGGGTAAGAAACCTTTACAGAGGCCCCATGCTTGCTCCTGACAATCACTGAGAAAGAGAGTGGAGCCTCTTATATGGGAAAAAAGAGAAAAAACAGAAAATTTGCCACCCCAAAATTTTCCGGACCTCATGGGAAATATGCCACCGCACGCCCTTGTATCGCACATGTTCACATCCATTTAAAATGCCACGGTGTGGCCCTCTGTATAAATCCAATGATTTGCACTTACAACAATTTTAAGACGGTACTGAGGGAGCAACAGCTTTCATGAAGAATATAAGATTGGAGAAAGGATTACTGACCTTCAAGGAACAGAAGATCAGGAATATTATCTTGCCTATGAATACAGTGGCCATACATAGGTTAGATTGGCCTAATGCCAGTCTGGGGTAGTTGATATAAATCTGTGATATACTGTATATCGCCAGGTATCAGACTTTAGTGAATAGCATGAAAATAAGTCATTTGAATTATTATTACTAATTTTCATGCTCATTTGCATATGACGCAATATCAACCTTTTAGTGAATCTAGCCCACTGTGTCTTAAAAGCATCCAGTATTTTTCACAGCCCTACTAATGGAATCATAAAAAGACCTATTTTGACATTTTTAGAGCATGCGTGTGCGCGGAAGGCGAGAGCTGAGACAAGGAGAATACAAAGCGTGAGGAAATCCGGTCTGTGCACGAGTACCGGAAGACCTACCGCTGCCGTTTACCAACCCTCCTGCAACAACACCAAACCAACTGGAGCGGAATCCATCTTCTTCTCTATGCCATTATTTGTTGGCCGTTTGTGAGTTCCCAATCTCTTTTTAATATCGTTTGTTTATTAAACAGTGTTATACTATGTTCCCTTCTCTTTCCTAATTTTGAGGTAATACCCAGAAGTCCTCTCTACCACTACGGAAGATCCCCTATCCCTATGTAAGTGTGTTCCCAATATATATTTATATAAACGCTACTGTACTCTAACTACTCCTGATTGTGGTCCCCTCTTTCTATTTACATTACATGTGTCCCGGAGTCACAAGTGGAAGCAAGCACCGGAGGATACCTGATGCTCAGGATACCTGATGGGACTGCTCCTCTGGATCTAAAAGTGAGTTTTTTCTTACATACTATGCCTAGTTATCTTTGTACTGTACTGTTCATTGTGTTGGTTAGCACTAGGTACTAGTCCCTTGCCCTATTAGGGTATGTTATTATTGCTCACCATCATTTTTGAGTGTTCCTTGCGGAAGAATTATTACAATATTATTTTGACTCATGCTTTGATGCACCGGTTACCACTCTGCATTCCACGGGGCAAGGACCTGTGCCTGCAAAATGTCTCTGTAAAGCGCTGCGTACAACTAGCAGCGCTATACAACAACATGCTATTATTATTAGTTGCATTAGAAACAAGCTTCACTATTTCTTCATTGGACACACACCAAAGATTGTATTGTATTGTATGTCTTTATTTATATAGCGCCATTAATGTACATAGCGCTTCACAGTAGTAATACATGTGGTAATCCAATAAATAACAGATAATATAAATAACAGATCATGGGAATAAGTGCTTTAGACATTAAGGAAGAGGAGTCCCTGCTCCGAGGAGCTTACAGTCTAATTGGTAGGTAGGGAGAACGTACAGAGACAGTAGGAGGGAGTTCTGGTAAGTGCATCTGCAGGGGGCCAAGCTTTATGTGCCATGTGTTCAGAATAGCCACAGTCCTATTCATATGCTTCTTTAAGCAAGTGTGTCTTAAGGTGGGTCTTAAAGGTGGATAGAGAGGGTGCTAGTCGGGTACTGAGGGGAAGGGCATTCCAGAGGTGAGGGGCAGTCAATGAAAAAGGTTTAAGGCGGGAGAGGGCTTTAGATACAAAGGGGGTAGAAAGAAGACATCCTTGAGAAGAACGCAAGAGTCTGGATAGTGCATAACGAGAAATTAGGACTGAGATGTAAGGAGGGGCAGAAGAGTGTAAAGCTTTAAAAGTGAGGAGAAGAATGGAGTGTGAGATGCGGGATTTGATCGGAAGCCAGGAGAGGGATTTCATGAGGGGAGATGCTGAGACAGATCTAGGAAAGAGTAGAGTGATTCTGGCAGCAGCGTTTAGGATAGATTGTAGGGGAGACAGGTGAGAGGCAGGAAGGCCGGACAGCAGGAGGTTACAGTAATCAAGATGGGAGAGAATGAGGGCCTGAGTCAGAGTTTTAGCAGTCGAGCAACAGAGGAAAGGGCGTATCTTTGTTATATTGCGGAGGAAAAAGCGACAGGTTTTAGAAATGTTTTGAATGTGAGGGGCAAATGTGAGAGAGGAGTCGAGTGTGACCCCAAGGCAGCGTGCTTGGGCTACTGGGTGAATGATCGTAGTTCCAACAGTAATGTGGAAGGAGGTAGTAGGGCCAGGTTTGGGAGGAAGTATGAGGAGCTCTGTTTTAGCCATGTTGAGTTTAAGGCGGCGGAGGGCCATCCAGGATGATATAGCAGAGAGACATTCAGAAACTTGGTTTGTACAGTAGGTGTAAGGTCGGGTGTTGAGAAATATATTTGTGTGTCGTCAGCATAGAGGTGATAATTAAACCCAAAAGATGTTATTAGGTCACCTAGAGAGAGTGTATACAGAGAAAAGAGAAGAGGTCCCAGGACAGAGCCCTGGGGTACCCCCACAGAGAGATCAATAGAGGAGGAGGAGGTATTAGCAGAAGAGACACTGAAAGTACGATGGGAGAGGTAGGATGAGATCCAGGATAGAGCTTTGTTCCGAATGCCAAGAGTATGGAGAATGTGAAGGAGAAGAGGGTGGTCCACGGTGTCAAATGCTGCAGTGAGGTCGAGTAATATGAGCAGAGTGTAATGACCTCTGTCTTTGGCAGCATGGAGGTCGTCAGTTATTTTAGTGAGGGCTGTTTCCGTGGAGTGAGCAGTACGGAAGCCAGATTGTAGAGGGTCTAGGAGAGAATAGGTGTTGAGAAAATGGAGCAAGCGAGCGAATACAAGACGTTCAAGGAGTTTAGAGGCAAAAGGCAGGAGGGAGACAGGCCGATAGTTAGAAAGACAGGTAGGGTCAAGCTTGCTGTTTTTGAGTAATGGTATGACTGTTGCATGTTTGAAGGAGGATGGAAAGGTTCCAGAGCAGATGGAGGAGTTAAAAATGTGCGTGAGCGTAGGGATTATAGTAGGAGCAAGAGGTTTTAGGAGATGGGAGGGAATGGGGTCAAGAGGGCAAGTGGTAGAGGGAGAAGAGGCGATCAACAGCGACACATCCTCCTCTGAGACAGTGGAAAAGGAGTCAAGGAAGGCAGGAGGAGAGTTAGGAAGAGGTGTAGGATGGGAGGAAGAAACAGAGGGGATGTTCTGACGTATGGATTCCACCTTTTCCTTAAAATAGTCAGCAAAGTCCTGAGCGGAGATGGAGGAAGGAGAGGCAGCGGAGGGTGGTTTGAGTAGAGTATCAAAGACAGAGAACAGTCGGCGTGGGTTAGACTTGTGCATGTTGATTAGTGAAGAAAAGTAGGCTTGTTTAGCTTGCGAGAGGGCAGAGTTGAAACAGGATAGCATAAATTTGTAGTGAAGGAAGTCTGCGAGAGTATGAGATTTCCTCCAGAGGCGTTCAGAGGAACGAGTGGAGGAACGCAGCATGCGCGTGTGGGAATTTAACCAGGGTCTAGGGTTAAAAGGGCGAGTGCGGCAGAGAGAAAGCGGGGCATGCAGATCAAGAGAGGAGGACAAGGCAGAGTTGTAGTTCCTGACCAGTTTGTCAGGGTCTGTAGCAGATCTGAGAGAGGAGAGGGAGGAGTGTAACGTGGACTCAAAGTCAGGTAAGTGAATAGAGCGCAGGTTTCTGCAGAACCGGGGTGTAGATGGAGGTGGAGAAGTTGAGAAGCGAGATAGAGAGAATGAGATGAGGTGATGGTCAGAGAGAGGAAAAGGGGAAATGGAGAAATCAGAGAGAGAGAAGTTTTTAGTGAAAACCAGGTCTAAGTAGTGGCCATCCTTGTGGGTGCTGGCTGCAGTCCACTGTTGAAGGCCAAAAGAAGAGGTTAGAGAAAGAAAGCGGGAAGCCCAAGGGAGAGAGGGGTCATCAATGTGGCAATTGAAGTCCCCAAGGAGAAGAACAGGGGAATCTGAGGAGAGGAAGAAAGAGAGCCAGGATTCAAAGTGAGAGAGAAAGGCAGAAGGGGGATGAGTAGAGGTAGGTGGGCGATACATGACCGCCACATGAACAGGGAGAGGAGAGAAGATCTGGACAGTGTGAACCTCAAAGGAGGGAAAGGCAAGAGAGGGGGGAATAGGAATAGTTCGGTAACGGCAGAGAGAGGAGAGCAGGAGCCCCACACCTCCACCCCTGCCATCAAGGCGCGGAGTGTGGGAGAAGGAAAGGCCACCATAGGAGAGGGCAGCTTCCAGAGCAGAGTCAGACTGAGTGAGCCAGGTCTCAGTTATAGCAAAGAGAAGCAGGGAGTGAGAGAGAAAGAAGTCATGCACAGAGAGGAACTTGTTAGAGAGGGAGCGAGCATTCAAAAGGGCACAGGAGAAAGGGAAAGAGGAGGGAGGGTGGCAGGGGATGGGTATGAGGTTGGAGGGGTTAACACCAGAAGGAGTAGAAGTTGTATGTGGGAGGCGAGGACGAGAGCAAGTAGAAATAAGGCAGGGACCAGGATTGGGAGAGATATCCCCAGAAGCAAGGAGGAGAAGCATGGACAGAAAGAGAATGTGAGAGGATGATTTGTAGGGGTGTGTTTTAGTGCAGGAGGTATAGCTGTGTGGTGACAGAGGACGCAGGTAAGAAAGGAGTTCATGTGAACTGAGAAGTGGGGAAGAAAGGAGAGATGGAGATATATGAATAGAGTTAGAGACATAAGGAGACTGGTGGAAGGAAGTGCATAATTTGAAAATAAGTGCGGTTGCAGCAAATATAAAAAATAAAGGCGGCATCACAGCAATAGTTAAGTGTTGAGATGTGCAGTCTTAGATAGATGATATCCTCTTTTCCAACGTAGATCAAAAGCAGGAATCAGAAGCAGTAGGTGATGTCCACTTTTCCACTTCTTTTTGAACTTCCTTTTTAAACTTCATAAATACTTGAAACATATCTACTTAAAAGCATATCTGCTTAAAAGCATGGCTGCTAGCCATGTGATAAAGATGTGATAAATGCAACAATATACAGACTATAGCAACATTTTGTTTATCACTTTGCTCTTTTTATTATATGCTGCATACTGTAGAGTGACAGAATTGCTCTCCACCCAGGAAAAAAGTCAAAAACGTTGAATTTTCTATTGGCACTCTTCACAGGGTTAAATAAGACAGGGTGCAAAAAATGTGTTCAAAATTACAAAATAATTATTTAGAAGAATAAACTCCTTCCATGTCATAACTGTAGGGCTACAACACATAGTACACTTCTGTTGGGCTGCCTATAACATATAACATCAAGTAATGTGTTATGTGTTGTCGATCTTTTTTCTATCAAAGGGAATAGTACATAAATAATAGTTTCTTCTCGCTAATTATAAACAACTTAATATTAAATAGTAGCTAAACTTTAATCAATGTAATTAAACCAAAAAAATAATTATTCACTTACTAAAGCCAATTAAAAATAGTCCTTCTGTACCAAAGGGGGTAACAACTTCTTGACAGAACATTGGGTGTAAATTCTCATATCTAATGTACTGGTGAAATATGTTATGTCATAAAGCACATTTTAATATTTCGTGTTTTTATGCACATTTAATCATCATCATCTGTTATTAAGTTCATCGATTTATCACTTCAAAAAGTTTTTTTTCTGGAATCTTGTCTAACATTTTAATTCTAAATCTGTTTGTCTATTGTGTATTTTTCCATATATTATTTTTTTATGGATCCATTTGAGAGAATCATTTCAGACAATAATTAATAGAGTAACTCATTTCATGAATTCTTGACAAAATGAATACATGCATAGCTTGTACCAAATAATTTGTTGCATATGCCTGAAACAAATTCAAAAAGACTAATTTAACGATCAGAGAACAACAAAAAAATGTATTAAAACAAAAATATACACATACGACAAGGGAAATATTTCATTTTTAATTTACTAAATAGCACATTGTGGTATCCCAGAAAGCTAATTGCATGTGTTTTTCTTTCTTACTGTAGTTTCCCTGAAACACACACGGGCCGATATTATTTTAATAGTAAATGCATGGTCACTATTAATATTTAAATCAATTTAGGGTTTTTTTTGGTTGAAATGTAGATCAAGCAAAGAATGACAAAATACATTGGGGAAAATGTCCCACCTAAAATTACTGCATACATGAAAATTTACCACTGTGAATTTTTGCAGAATTACATACATTGTTATTTAATCCAGTTTAAAATCAGCTTTAAACAATTGTGATTTGGATGGAATATAGCTGAAGTCAGTATGGAGAATAGACACAGTATGATGGAATAATGCAACATACTAACCTACTCATCTATTCATCACTATAGAACGCACATTTCAATACCAGTGACTGGGGTTTCAGTTTACTCAGTCTGTTTAATAAAATACATAAAAAGCATAACAATGAAGCAAAATGTATTACTCTGTAAAGTAGTAGCCAAGGAACTACTGTACTCTAATTCGATGGCAGAAAATAATAGGACCATCAGGTTCTAACATGTTTTCTATATTTATCTTCATTTGTTTTAAAAAATAAAATCTTATGTTATATAGTATTAAACGTCTTGCTTATTTCTCATAGATATATTTATTACATTTGAGGAGCCATGGGAAAATATGTACAGTATTAGCTTGCTAATTTTCTGAGACACTGGGGACTATGGGTGTAAGTGCAAGCTACCTTATGCGTTCTACATATGTTAATAAACACACAGATACCCAACAAGCTCTGAGAAACCCCTACCATTACCACATAATATATATATATATATATATATGTGTGTGTGTGTCAAAAGGAGTGCTAGTGGGCGTGGCTAAATGTATACAACAAAAAACAGACAAAGATGCCCAAGGCTACTTCCAATGTGACAAAAATACACAGTGCAATACCTATATATTCTCTTGAAAAAAGGATAATTTAGTTTAGGTCAGTTTCATTTTGCCAGGTTACGACAGATCCAATGTGATCATTCTTCCTGTAATTATACAGGTTAATAAGAAATTTAACCCACGGAGTGTTAGGACCTGCTACTGTCATGCCTTGTAAGTGGCAGCAGGCTTAAGACGCTTTGGCCAAAGGGTTAAACTGTATATTTTTGTCACATTGGAAGAAGCTTTGGGCATCTTTGTCCATTCTACATATGTGTTTTCTTTCTCCCTACATTACTGAATCAATAATGGAGGTGTTCATTTTAGCTATATGAAAAGTAATTTGATATTATTTGAGGTAGTCAAAATACTAGGTCGCTTCCAATATTATATGAAAATGTATGGTTTAAAATTCATGTATCTTTCACTAAATTAAGGAAAACAATATGCCTCAAGCATTACTTTTCATAAGGACTGCTATCTCTAAGTATACTGTTTACTTCAACTAACTTTGCAAAGGCATACTTCTGCTTACTAGTGTAGCCCCTTTTCCCCGTAACTAAAGGAACTACTGGAACTGCCGCTACCTATTGGCTACCAGAAGGCCTGAGCCTCCACCACTGGAAGCCTCGGGTGATCTCTTGTTCGCCTCGTTGCATCGCCTCCACCTGCGAGGGATCCCAGCTTAGCGGGATAAGCCCCTTAAAGGAACCAATAGTAAACCAATAGTAAACACACACACAGATATACAATAACGGGTTTTACTGAATATATAATATGCAGTATGTACCGCACAGTATATAACACACACCACCCCAATACACCAAGTGAGTGATCCCAAGGTACACAGGGAGCTTGGCACAATATCCCTGCTGTCCTTTCCCCCCAATGTCAGGGCCCACACAAGTGTATGGAATAGCGCTATCCCGTGAATTATTGATGCACTTAGGTGTGGTACCTGCCTGGGCGCTCCAGCACCCAGGTACTGCCAAATAACAAACAGGGATCCGCTGATCCAGTGACGTCGTCGGTCCGCGAAGGCGTCCGCCTGTGCGTGGGGTGAACTCCCGTTGGAGCGTCTCATCTTTATGAGTCTATATAATGGATGGTCTGGTCCCAGACAACAGACCGCGAGTCACCGCGCGTTGTCCTGTCACTAATTTTAACACTATCAAGGCTACTGGGGAAATGTCTCTATCTGAGCGCCTTTCCATGAAGCAGCCACAAACTGATGGTTGGTCTAGACTAGTCTGGCAGCCACAGACATCGAGACCATACCTTCCCTTTCTGCCTCCTCGAACCAACAGCCAGCGTGAGCTCCTTCACACCAAACTGCCTCTCTCCTCACCGTGAATCTGGCTGTCCTATTGACTAACACTGCCCACGTGACCGGGCCACTCCTGAGCACTCTGGGTAGTGTAGTACCCCTGCAGAGCTTAACCTAAGATGGCCGTCGCTATTCTGGTGCCACTGCGCATGCGCACTTCTCCCAAAATGGCCGATGTACCTTGGAACGCTCTGTGCATGCGCATGCTCGGCTATCTGCAATGGCAGCGCTTTGCCTGGGCATCCGTTGTGGAGCTCCGTGACACTTGAGCACTCTCAGCCCCAAGCAGCCATAGCCTCCCCCTTCTCTGCTTCTGCATCGGAGGTAAGGGAGGGAAGGGTGGACCCGGCTCCACTAGCAACTCGAAGGCTAAATTCCAGCAATGAGTCAGTTTGTATATGATGTGTTTAAAAGTCCTGTGAACTTCTGTGGAATAGCCATGTAAATGAGTTTTAAAATTATCAGCAATTTTTTAGAAATATTCTTCAGGAAAATCTGGGTTTTTGGCTGATTATAAACCACACTGAAAGAAACTTTTAGATTGCGCCATTTAAGAGTAATTTTACAGCCATTATGTAAATTCGCTTCTTTCATCCCTAAATTTATTTTTTAAGCATTCAGATATGTTTTTATTTCTTAAGATTGTTGTTACATTAATTTAAGTATAACATATAGAGCAATTTATTTATTCAATCAGTAGGCTTGATTCCAGTTGGTATTTGTAAAATGGAGTTGTGGATAGACACAAAACAAACCAGCCTCAAGCTCATACACGCACCTTCAAGAAAAGTAAATTAATTATAGCCTACAACATTTATACATAAATAAAACAAAATGTGTCTGTGCCTATGGCAAAGACTTCCAACATGCTTGTTCAGTTTGGGGAATATTCTCTCTTCAGCTTTTCCTCTTCTGTTGTTTCCCCTTGTGCATAAACTTAAGCGCAGTGCTTAGTGAGGATAGAAACTAGATTGACTGCTGAGATGGGAAATCCCAAAATTGTAGGCAATACTATAGGTGAATAGTTGTTGTTTGCACTGTTTAGATTTTTACTCCAGGCTTTGTTAGATATTTTGTTATACAGTATATGTTTCCATCTTTGGACACTGTTATTGCTTTTTTTCCTCTGAATAAGGTAGAATGCTACTGAAACACCCACAAAACTAGCCTCTTATTATATCATAGGTAAAGGTAGACTTTGAAGATTTTGGAACATGCAAGTGTTGAGAGATCCAGTTTTCTTTTTCTGCCATTCACTAGTTTGATATTCAATCGCTGCAACAATGTATTAAAGATAACAGTTGTCATAAATGTAGACAAAAACAAAATGGTGACTAAAACACTCTTTTTTCTGGCTTTACCCTGTAAACAAGCCGTTTCTCTACAACCACAAAATGTGCTGCTCTTCACTGGTCTACAGTACGTGTTTGTCTTTGCCTGGTATGTCCAGGTTACGAAAAGGTAACGGTCCTTGATCCCATTGGTTGGGGGACTGGGAGAATTTTGTAGCAAGGTGGTAAGCATGTCTCTATGTCGCTATTTGTTAAGCATTTGGATATACTGCAGTGTGTTTTTAACTGCAGACACTCCAAAACACAGATCAACTGGTAATTTTGCTTCACTCCCAAATATGAGATAGCAAGGGGAGTTTCCTGAACTAGATGGTTTACTGTACATGTTGACTCTACTTGCTCTTCTTTGGATCTAGTGTTCCAAACATATTGAATAACGTCATGTTGAATGACTCTGTCACTGAGTCTCCTTGAGGGTGATAAGGAGTGGTTCTAGATGTCTAAACTCAATACAACAAAATAAATTCCTTTATAAAAGCACTTTGGAAGTCTCAGCTCTGGGGGATGTATCCTGGCAGGTAGTCCACATTGCACAAAATACTTTCCCAGAACACTTTGGTCACTGTAATAGTACACTGGTCTTTAGTCGGGAATGCTTGGACATATCAGGTGAAATCTTGCTGACAAGGTTCCTGGAAATTCATACAGAATAGTTCCTCTGCTGTTAAGATTGACCAGAGAAGCTGCTCTCTTAGGGAGAGTATTATGTGGCACACAGTTTTCACAGTTTCTGCAGGATGTTTCTACATCTTTAGCTATATGGGACCAATAGAAAAGGTCTCACACAAGTCTAAGGGCCTCATTCAGAAAGCCTCGATAAAGCCCTTATCGAGCACTTATTGACCAAAATGGCTACTCGTATTCAGTAAGCCTCGATAAGTGCTCGATAACGGTATATATCGACGCTAAATTTTATGATCCAAAGAAAATCGCCAATTGAGCGGCGATTAGCCGCTTATCGACCATTTTCGGAAGGATCATAAACTCGCGTGATTCAGATACCCGCGAGTCGGCTGTCGCGGCCTATCGCAGCCCTAAAAGGCGTTCTTGTCCCCAAATCCAATACACCACAACATTTTGGTAGTTTGGCAGAGAGATGCGATGTGTCAGGACTTAGAAAAAATCAGGCCTTTTTCCTGCCTGGGATTGATGCCGGGGGTCTCCGGAGCTGATACCCATTAATAGCAGCTCCGGAGCCCCCCGGCATGCATCTGATGCAGGAAAAATGCATTTACAGCAACTTCATTACCTTAGCGCTAAGGCAATGAAGGGGTTAAACACCAATGCCAGGCTTACTGTGGCTAGCGAGGGTGGGTGAAGGGGGAATTTGGCTCTTAGTGGCTGTTTAGGCCTTGCGGAAGGGTTGCGGGGGGGACTTAACCCCTCCATTATCTTAGCGGTAATAAAGGGGTTAACCCAACCGCTACTCACCCGCAAGGTCTAGACACCCATCCTTAGGGCTAATACCCCCTTCACCCATCCGTGAAGCCCAAGCACCCACCCCGGACTGACTATACCCACCCTGTACCCATTGAGTAGTATAGTGGTACATCATACCCATATAATAATAACGTGACGCGGGACATTTCAATGCATAGGAGATACCGGCACCCCATAAAGGTGCCTGTATCTCGGGAAGCAGGGGGTCCCTGGACATGAAACCAACGTGGTTCAGCTCCAGAGACCCTCTGCACATATACACTATGAAAGAAATGTATATTTAAATAAATAATTTTCGGGCGACATTTCCGCTGTGAGAGGCGGCTCTCTCAGAGCAGCTCTCTCTGCAGCAGAAATGAATCGCCGGTTTAGGCATTTTCAGAGGCTCAATGCTCTCGCTGGCAGCAACTCGCCCGTTTGGGAATTTTGCTATCACAGGTAATCGAGCCTTTCTGAATACCGTGATAGCAACACCCAAAAAACGTCATTTTAAATGCCCTGGTAATAATTTTTATCAACCCTCTCTGAATGAGGCCCTAAATGTTTTGTCAGCTCCCAAATGTCCATGGTCTTCATTAAGTGACTGCATTGCTACTTTACAGTACTTAGTGATGACTACCAACTGCTTTGACACTAAGGGGGGCTCTTTCTACAGATATGAAAAACATTATTGCAACCTGTGGCGTGCTTCCATCGATGAAATAAGGTGATAGCCCTGCCCCTTCTCGCACACAACAGATTAAAAACATTGACAGCTTTTCTCGCTGGCACGGTGGGTATGTGCCACTGCATACTCATCGTGCATGCTCAAGTTTACATCAGTGTATTAGACCACGTGGCGCATTCTTTTATACTGTACTTCTATCAATAAATTGTATTTTAATATGAATTCACTACCACATACAGATTTTGGGACTCTTATTCACCTGTTTTGGCTGAGGGCCATTTGAATACTGCCTATATTCAGGTATTGCCACGCTCGATGATAAAGATTATTCTCCCACATATACTTCTGTAGCGACCATTGAGTGCATGCCATTGGGACCTCCCTGCTGTCTCCCACCTTGGTGCATTCTCTTTTGACTACAGGTTCTTTTTTTCTATATAGCTTTTGTGGCTACTGCACAGAACAATAGAAAGTTGGAGAGTATGGCAGCACTCAATGCGAGAAACTCACTGCATCTTCGATATTCCTTAGAATATCCTAGTTCCCAGTGTTCCTAGTAACCTTAGTTTTCCCCGGGCATCCCTAAAGGGTTCCCTGTAATTTTCAGGTAATTTTTTTTAAATTGTACCAAATACAGAAGAATTTACCATGCTTCTTATGTCAGACACGCTGTTAGAGAGGGTTGGGGTTCCTCAGAATTTCACATGGGGTTCCTTAACCAAATATTTTTGGGAAACCACTGCCTTAGAAGGATGATGTTCACAAAATAGTATTTTCAAAGCAGGTGCAGCATTTTTATTTCCATCAAGGAAACATGCAGGTGATACGTTTCTGGCAACTCGGGCACCATCAGGAATGGAAACCCGGCATTTAGGAATATTGATTCAAGATTTGAACATATCTCGAGTTATACCTACATGGAGTCTGAACAAGAGACTGCACCAGAATTGGTTTTTAGTTGCTGCAATGCATCGAATCCCATGCAGAGAACAGAAGCAGTATTTGACAACACTAAAGAATTATACTGTGAGGATACCGCAGATTTTTAGATGCACTTCTTGCGATTAGAAAAGTATCTATTACAAGATTTGAGAGTTTGGTGGGACATTGTTACTCTTGAGATCTACATCAAAGTCAGAAGGATACCGAGAGGTCTTTGGCCTACTAAAGCTCCATCAATTGGTTTTGATAAAGTGACTTTGAATGGAAATGGTGCCTTATTTTAGATGAATGCTCCTTCAAATTGATTGATTTTGATCATTCAGCATAAACTAAAGGAAAAAAGTGATGTTTTCAAACAAGTAAAAGATTTACAAAACAAATTACAGATCTATACACATATTGAAAACTTCAAGGAGCTAGACTCTAAATTGGCCACTAAAATTAATAATCAAGAAAAAAATATTATGCTGATGAAACTGAACAAATTTGAAAGAGACAAAATATGATTACGAGTTAAAACAGGTTTATTTATGGCAAAAAAACAGCTTTCAGCAATAGACAGCAATCAAATAAACCTAGTAGACGTAATACACAAAACAAACAGTCAACAAAATCTATTCTAAAGAAACCACAGAAAAATAAGACCCAATCGGGTGCATCTGAATATGAATCTGTTTCTCATGCTGTCTCTTTCTCTGAAAGGGATTTCTATCCTTCCTCCGGGGAGGAAGATAGAATGACTAGGACGAATTCCAGCAGCAGCGGCCTTCAAATCCGGTATAGAACCCGACGAAGCAAGAGGAAAGCCCATGGCTTCATGCCATCCAAAAGAAAGACATTTTAAAAATAGAGGACAGTAATGTGATTAATATATCTAATTACACTTTGTCGGACGCTGGACTATCTGTCCTTCATCTCGGACTTTCTTTTGCCCCAAGTGCTAAATTCAATCTTTTTTCTACCATCAATGATGTATTCAAATTTGTTTGCAAATTATCACTTATAAGATATTTCTCCAGTAGAGTTGGGGATAACTGTAGGAGCTCTTCAGAAAATGTTACTGTACCTATTTTTGATATCAATAACTCTGTACCTATCTCCTTAGATTTTCAGGGCCACTATCAACAGCAGGATCTGACAGATCTGTTCAATGATAACAATAATAAACAAAAATTGTGAGGCGCTACTTGTGAAGGTGAAAATAAATATATGAATCTCAAATATTGTGATAATTTACTAGAGTGCTCAAATATTAAGAAAAATGGCAAACTTTGCTGCTCAACCCTCTTAGGAGAAGATCCAGTTTTCTCCTATTTAGAATGGTGTGGAGAAACTTGTGGGGAGCGCAGGTATCACCATAAACATGTAAGGGAAAGAATATCAAAATAGTGCAATATGTCTAAATGAATACAGCAATCTGAGCAGGAATCATGAATGGGAACTCACATTATCCCAGTGGTATTACAGCCTGTATTTGGCAATGGATGTGGGGGGTAGAATCAGCAATGTGCAGGGGGGTCTTGCTTGTACACACTCCCAGATGATAGCAGGACGAACCCTCAATGGAAATGGAAATAAAGACAATTCTAGTGCAACACTGTATGTTCACTATGGATATATTGAAAAGGCAATAAGTATTGCACTTACATGATCAACATGTGCTTAGACACATAACAATTGATGCGCAGCATAGGTGTACTCCATCCACCCCCCTCCCGAGGTCGCGTCGCGTCACTTCCGGTTTCGTCGCCGAACACAGAATGGATCCTCACGGGTTCTGGGGCTAGTCTGGCACACTTCTGAACTGCTGCAGGAGGACCTATGGGGTTAACTAATTCGCATCCTGAAGAAGCCACAGCGAAACGCGTAGAATCGATCCGCTGCGGGAGGTGATTGAGCTGGGGAGATCATTGGAGACAAGTGCTGGCAAACCATCAGGAGACAGACACACTAGGCAGCCTCTTCCGCCCTGACCCAAGACGACACAGGACGTGACGAGGGTATTCGTGACGTATGCGGAAGGGCTCCGCCGCTCCTGGAGAAACCGGCGTTCTCCAACCACAGCTGTCCTCTCCCTCGAACACTATTGTTTTTCAAAATGTGAGTGTATTATACATATATTTATCTACTGCTGCTAATACAATTTAGACTATACTACTCCATTGTGCGCTCTCTCTTTTACTTCCATATACCCCTGGGAGAATAATTGACTATCTACACCACAAGCTTCCTGTATCAAGACACCACTCTGAGGGGGGATCCATTAAAGGGCTCCCATCAGAGAGAGAAGGGTCTCTGATACGCCTATCTTTGACATTGTCATCTGTGAGTACAACTATTGCAGAGAGTACATACACTCAGACCATCATTGTTGTACCATCTGCACTATTATATTTATTTTCTTTTTCATATTCACGAGTCACACAGCGCTCCGCTCAAATTTGAAAACCTGCACAAGACCCATCTGGACCTGGACAGTCCGCCTCAAGGGTGTAGAGCTGCTTTTTTATTGTTGTATTGCACATTATTATTCCTATTTTTTCACATATTGGTGAAGGTCACTAAACACATTTTGTTTATTCATTATAAATTGAACATCACTGTCACTTATATTGTATAATTATTCAACATTCACTTAGTTTGAGAAGTGCCCGGTTTTTATTTTTGTTTTTGCATATCTCTGTTCATAAAACTTGAGGCTGCATCTTATATTAAAATATGGAGGGTATGAACTCCAATGTCTTCACTAGAAGACAACAAAGAAATTTAACATTAGATTTCTCTGTTCCACAATCAAATTCGATACAATTGAGTGAAAGAGAAATCCTTAATAGGGAATTTACAAAATTGGAAGCTTTGTTATTTAAAGATACAAGAAAATGGCTAGATACACTATTCTTAGATCAATATATAGCCAATAAATTTATCTCAAGAGGTTTAAGATTTAAGAAAAAACCATCTTTTGATTTGGATGATGCAGCCTTTATGAGCTCATGGGAAAATATCCTAGATCATGCATCAAAGGAACTCATGAAGCTCATTATTTCAAAGAATCAAAAGAAATTAGTAATTTTGGATAAGGAAATCAGTATTATAAAGGATACTATAGAACCTTTGATGAACCACCCTGTATTTAAAGAAAATGACATCACACTACAAAAAAGGTTAGAATCCCTTGAGAATAATTTAGTCACTAATAAGCAGAATAAATACAAAAGGGATGAAGACGATTTTGCCAAAGGTAATAAATATAATTGGAATACCAAAAGGAATACTGATAGAGTATACCATCCAGAACCAAATAAGATGGAAAATTCAAAGAGAGAAAATACCACACATAGAGATGAGAATGCTATAGCAAGCAATTCAAACAAACCACCTTTAGTACATCCACATTCCAACACTAAATATCAGAAACCCCAGCGTAAAAGAGAAGATACCATTCATCATAAAGACAAAGAAGTAAAGAGTTCTAGAAACAGTACATTAAAGAGACACACTATCTCTGAACCAACACAGGCCAATTTTTTAGGGCTCGGGAGGTCCACAGATTTGTGGGCAACTCAGAACCGCTTCTCCCCGTTAGAGAAATCCCCTGTGGAAATAAAAAAGAGAAGAATAGAGGGAAAAGAGGCGGAGGAAGAGGAAGACGACGAAACATACTAAATAAAAATAAAAATTACAACACACCAAGTAGTACAAAGAACATTTTTAATTTGAGTCAAGTTATTTTAACCGAGTTCCAACAGAATGTAATTTCCAAGGGTCTTACGTTTGCACCCACTGTTGGTCCTAACAATTTTAAACTTTTTATTGATGCTAATCTATTTTTAAGGAAACTCACCGTGCAAAGACATTTTTTAAATCAATCAACAATAAAGAGAGAAATTAGTAATACTGATGGACAATTACCCCTGAATAGAAACAGTGATAATTTTAAACACACTACATTAAAACCAAAATCTACTTTTTATCCTAGTCATGAAAAAGGTCATTTTTTAGAAGTATTTTATCAGATGGTTATCAATGATTTTAACCTTCTTACAGAACAACCCACCAAATTTAAACATAATCTTACAAAAAAAGAAAGGGAAGCTCTAGATGATTTGACTGCGAATGAGAACATCATTATAAAACAGGCAGACAAAGGTGGAGGAGTTGTTATTATGGACCATATTTATTATGAGGGAGAAGCAAACAGAATCTTAGGAGACAAAAATACATATTTAATATTAAAAGATAATCCAACAAAGCGTTTCTCAAATGATCTGAAAACTTTATTAATAAAAGGAAAAGAGCAGGGAATTCTGAACGAAGGAGAATTTAAATATCTCTGGAAAGAAAATGTAAAGCTCCCGCTCTTTTATCTTCTCCCAAAAATTCATAAGGATCCAGTAAACCCACCAGGCAGACCTATTATATCAGGTATTGAGTCCTTAACAAGTAATTTATCACATTATATCGATTGCCATTTACAAAAATATGTCAGTTCACTTAAATCCTACATTAAAGACACCACAGATGTGATTAACATTTTAGAAAATATCCCATGGAGTGAAGAATATATTTTAGTAACAGCAGACGTTACATCTCTGTACACTTCTATTGTACATAATGACGGGTTAAGAGCCATTGACAGAATATTGAGAACAGATACTGAAATGAAAGATGAACAAATTAATTTTCTTCTTGAATCTATAACATTTATTTTAGAAAAAAACTATTTTTGGTTTAATAATAGATATTATTTGCAACAACAAGGGACCGCAATGGGGACGAGGTTCGCACCAAGTTACGCGAATCTCTTTATGGGAGTCTGGGAGGACGATCACATATGGTCCAACCAGAAATTTGGTGCGAACCTTGGCTCATGGAATCGTTTCATAGACGATATCCTGTTCATATGGAGGGGCAGTGTAGAAGAACTTGAAGTCTTTTTCACACATATGGGAGAGAACAATTTGAATCTAAAATTTACTACCAATTGGAGTAAGGAAGAGGTAGAATTCCTGGACTTATCCATCTATGTTGAAAACAATATGGTAAAAACAAAAACCTTTTTCAAAAAAGTGGATAGCAATAACTTCATATTAGAAAGCAGCTGCCATAATCCAGAATGGATTCGTAATATCCCGTATGGACAGTTAAGACGAATTAAAAGAAACTGTACAGATGAACAGATATACCATGAACAATCAAAGGTCCTGTTGAATAAATTCAAGGAAAGAAAATATAACTCAAATACTATCAATAAAGCTGTCACTAGAGCAGATGTTGTAGACCGCAAAGAAATATTAAGTACAAAGGATAAGAATAAAAGCAAAAATATCAATTTTAATATGGCTTTTCTTACACAGTATAATAGAGAAGCATCACAAATCAAAAATATAATAGGTAAACACTGGCACATTCTTCAAAATGACATGATTTTAAAAGATCATATACCTGATAAACCTGTTGTCATTTTTAAAAAAGCTCCAAACCTTAAGAGTAAGTTAGCACCGACTACTTTTTTAAAGAAGAAAAATGAAGAGACTAGTACATGGCTGGATAAACCAAAAGGTTTTTTTGGTTGTTATGCATGCAAAGCATGCATGCATAAACATAAGGATAAATTCAATTTTAAATCCAACACCACTGGTGAAACTTTTAAAATTGAGGGGTACATCAATTGTAAAACGGATTTTGTCATCTACCTTTTAGAGTGTCCTTGCGGTCTCCAATACGTAGGACGTACCTCAAGGCCTCTAAAAGTACGGATTTTAGAGCATCTTTTAAATATTAAGAAGGGCATTTTAACACACAATGTCTCTAAGCATTTCCATATGTGTCATCAATCCAATCCCAATTTTGTAACTTTTAAAGGCATTGAATATGTCCCAATACATTGGAGGGGGGGCAATAGATTAAATACACTAGCAAAAAGAGAAACCTTTTGGATTCATAAGCTACAGACCCTCAGTCCAAAGGGTCTAAATGTCGATATAGACATTGGTGCCTTCTTAATATAATGGTTTTAATACAATGTTCTTAATAATATTATTGTTCTTAAAAATATTGTTCTTATATATTGTGTTTTTACTAAAGTATGGTGTTTCTATTATAGAAACTAATGTTCTTAAACACAGCTCTTTTAAAAGAATATGATATTTAAATTGCTATAATATCTTAGAATGTATTTGCATCTAATTTTGTCTATCTTCCTCATCCTATTTAGAACTCCACCACTTCTTGCGTCGTTTTTAATACATTTTTCATATATTCTTTTATATATTCTTTTTTACATCATTCATCCTTTGTTTTAAATATTTTAAATATATTATGAATTAATTAAATTAAAACTGTTTTACTTGTTGTAATAGAATTGTATTAATTGTATTAGAGAATATAACTGAAGAAGCCACAGCGAAACGCGTAGAATCGATCCGCTGCGGGAGGTGATTGAGCTGGGGAGATCATTGGAGACAAGTGCTGGCAAACCATCAGGAGACGGACACACTAGGCAGCCTCTTCCGCCCTGACCCAAGACGACACAGGACGTGACGAGGGTATTCGTGACATATGCGGAAGGGCTCCGCCGCTCCTGGAGAAACCGGCGTTCTCCAACCACAGCTGTCCTCTCCCTCGAACACTATTGTTTTTCAAAATGTGAGTGTATTATACATATATTTATCTACTGCTGCTAATACAATTTAGACTATACTACTCCATTGTGCGCTCTCTCTTTTACTTCCATATACCCCTGGGAGAATAATTGACTATCTACACCACAAGCTTCCTGTATCAAGACACCACTCTGAGGGGGGATCCATTAAAGGGCTCCCATCAGAGAGAGAAGGGTCTCTGATACGCCTATCTTTGACATTGTCATCTGTGAGTACAACTATTGCAGAGAGTACATACACTCAGACCATCATTGTTGTACCATCTGCACTATTATATTTATTTTCTTTTTCATATTCACGAGTCACACAGCGCTCCGCTCAAATTTGAAAACCTGCACAAGACCCATCTGGACCTGGACAGTCCGCCTCAAGGGTGTAGAGCTGCTTTTTTATTGTTGTATTGCACATTATTATTCCTATTTTTTCACATATTGGTGAAGGTCACTAAACACATTTTGTTTATTCATTATAAATTGAACATCACTGTCACTTATATTGTATAATTATTCAACATTCACTTAGTTTGAGAAGCGCCCGGTTTTTATTTTTGTTTTTGTTATCTGAATGTACTACAAACTCGACTTCATAGAGCTAATCATGTAGTTTGTCAACAACTTCCCACTTCAATGCCGGAAATTCAAGCTTGTGAACTGGATATCTTCTGATTGAGAAAGTTCTCTACTCACAAATGCAACATATTTATTTGCTGAGGTACTGTAGATATCCCATTGATCACCTGTGTTTCATAAGTCATGTGACGCATACATTTCCCATAAATAGTTCATCTGTGCTAGAAAGTAGATAATAAATGTTTAAGATGAGAGCTTTTGAGATCCTTTAATAGTATATTACTTGAAATGGAGCACTCCTACAGTATGCCACAATATAGAAAAACACATTGCCACTGAAAAATCTTTCACACTTTCAACTTACTATTTTTATTAGAGATGTTTGACTTTTTCGCACAAGTTTGTGAACCAGGCGAAATTTGCCATTTCCTTATGCAAAAAATGGTGTAAAGCATATTTTAAGACGTGCTAATGTGCATTGTAAATTCAAACACAGAGATGAAAGCTTTTTGACAATCAGGTGAAAACTGCTGAAATTTATTTGTTAAAATAGTTCTGAGAATTCTGCAATCAGCAACTAAATTGAGTCATACAAGGAAAACACAATGTAGTTTGAGCTTGGTGCTCACCTAAACAACTGATATGGATGTTAATCATAAAACACACAGGGCCGCTGCAAGGGTATTCGCCAACCTAGACAAACCTTTAGCTTTGCGCTTTAAAAAAAATGTATACCCCCATTGTCTCTCTCTCCCCCTCCACATTCCCTATTCTCTCTCTCACACCCCGTGCCATTATCTCTCTCCCACACCTCCCCACATTCTCTCTCCTTACCCCATTCTCTCTCCTTACCCCATTCTCTTTCTCACTATCCCTCCAAATCCTCTCTTTCACCCTTCCTCCTTGTGAAGGTAGAGGTAGCTGGCTGACCTAATAAAGAGAAATCTCAGCTAGTTACCCCTAAAAAAACGGTCTAACTTGGCTGGCTAAGTAATGTATATTTCAGCCCATGTATGTAATGTCTGGGGAAGTACAGGGAATGTGGGCTAGCTGTGTGTAATTCTAAGTCCTATCTTTTACATAAATACCATGTCTGTATGTATTCCTGTGTTAGCAATTCCCACCAGCTTAGATACTTGGTATTGTGTGGTGATGAAATTAACATGTCTGCCCTGCAAATGTTAATGATGTTATGTGCCTGTCCCCATCATTTCTATGGAGGCTGTTTATGTAATCCATTTAGCTGAGCTGTTCCATAGAAAATATATGATCCGTACAAAGGTAGGGGACTATTTAATAGAATCAGTTACCAGGTCTCAGCCCCAGGCACTGTTTCTCTTGGGCTGGCTGCCCTTGCTCAATGTTAAAGGATAGCCACCGAGGGATATATAATGGACACTGCTGATCAGAGCTCTAGTCCATCTGAGAGATACTCTGGGAAGGAGTGTGGAGTTTGATTGTGACCAGCTGGAGATACATGTCTGAGTGGCTGCTGTGTGTTCAGCACTCTGATATCCTGAAACAGAGAAGCCGACAGGGTAAACCCATTTGAAGTGGGTCCCTGCACCTTGTGAGTGTAGAGACTTTCCTCCAGGTCCCCAGTGTGGTAAGTGTATATTATATTGTGTTATTGCTGGTTTACCCAGAATAAACTCTGTTTGTTCAATTACTTTGACCTGTACTTAGTGATAGTGAACCCAGAAGGTTTCGGTGTTAAAAGTACTGGTCTCCTGTGACACTCCTCGTCCTCCATCATACCCCTCCTCCCCCTCCTTCCTCATTCTCTCTCACCCTCTTGCCTCATCCACCCTCATCCTCTCACCCTCCCACCTCAACCTCCCTCACCCCTCCTCATCCTCCTCTTCACCCTCCCTCCTCATTCTCTCTCTTACCCTCTATCCTCATCGTGTTACTGTCCCTCATCCTCTCACCCCCCTGTTTATCTTCTCATTGCCCTCCTCTCACCTTCTCTCCTCATCTCTCTCACCATCCCTCCTCATCCTTCCATATCGTATCATCTCTATTAGTCAGTTGGTGATATCATTTTGTACAGTGAATGTGTGTGCCTGTATTTACAAAATATATACATATACACCAAAAAAACATATACAGTATTTGAAAACTTTTTTTTATTATGTAAAGCCCTTTTCAAGGATACCTAAGGTAATGCTAGACAGGTCCTCTGACCAATAACTGTGAACCCAGAAAGGGATTCATGTGATTAAGTATCAGAAAGGGTTATGCATGGGAGCAGGAGCCAAGAGATATACAGGGGGCAGAATGTGAGTTGAGGAGTCAGAGCTGCTGCGGAGAGAGTTAGGCATTCCTGGTTAGGAAACCCCACCCACCACACAACTAATAACACCCTCACCCTCATCAACACCCCACTACACTCTTGTCTGTGCCCTCTTATTAGATCACTTGTTGGATGGAGACCTCTACCTCTTGTCTGAGTTGGAGGAGGGGCAGCATTGTGTGGGTGCTGGTGGCTAGGCATGCCTCCTCCTCCCACTGGGGGAGTAAGATACAATGTTCTGGCTGCAGTTTAAAAGAAAGCAAAAGTATATATTTAAATGGAATTCATTTACAGCTTAACAGCAATCTCAGCAGACACATTGAATATACAGTACACAATACAGCACGCAAACAGATACTAACAGGGTCAGTATACACTGTAGAATCTGCCAGTCCCCATCCTGCCCCTCATAGTTCTCCTACGCCTCCTGAAGCCCCCATGGTAGTTTGTGGTCCACATCACATTGGTGATAAGGAGACTATCCCTGCTCCTCCTCATAGCTCAGTATCAGCAGGAGCATAATATTTGGACTTTCGGGAACACCCAAACCCTCTCTATTGGGTTCATGTTGACCTGCAGGGGAAATTAGGAAAGTCAGGCATACAGTACTTTTCTTTCAAATGTTAAAAGTTTGTTCTACAAAGTAGTTTACTATAAGTTTGCAAAAGTTGAGTTACATTTTATTTACAAATTGACAAGTTAATTTGTCCACAGTATTATTTATTTTCAACAGTTCTTTTACATTTACGCATTGCATTATTATTTATATTATTAAAAATGCAACCAATTGTACTGTAAAAAGACTATTGGAAAATAATAAAACTCACTCAAGTGGTTTGCGTGTCCAATTATTTCCTTACTCCTGCAAGGAATCTCCGGATGCACTGTGCTTGGTTTCATGGTGTCATTGTCCTGGAATGAGCAGTGACCAGAGGCAAAGTTTGCAGCAATGTACTGTATGGTGCTAATGTCTGTCTTATTATTACTTCTTGGAAATATACCTTTTCTAGTATTTCTGTAAGAAAACCAAATACTAGATATATAATTTCATAACAACAATTAAATTACGATGGTACAGCACCACAGTGCTGACTGTGTGGTCAGATAGAATAAAATTTTTTACTGTCCTTTCCAAAATTGAATTTGAGCCAGATCCACCATGTGAAAGGGTGCCCCAAACATTTGATAGTATACTTTGGCCTCGGCTTTATGGAAAGGTGGCTTCGGATCCTGATTGACATTTGAGGGCCACTGAAGTTTCATCTGTGAAGATGACATCTTCAAACTTTTTGCCACTGCCCATCCAAGCACGATGCCTGATCAACTCCATTCTGTATATCTTCCTGTAAATATCCTTGATCGTGGGGTGAACTCTGATAAAAGGGAAAAGACTAATTAATAACAGTAAAAGTTTATTGTATAAAACCCCCATGCCTTATAAAATATTTAGATACATTTCAAGTAATGTACAATTTTATTCACATAGTACATTTTTATTATGAGAATATTGATATAATCGTTCACTAATAACAAGTAATCTCTTTAAGGGGATAGCACCAACCTTCCTAAACTGATTTTGTCTTGTGCACATCTTGTCTTGTGACACAAATATTACAAAGCACTGCTGACCATTGAGTATGAAGGGTTTATCCCTGGGGGGGATGTTATCTAGTCTAGCTCCAGGGGAGTGTTATCATGCTTGGGATTACTAGCTGGGGTCCACAGTTCATTTATTTTGAGCAGTGTGGCCAACCTATGTTGTATTTACCTATACCTCCCCATTATTAGAGTATTATTTGACTACATCTGCTAGCAAGTCATTATTGGATTATTGCCTGTGTTGATGAGGAAAGCGATATGAATTATTGGATTTATTACAGGATTAAAGTGATACATGCATTTTCTCTGAGCACAGATACAGAGCTTCTCTCTAATATTGCCTGACCATTGAGTATTGCCTGTTGGGCAGTAATCCTGCACGGTATCGTATGTGAGAAATTCAGAAATTAAGGTATTAGCTTTTATACAGTTAGCTACTGTGAAAGGGGTGTAAAGTTCTTTTTGTCTGGATAACACAATACAGAGATGTTAAATCCTGACAAATTTAAGGACGCAACATGACATGTTTCAACAGCAGACGTAGAACCGGCGAGAGATGCCGCACACTATGATTTCTTCCATTGCTATTTCTATGTGCATTTTATATGTGCAAAATGTGAGTGCACATTCTTATTTGTTTTTAACAATATACATTTTGTAGACAGATTGCACTCTCAAGTCTTTCTTTATTGAGATTCTCGAAAGACTGAGACAGCACATTAAAGCTGCAGTTCAAGCAATATCCTACATGTGTGTTTTTTGTTAAATAAATCAGTTCTGTCCTATGAGAAAATACTTGTAGCATTTAAATGTATTCTAATGTATTCTAATGTAACAAGCATTTTTGTTTTTATAGCAAAAATTTACAAAGTCACATCCCCTTCCTTTTCTGAAAGGCTCTGGCTCTTGAGCCCTGCTCTCTCAATTGTATCTAGTGACTGCCTGGTCACATGATCTTCTACACAGAACTTTGCATCTTGGGTACTCTTCTGCAGCACTAACAGTGATTTAATGAACCCCCGAGACGAATCTTCACCGATCAATCACAGGAGAACGTATCGATCGGCAATTTAGCTAATCACTTGTTTCAGATTGCAGATTGCACATGTGCAGATTGCATTGATACACATATTGAATGGAAAAAATTATTAAAAAAATGTTTAACAGCAGTTTGAACTGCAGCTTTAAGGAGGACAGACTGGAGTGATAGAGAGTGAGAGTGAGAGTGAGAGAGAGAGAACTGTACATATTATAAACATTATTCTTACTTGTGTAGAGTATAATTAATGTGAAACAAGAAAGAGAGTGTACAATATATTACATGATGGGGCCAAAACTCCATCCAAGCTCTCTTCTGATTGTTTGAATACTGCTATATGATTTTTATGCCATGCTGATTTTGGAGAATTGCTCTAATCTCCCTAGCACAATGCTCCTACAGTAGTTCTCTCTCTCTACTGTATGTTAAAGGAATTTCAGTTGGTATAGTATAATAATACAGTACTTACTCTTTGCAAATTGAAAGAGTGACATTTCTTTCTCTTCTTCCACCATTGGCATTATAACAGAGCCTACAGACACCTTCACACTACACTGATGAAGCTATTTGTTGAATCTGTCTAGTATTTATTCTTTTTTTAGCATAACAATTTTGTTGCTAAAGTCTTTATTCATTTTCTTTGTGATGATAAAGAAAATAACAATAAGAATAGACGTTAATTCAATTAGATTAGGATAAGGACTCAGTTGGGTTGGAAGTACATCAAAGTTACAGTGCATTATGCCAAATGTGAGGGTGTTTTGTGCAATGCCTCAGTCTGCACCAATCAAAATGGTCCTGTTACATCATAGTAATTGACTAATCAAATGTTAAGATGATTTAACACTATACAAACTGAAAGTCTTAAACAGTTTATGTGGGTACCACAATTAATAATATATATGTATAACACTTACTGTTCAACTTGCACTTAACATTTGTACTTACAGTAGATAAAGATGAAGGTTGCAAGGTTCTACAGGACCAGAATTGTGCCCTCACCCTCTGCATAGAGATTGAGAGAAATTGTGCCTATTACACATACCCAAAAACGACACCTGTGAGGACTCGCCTGGTGACCAATACAAGGAAGGAGCATAAACAACCCAGGGTGAAGCAGGCCAAACCGAAAACCAAGACCATGTTAGTGGATAATGAGAATAGCCTTGACCTCTACTTTTGAGCAGTGCATCACCATACCACCCACCTTGGGCCTGTAATTGAACTGTGAGAGTATCCTAGAGACTACTTCATAGGTCCCTCATAAGGAAGACATTTGACAATGATGTGGACACTTGAATGCATGTCATTCCCCAGTACTGCTGCAAAGAAGTAAAACAGCTATGTCAGGAACTGTCAGATTTTAAAAACAATGTTTCAAGGGTGAGTTAAAATGTATGTTCAGAGAGGCCCTAACATGACATGGGACCACATCTCAGGAGAAACACAGTGTAACTGCAGTGCACTGTTATTTGACAAGTATGTCCCCACGGCACACCTGCCTCTACCTGGGAACACAGAAAGCCCTTCAAATGCCACCTCTAGGAAATCCATGGGCCACACCACTCCTGAAGTTACAATGGGTAAAAACAGAAGTGCACGGGAAGTCAGAACCGTCTTGACCCCAGTACTTTTGAAAATCCAAATAAATAAATACAGCAGCACAGCGAAGGGGAGGCACATCAGTTTGTCAGATTTTAAAAACAATGTTTCAAGGGTGAGTTAAAATGTATGTTCAGAGAGGCCCTAACATGACATGGGACCACATCTCAGGAGAAACACAGTGTAACTGCAGTGCACTGTTATTTGACAAGTATGTCCCCACGGCACATCTGCCTCTACCTGGGAACACAGAAAGCACTTCAAATGCCACCTCTAGGAAATCCATGGGCCACACCACTCCTGAAGTTACAATGGGTAAAAACAGAAGTGCACGGGAAGTCAGAACCGTCTTGACCCCAGTACTTTTGATAATCCAAATAAATAAATACAGCAGCACAGCGAAGGGGAGGCACATCAGTTTGCAAAGCGGCTTATCCAGCAACATGTCTCCTACAAGCTTAACAAGACCGGGTCCTACAATGTTAACCATGATGGATTAAGGGGAAAGAGAGCTCTACCGCTAAATCTAAGGAAAGAAAAAATCTCTCACAAAAAAAACAGTTAAAACTCGTCAAGTCTCTAAAAAAATAAAAGACACATTAATGGTCTCCTAAGAATGCCACGCTAGTAGGCGGGAGCTGAAAATGTTGCTAAGTATTGTAGTTAACTTTGTACATTATTTTTAAAGTTACTGTGACCAGTGTTATTTTTTTTTTATGTTGTACATTAAAGTGTATCTATTTACCTGTTTGTCTATCTATCATACAATATTACAGTATTTCACATTATTTTAATAAAGACAACTGTTCAATGTTTGTGGGTTTTATTTATAACTCTTTATGGAAAGAAGAGAGATCATTATGTCACCTAATAAAAACATTAAGGGATTACATATTGTGACAGTTCTTACTGCAATCACTAAGTACCTATTAAAAGTGCACATAGAAGTGTCTCCTTGTGTAAAAGGACACAGAGACAAAGGAACAATCATTTTCCCATTAATTAAATGACATGAACACCAACTGCAGTTGCTGAATAAGTAAAAAAAAAATAGAAAAATGAAATCACAATCAACATACTGCAAGTATCGACAATAACATTTATATTTTATACAAAACATCATATTGTTTCTAAACAATTTATACTGTACATACAAACAACACAGATTAATATACACATGCATAGTATATATTTATTGATATACTTATGTACTGCTTATTACACACAGCGTGTATACTTTTTGAAAAGTACTGTTTGCTGTAAACAGACGCAGGACAGTTTATGTAATAGTACTTTAAAAAATAGGTACGTATGATATTGTAAAAAAAACTCCAGGGGACCTATTCTAATACATATATAAAATAATAAATTGTTTATTGTGTAAACGAGAAAACAAATGAAGTTATAACCTAATAGATGCAAAAGTGCTATAAACCGTGATGTACTCAGTGTGAATGGTACAACCAGGTGAATGCCTAATGCCACTATAATGTGAAACAAGCTAGTGAGGATGTCCTTACAGTGTAGAGACAGACACAGGTGACTCCCATGAGTCTGAGTAAATAGCCTACCTTGGGGAGGGTACTTTCAAGGGCTACTTACTCAGACTCATGGGAGTCACCTGTGTCTGTCTCTACACTGTAAGGACATCCTCACTAGCTTGTTTCACATTATAGTGGCATTAGGCATTCACCTGGTTGTACCATTCACACTGAGTACATCACGGTTTATAGCACTTTCGCATCTATTAGGTTTTAACTTCATTTGTTTTCTCGTTTTCACAATAAACAATTTACTATTTTATTCTATTGGAGGAAGAGAGCTTGCTAACAGGGATTCTTTCTCTTTATGTATTTGCCCTTAGTTCAGTCCCATAGCACCCCTCCCCTCACATTAGTTATGGTTTAGCATCCTATTAGGCTGTGCAGTCGCCATTTCTTTCTTTCGACCTATTCTAATAGCCTCTATGAGTTCGCTGCTACCTCGCAAGTTTGGCATGTTCTCGCCGAACGGTTTGTCAGTTGAGTTATCACGGTATTCAGAAAGAATCTGAACCCAACTCAAACCGTGTGCCAGGAAAACACTTAAACTGCTCGCATGAGAGAAAAACTCATCTCAGCCTCTATCAATGCAATCTGGCTGCAGAGCTGCACAGAAAGAGCCACTTCTCTCTGCACATATCTCGCCAGCGATCGCAGTGTTTTAATAAAAAATTTAATACTAGTGTACATGAGAAGGGGGTCTCAGGAGCAGAACCGTTTTGATTTCAGGTCAAGGGACCCCCTGCTTCCTTGAGATACAGGCCCACTTTAAGGGATGATGTCACATCCTTTATAAAAAATGGAACATGTCACATGGTACAGGAACCAATGGAATTGTCTTCAATCCCATTGGCTGTAGTACCATGTGATGGCATCCATGTGGTTATAAGGATGTGACGTACCTCCCTTGGAGATGACGTCACATCCGTAAAAAATGGTACTGCATCCAATCAGATTGGACCTGGAGCATCTGACCCTAAAATGTGATGTCACAGGCATTATATAAGGCCTGTTCTGTCTCATTTTAGCTTAAGAAGCCGTTGAGTCAACATCCGTTTTTGATTTTACTTGGGGATTCAATGGATTACAAAGAGAGAAAATTCAAGATGGAAGAAAAGAAGATAGAAAAAAGAAGATTGTTTTTACCTGATCACGGAACATCGCCGAGGATGTCGGGGGATGGCGGAGGATGGCATCTTTGATCGAGAGTTTCCTGATATGCCGGGATTCGGAGGGTGAAGACTTGTAAAGGTAAGAAAAATATTAAATGTATGTAATTTTTATTTTACCGTTTTTTTTAAAATGTTTTTGATTGCCCATTGACTGCTAATGTATTTATCAATGCCCCTTTAGGGTATAGATAAATAAAGTGATGGCCAATGCATTGTTAAAGTGGTAAAAAATATTACAATGCGGGTTCAGAATAACAAATGAGTATTTATTAGTTACAAGTGCACACAGGGAGAAAGCTTTGCAGAAGCTCTCTGCCAATATAATGATTGATGGTACCTTTTATAGATTGCTAATGAGTAATACGCCCCTTAAAGGGGGCCGGCCTAGTAAATGGAAAAATTTAGAAATTATACAAATAATGCTAAAAACCTTATCCAAATTCTATATGTTATGCAAGCTAACCTTTCCTCTATATATTTCTGCTGATGTCGGGGGCCTTGTGGCTTCCTGATTACACAGAACACATTGCAACCGTGCGTATGCCTGATGTCAAATAGGAGAAGTGGCTCCTTATCTCAACCATCACACATTCTGAGGGTCAGAAAAACATCTATTCCTGAGAATTTGTGGGGGTTAATATCTGCCGGGAGCGCCTCCATAAACATCATTCTTGCACACATCTCACATACTTCATTTACTCAAAATGTCGGAACAGACAAAATGGCTGCTATGATCCTTGTGACTGACTAATGATCCTAGTGGCTGACAGCTAGAACACAACAGAGGATCTTTCCCCTCTTTGGGAATTACCACTATGGTAGCTTGGAGCATATCTCTAGGAGGGGGAAGGCCTAGTTGCATCTCATTGAAAACTTTGGTAAGAAATGGGAGGAGAGTTGTGGAATATTTCTTGTAATAAAGATTAGAAAATCCATCCGGACTAGGGGCCTTCCCAATTTTCAGGGATTTTATTGCTTCCATAATTTCCAGGGGCTCTATAGTTTTTTCAAGGTTTGTGATGTCATTTGGGTCTAGAGTGGGGAGTCGGCATTCTGCTAGATAATTCTGAATCTTTATTGCTCTTTTCTCTTTAGCCGAGTCTCCCACTGGGCCTGGTAGATTGTATAGGGATGTGTAGTAGTCCCTAAATGCATCACTTATAATTTTGGGGTTGTGAGATACTGAGCCATTTTTAGTGTAGATGTTATGAATTTTAGCTTGTTTTTGCTTTAATTTACGTGCCACCATTTTATCTGCTTTATTACTTTTTTCATAGTATTTCTGTTGAGTCCATCTTATAGCTCTTCCTGCGTTTGAGACTAACAAGAGGTTTAGTTTGCCCCTCACTGAGATTATTTGCCTGTAATTTTTCCGGGAGGGGTTTGACTTGTGAATAAATTCTAGCTCTGCTAATTTTTGTGTTAGTATTTCAATTTGTTTTTTTTTTTCTTGTTTTTTTTGAGAAGCCAGGGCAATCAGTTTGCCTCTTATCCCTGATTTGTGGGCTTCCCAGAGGGTAAAAGAGGAAACCTCTGGGGTATTGTTTATTTCAAAATATTGGGCCAGATCTTTTTCTATTAGTTGGAGATTTTGTGGGTTCAATAGTAGGGATTCATTCAAGGACCACGACCTTGTTATATTTTTGGTGGTGAGGCCTACTAGTCTGGTTATAAGTGTAGAGTGGTCTGACCAAGCAGAGGGGGCGATTACTGCTGATGAGATATTGTCACTAATTTGTTGGTCTATTAGGATATAGTCAATTCGAGAATAGCTATTATGGGGGTGAGAAAAAAAGGAAAAATCCTTTACTTTGTTATTTACTCATCTCCAGGAGTCTACCAACAACAGCTCCTTGGTCCTAGATACGAGACCCCGAGTGGAGGGAGCTATTTTTTGTGGCGGTGGGAGGCTAGGGGATTTATCTAAATTTGGGTCCGTAATTGCGTTTAAGTCTCCTGCTAAAATTAAAAGGCCTTTCTGGACGGAAAGGATTAAACTTTTTAGTTCTTGGAAGAAAGATTCTTGATTTTCGTTAGGGGCGTAAGTGTTGACTATTGTTATATCGGTAAAGTCCAGTGACCCAGTAATAATTAGAATTCTTCCAGCGAGGTCACTTTTAATTTTGTCTACTTTGAAATTTACATTTTTATGGAGGAGTGTAGCTACGCCATTCTTTTTCGTGGGAGCGGATGAGTGGTAGACTAGAGGGTGGCCACTGCTAAACAGCAGCGATTGGTCCTCTTTTTTTAGATGGGTCTCTTGTAACAAAATTATATCTCCTGCCAGTCTTTTGGCTTCCGAAAGAGCAATACGTCTCTTTCGGGGGGTGTTTAAGCCATTGGTGTTTTGGGATATTATATTAATCGGCATGGTGGTGGTTCAGAATTCTGTGATACAAATGAACAGAGTGATAACTTACATATAGTTTAAGGGTAGGTACCTCCGTCTTCAGAAACAATCTGGTATGGGAACATATACAACAAGAGATATACATATTATTACATAAAAGTGGCAAATGCTTACAAAACTTGGAGGAGGGGAAGGGTAGAGGGGGGAGGGGGGGATAAACTGAGGAGCCCGGCTTCCAAACATTGTTTGGGGGGACCAGCTATAGTGGAACCCGTGGTGCGAGTCTCTCGCACTCATAGGTTAAGTGAACATGAGGGGGCGGGCAGTAGCCCAAGTGTTCGACGTCGCAGTGCTCCTTTGTTTAGGAGCTAAGCTTTCAAAAAGGGAAAACAAAATCACCCCAAAGACTACGGGGTGGGTTATGTGTGTGATCTTACACATCAGGGGAATAAAAACAAGAATGGGGGGTATTGAACGTTATAACTGAATACAGCAACATGTCCTTACTCAATTTTTAAAAAGCATTAAGTAGGATTGGTTGGCATCTATAATTTGGCAGGCTCTGCACCCGTAGTCTAAGGGGGGGAGAGGGACAAAAAACATGAAAAAAATCACCTAGGACGTAGCCTCTGATATTTTAGTCTCTAATAAAAATTTAGTAGTTGAACTTTGGGAGATCAAATCAATTATAAGCAACATATCGGTCTAAAACTTGTATTGTAAAAACATTTCTATCTAGAAAGCAGTTCCAAACAAACATTGTATATCAGTCCCTCTAAGTGTTCAGATTAGTACAAACTGACTGTCAAACTTTAAATGTCTCAACTTTGTGGGTAACTTGGGAGAACAGTCCACAGTGAACAAGGACATAGGGCCTCATGCAGTAAGCGTTGATAAGGGATTTATCGCCATTTTATAGGCAAAATTGGGTTTGAGATTCAGTAAGCGCCGATAAGTGCTTGATTTCGCCAGGTTTCGGAGCCGATTATTTTGTTATGGCCAGTCGGCTGCCGATAAGCCTGTTTTCGCCACTGATCGCCACTTTTTTAAATCGGCTGGATTCAACAAAAAAAAACAGCTTATCGGGCCTGATCGGCACTACGAAATTGAGATGTTATGGCCAATTTCTCCCGCCAACTAAAGTTGGCAGTTTGGAGGGGAGAACGATCGCTAAGGCTGCCGGAACGGCACTTAGAAAAAAAAAATCTTCTGTACATCAATGGAGTCAATGGAGAGGGACGTATAACAGTATAGTACTGTTTACGTTTCATTGCTCACAATACAAACGTCATTTGCATTACAGTGTGGGGGCATTCCCTGCATTGTGTCACAGCTGACGTGTATTATTTGCATAACATTATACTTTTACATGTTTGCAGCATTTGCGGGTCACATTACTCATCATGTGATGATGTGCCAAGGGAAAATACTATACTCAACTCTTAAAGGAGAACCTCACATCATATCACACATTTTACTGAACTGAGCAACAATTATTTACATGATGTTACACATGTCACACATGTCACACATACACCGTATATTCATCTTCCTTTACATTACACAATGCTTGTAATGTGACACGCATCTTTAAACGTTCATGTACATCTGTCTTCTCATGTTTACATCTAGTTTTGGGTCCTCCCTATTTTCATGACGTCACTTATTGGACGCTCAATCACATTGCATGTTTACATTGTAACCGTAGCATTACAAGCACTTCAACCTAACTTATACACACATGTACAGTAATTCAGCATTGGGACACCTTGTAAACTCATTCTATAGCAACTATCCTCATTACACAAATGCATGCATATGCACACGACTATTCATTGTTGTCAACATGTCACAATAACATGCCTAATTACACATGTTACACAAAACTTTTCCCACGTCAATCTCAGCCTTTTTGCCTAATTACATGACTGACTGTTGCGTTCACAAGTGTTACATGCATTGCACATGCAACTATTTATTTGCAAGCAATGTTTCTACAAAGGTTCACGTCACATCATTGCCAAATATCATCATTCCCTGCAGAATACACACAACAAATACTTATAACAAGAACTGCACACAGCTTGCCACAGAAGTACTTTATTATGTTAATGTAACACCTTGCATTTTCCTATGTCACCTGACATCATCACATACCTATCTAAAGGACGCCCATTACCTGCTCATTCACAGCTACTCATTTCAAAATGTTGAGATTGTTTAGGAGACGGAGGAACATTCTTTTCTATGACATGCTTGATGATGAAGAGAATCATATAGGGCAAGGGAGGGACACACCGAGGGACAGTGACAGGGACAGTCACGCGGATACGACAGGGACAGGCCGAGGGACAGGTAGAGGGACAGGAGATCAGAGGAGAAGAAAGAGGAGACAAGTTGTGCCTCGTCCACGTCTGTACAGGGAGAGAACCCTGTTAGATGGGATGAGTGAGGAGGAGATTGTAAGTCGCTATCGTTTGAGTTCAGCAGCAATCTTAGCTCTTTATCAGGAGATAAGGGGAGATTTAGATTTTTTCACAGCCAGAGGTCGTGCAGTCCCTGGGCTTGTTAAAATGCTGTGCTCATTACATTATCTTGCTTCCGCGTCATAACAGACAACTGTGGGCATAGTGGGCGGGGTCTCGCAATCTACATTCTCGCGGGCCTTGACCCAGTTTCTCTATGCACTCAATAGACGCGCTAGGAATTATATTCATTTTCCTACAGAGGCGACAGAGTGGCTGGAAGTCAGGACTGGCTTTTATAATATAGCAGGGATACCATGTGTGCTGGGTGCAATCGATTGCACACATGTTGCTTTGATTGCACCTAGTCAGAGTGAGCATGTGTACCGCAATCGTAAGCACTACCATTCACTCAATGTACAGGTGGTATGTGATGCCACGATGAGGATAATGCATGTGGTACCCAAATTCCCTGGTTCCAGTCACGATTCCTCTATCCTGAGGAACTCTTCAGTCTTCCATGCGTTCGAAGAGGGACATTTTGAACATGGTTGGCTGCTGGGTGAGTACACATTTACATGTTCTAACACAAAACACTTTTTTATTTAGGAATGTTGGCATTGTACAATTTGATCACTAATGTCAGCTTATGTGTGCTCCATTCATTATAGGTGACTCAGGATACGGAATTAGGCAGTGGCTCTTGACTCCGGTGCTAAACCCTCAAACTGAAGCAGAGGACAGGTACAATGCAGCCCATATATCTACAAGATCTGTTATAGAGAGGACATTTGGCCTACTCAAGACCAGATTTAGGTGTCTGGACAGAACTGGTGGGGCTCTTCTATACAAGCCTCAAAAAGTGTCTGATATTATCCTTGCCTGTTGCATTTTGCACAATGTTGCACTGAGGCACAATGTACAGTCAGACCTAGCTGAGCCTGTGGTAGACGAGCATCCCACCCATGTAGCTGCTGAAAATGAACAAACAGCCAGTGGTGGCCAGACACGCCAGAATCTCATCAATTCATTTTTTTCTTGTAAGTAAAAACATATATGTTCCAAGTTCTACTTTTATACTTACATTATGTTATCTTAACAATAATGTTTTTTTATATACCCTTCTGGTAGGACACAGATGAATATGGGTTGCACACCTTTCTTCTCTCTGCTGTGTGCACAAAGGGATGTGGCACCGGTATGTTATTGTTGCACAGGTTATATAATCCCTCTTCAATTTTACTTTAGTTGTGTGTATGTGAATAAAACTGGGGTAACAAAGCACTAATATTTTAGCATTGTGTTGTTCCTTATGCTAACACAATACACATATTATGCCCATACTCATTCATGCTTCTAGTATGCTTACATACAATGTTATTGGTGCAGTGTAACATGTACATCCATATGATGTGTACACCAGCCTGATTTACATTTGGAATGTGATTAAATATACATGGTGTTGCACATTTAACACCAAATACACACTTTGCTGTGTTGTTTACGGTACTGAAGATGGCATGTCAATGTTTGCAATTTATATATTGTTCCTTTGCATTATAGGTATATCTCCAGTATGACTGATCATGGTATGTATATTTGCTGACATCTCTCATAAGATGTGCCTACATCAATCTTCCTATAATTATTTGTAGTAAAAACCCAACATATTGGTTTAAACACAAATGTTACATATATGTACTGTCTGTATCATGTATATGCATTTAGCTACTCTTGAGCTTTCATGTGCATTGTATTAGAAAATGATTACTCCCATTTCATCACATTTTATGTATGTTTCCTTATAAATTCCATTAATGTAATATAGAGGTGTTTGGAGACAAGGGGATAACTGTAGTTATTTCTTTACTTACGGGAGATCAGTCATCACGGATGAAATTGACTGATCATAAAACTCCATGCATGAATGCCTGCAATCACAACAATGCGTACTACATCTTATATTTAGCAATGTTGGTGTTTTGTAATGCTAGGAATTAATAGTCAACATTAATTTAAATTTGTGACATGTGTATGTATAAGTCACACGTGTGTGGATGTGTCCTACATGTACCAAGTGTTAAACTGTTAACAGAGAAGACAAATTTGTCGCTAATGTTACTGTCATTTAGCATTTATAATTTACCAATATGACAATGTTGGTAATATTTTTGGAATATAAATCACGTCACTTCATCATTATCATGATGTTAATTATCAAGTATTCTCACAATTGTAACGTCAATCACGTGCACAGTAGCATAGACACACTTTTTAAGACAACTGTTTGTGTCTGTATCAATTTGTGTAGGATCCATGTATAACACCGACAAATGATAACACCAGCTTTATTATGGTAGCTTATATCATCATATTGACTATACTATGTATTTTTAGAACGTTTAATAAACACAGTAAACTATAGTTAGTTAGGTTAATGAAATATACACAGAAACGTACTTCATTACATGATGTTGATGTCATAATCAGAACATCATGCATTGTAGGGGACCACAACATCTGGCCAATAACATTATTTGCTACTGTCCCAAACCATTTTATCAACATACCCATGTAACAAGAGATTTTTAACAAGAAATGTAACAAGTTGGTTGTAAGTGTCCTTTACATTGGGAGAAGGATTGGCTCAGTGAGTAAAGACACACACTGGCACTGAGATTTTGAAGCAGGGGAGTCTGGTTCAATTCCCGGTGTCGGCTCCTTGTGACCTTGGGCAAGTCACTTTATCTCCCTGTGCCTCAGGCGGCAAAAAAATAAATTGTAAGTTCCACGGGCCAGGGACCTCAGCCTGAAAAATGTGTCTGTAAAGCGCTGTGTACAACTAGCAGCGCTATACATGAACATGCTCATATTATAATTATTATTATTATTGTTACATAGTTTCGACAGTCATACGTTCCATTACACAATAGAATTCACAAATGTGTTAGCAGAGTGGGAATGGTTGTTATATATAAAACACACCATGCCATAAAATGATAGTAGTCATTAAAGAACACTCAATAAAAATTCATGAGGCACTATTTTGCGACATCATTATGTTAATTAAGTGCTTATGCAATATAGGCATAAGGGTATCACATTTTTAATTGTTTGTTAATAAGCGCTGCAAGCAATATAAAATTAGTTCCATATGTAGTATAGTAGTCGGTGGCTCCTCCTCACAATCATCTCATATAAAGGTAGACTCTTCTGAAATCATACATTGATCCGATTGTATATTCCCCGACATCTCTGAAATACAGCAAACACATGATGGTCAAATATGGCACCTTACTATATATGTATCCGTGACAACGCATTACACAGCTCTATATGATTGTGTACATACACACGTCACTCACTTATATGTTAGAAGTACAAGTGTACATCAGTATGTAATGTTTCTTTAAATTTGTAGCAGGCATAACTATGTATATGATGTGAACGTTGCCTGTATACTGAAAAATGTGCACGCACATCTTAGTGTGCGCACGCACTTCACGCTTGGCTGCACTAACTGTTAGCGCATGCGCAAAACAAAGCGTACGTTGTGCGTTCAATACATCTTGAAAATACCATTAAACATAAAATCTTTATTTCAAATACAATGAATACGAAACTACATTCGTTCTAAACGAGTACATCTGTATTCTTTTTAAACAGACGTGTTTGGACAGAAAGGACGGCCGATAACACAATGCGCAAATGCAATACGTGTGACGTCATGTTAAACCAGCGTGAAACGCACGCTAACACTCCTCCCACTCAATTAACATTCGGCTAACGCCCAGTTGACGCCTACAAACACTGAGCCGCACACATGACACACTGCAGTTACCGTTACTATAACAAAACATGACAGCCAATAGGCTTTGATGCGCGCACGTCGCTTGGGGGCGGGACTTACATCCGTAATCCTTTTTAAGGACGCCTTGGGCCATGACAAGGGTCCCACGTCATACGTGGGGGACCCGCTTTTAAATGTTGCATGATAACAAAACAGGTATGTGTTAGAGTTATGTTAAAATGTTGCTAATATGGTTAAAGGGATATGAAAGTACGTATATTTATTCCGTCAGCAATGTGTACTACTCTTTCAGGTTATACTATATTGTATTCGGCAACAATTTCTTTGTGATCGCTACATGTTATGCAGTCTGCAATGTTACGCTGTATCCACGCATTGAAAGGGAAAATGGTGGTTAAAAAAAAAAAAAAAAAACATTTAAACGCACAGTCAACGCATAACGGTTGTTATATTTACCATTCTTCTAGAATTAACTCTTCGTCTGGCTGCAACTGCTCGCTCCAGAAAGGCAAGGCATTTTCATCCACGCTTGACCCACCCGCTGAATCCAGTATGACACACATCTCCTCCATGAAGCGCTCATAGGAATCGCCACTGCTTTCTTCAAACAATTGGTCGGGAGGTAGGTTCATTTCTTCGGGTTCCCATTCCAATGCATTTTCAGCTGAAAGGCTTGGTACATAATCATAGTACTTTTGTTGTTGTACAATGTGGGTTTCAGGAATGGAGGGTGCAGATATTGCAGCAGGTATCGATTCACACGGAACAGTAGTAGCGGATCCATTGCTATTGGCATTAGGAATAAATATGCCTTTCACAACAATATATGTGCCCTCTTTCAGGGTAAAATGCTTTTCCTTTGCAATCTTCCAGAAACCATAGGTGTGTTCTAGCTTATCCTGCACACGTTCAAAAAAGTCATTAGTTGATAAAGTGAATCTTATTGAGGAATTAAAATTCCGCGCATGCCTACGGTCTTGGTAATAAGGATATTTAGCTCGAATCAAATCATAGATTTGGCGTGTGCTTGCTTTGTGTCCGCGACTGTTCAAAATTGCTTCTGAAACCATGTACTTATAACCTAAGAGGGGATTCATATGGTTAACGAATTCATCAGCCATGTCAGAGTAGCACAAAAGATGTGTGCAGTTCTGTGTTCTTTGCTCATCAAAATGATTCTGCTCAATGGCTAACAAATTCCTGTATTTCGTTTTCAAGGTCAACAAAAGTAACTACTTTTACTCCTTATTTCAAACGCCAATTGGATGTGTCCTTTTAATTGGTTTAACTTTAGTGGTTAGTGATAGGCGAATGTGGGAAAAACATGTATCATTTTTTTATCTCGTTTGTGAAAACATTCCTACACTTTTATTTCAGTAACATTGAGTTTTCTAGAAAAATAACAAAGAGCACTGTGTGAAAATAGTGCTTAGACAGCCATATCAGTAAATATACACACCTGCAAAATGAAATGTTTTTTTCCCACATACATTTCTGTGTGTATTTGAAATTCTGGTTAACTACCTGTCTGCATGAGTTTAAATACGTGTGTATCTATATATATATAAATATATCTCTCTCATAAAAAATATATATATATATATATATATAAAGTGTATATTGTACTATATGTATAGTGTGTGTGTGTGTGTGTGTGTGTGTGTGTGTGTGTGTGTGTGTGTGTGTGTGTGTGTGTGTGTGTGTGTGTGTGTGTGTGTGTGTGTGTGTGTGTGTGTGTGTGTGTGTGTGTGTGTGTGTGTGTGTGTGTGTGTGTGTGTGTGTATGTATATGTGTATATATAAATATATATATATATATATATATATAAAAAAAAAATTTATTTTTTTATATTGCAGGAGTACACACAACATATTGATGGCAGTAAGTAGGCCTTGTATGAAACCTATTTAAATGGTGATAAACATGAGTGAATTAAGTAATAAACATTTGTTTGCACCCAATAATGTTAGAGGCTCACACTTAGTATAGTTGTCAAACATTAGGCCTGTATTATTAAAATAGTGTGTTTTCACAAGGAAGCATGAAGTGTATGTTTTTTGTAAATACATCTATACCAGTTTAGATAGTACTATATATACACACACACACACACACACACACACAGTGTGTGTCTGTGTGTGTGTGTGTGTGCATATATCAATACATACTACATATATTTTAGTATAAATTCAGAGATGTTCTTGAAACAAGAACACATAAATGATTAAAGGACAACATTACAATGGCCACCAAAGGTAAGTAATATTTAACACAAAATCCTGCTGTACACGTACAAGAAAGATGTTTGCAGTTAAATATGTGCTTTTATAATTGCATGAAAATAATATGCACATGCAATGATTACATCAATTAACACACCCAAATGCAATGTTTTGCTGCAAAGTCAATGGCAGCTTCTCTAAACTTAGCAACTGGCTCCTGGTGGACCATTACTGAACAGACGATTAAAACATAAATATTTATAACACTATTCATTAATTAGGAGTGTTAACATTTCCAAAACTTCACGTGTACAAGAACATACTTGAAAGTTTGGAAACAACACAGTCTTCAGCATACATACAATAGTAATTAGATAATCTGAAGTCAACAAAACAAGGCCAAAGACATATTTTGAGAATTATAACATTTATTTTTTTTGTTCCTTTTGCGAGCGAGTAACAGGCCTGCTTGTTGTCTCTTGAATTTTCCTTTTTCTTTTGCCACCAACTTTAGGCACAACAGAGCCACTTTGAGTGGCCTCTGGCACTTCACGGGCAGGGCTTGTGGCCAGTGACTCACCTACAGGGCTTTTGGGCAGTGATTCACCTACAGGGCTTTTGGGCAGTGACTCACCTACAGGGCTTTTGGGTAGTGACTGTTCACCTACAGGGCTTGTGGCCAGTGACTCACCTACAGGGCTTTTGGGCAGTGATTCACCTACAGGGCTTTTGGGCAGCGATTCACCTACAGGGCTTTTGGGCAGCGATTCACCTACAGGGCTTTTGGGCAGTGACTCACCTACAGGGCTTTTGGGTACTGACTGTTCACGGACAGGGCTTGTGCCCACTGACACATGTGAGCAAGTTGGTAGACACTGCACAAGTGATGGTTGGTCTGTTTCATGTGTGTCTTGTTTTGTTTTTGTCGCCTCCTTTGTAGGTGTCTGCTGCTGAATTTGTACAGATGGCAGCGGTAGGATGTCATCAGGAACCTGCACAGCAATGTCTGCTACTTGACCGGTAACATTTGGGCCTGGTGAATGAATATCAGATGAATGTGGTGAAAACTGACCTGCATGAACAGATCCTGCCTGTGAGGTGTTGAATTGTGGTACATTAGTCATTCTCCAGTAATTAGCTTGTGTTTGCTGAACAACTAATGCTTCGAATGAGGTGTTGATTTTTTGCAACTGTTTAGGCACTTCAATGAAGACTCTGTGGAGATGTGCCAATTGTGAAACTGTTTCTTCCTGCAGTGCAATCATCCTTTCCAGCACTGTCATCAGGTCAGAATGGCGACGATTTTCTGCTTCCACAATTTTTCCCTCAGAAGCTACAATTGCATCATATGTGGTATTTGCTGGACGTTTTGGCGGTAAAACAGTTTCAATTGGAACCTCTTCATGGTCACTTGCTTGTATTTGTGTGTCTATGGCGGCGGCGGCATCATCATCATCATCATCATCATAATCCTCTTCATCATGTTCTACAAATAAATGTACACATTATTAAATGGCATGTTAATCTCTGCTGTGTTACTATGTAATTCTACTGTGTCAAAAGAAACAACTAACATGTTTCCATACGTTTTATAACCTCACATTAAAAACTACCTTGACTTAAGAATAATGTTTGGACTCAGTATGAAATATGAGTGAATGAAAACTTGCTGTAAACTCACAACTCCTACATGATAGTTAACATCACTAACACAATACATGTTGCCTTACACTTCATTTTCACATACACTAAGTAATCGTATTTAAAGAACATGTGCAAAACAATTAATGAACATGACAACATAACATATAGAAGAGCACATATTATATGGCCACCAACTGATACACTCACCTTCTAGGTGTGTTGAGCTGGCTGACCCAGGTGAAGACACTTGTTCCCTCTCAGGTGACACATGTCCTTCAGGGGCAACTATATATAACAATAACATAAGTTTTACATTTACATGTGTAAATATTGAACAAACAGTTATTGTATGTTCTGTATTTATGAGTACGTAACAGCATCAGTTCCTTAACCCAAAATGTGTGTGTGAAAGTGAACATAAATAGTTGTAATAACAATGTACATGCCTGTGTACTTAGAACTTTTGAGTTCCCTAACATAAAACATACTATGTTTCTGCAGTAATGCGTGAGGATAAATAGATAAAATTTGAACATAAAAATCATATGTTGTGTAGTGATATCAGTATCATAATGTACATAACTATCATGAGATGACCATTCACAATGGTTATCATGAAGGTGGTCATATTGCAAAAAGTGTTGTTTTTGGTAGAGGATATGTGTGGTACATTAATATAAGATGTGGCACACCTGAATGTGGCTGTGACTCAACAAGACAACACATGCAGTGTGTGATAATGTGTCGTTGATAGTAGTAGTTCAACTATAGATATGAGTGAACTAATGTGTGAGGTACGCTTTGATAAGTAATGAGTTGTTGGGGCATTTAGTAGCTAAAGTGAAGCTTTCAAATGAGTGTGATTAACTTCAGTTGTGCTAGTCAGGTTGTAAGAACGGTATTCCCTTCCCCAAAAAGCCTAATCAGCCACACCTTTCAATTACTTGAAACAGGTGAAAATGGTGTGAACTAAGTTGACCCTAAAATGAGGCTGTAATTAGTGTGTGTGCTGAACCCCACCCCCTCTGTTGAAGTGTATGCTGTGATGAGATATTAATTGCAGCTGCTTTAACACAATGGTAGATGAGCTAAATAGTCGTGTGCAGTTTTTAAGTTATGAAAATAATGACATAAAATATGATACGTGTGCCTCATTATGCTGTCTGTATATGACTTAAAGCAAAAATGGACCTTTTCATAAACAACTATAGATGTGTTAGTGCAAGTGATGTTTGTTGGCCGTTGCATGCAATATATTTGATGCATGCTTAAAATAGGCAGTAATGTCATGTTTGTCGGAGTAAATTAAATAAAATACACAATAATATTCTACATATTTATGTTCTGTACCTGTAGCTAGTAATAATTTCTGATTAACATGTGTTACACATGTGTACTACCCTGTTGTTCCCCATCTTCGCCCACCATCAATTGCTTCCACTGCAGCAATGCATTTTGGGAATTCACATGTAAATGAGCACACAATTGCACGTGCTATATTAGTTACTGCTTTTAGTAGGACTACAACATATATGTCTATTTTGAGATATATATATATACAGAATCAGACATATACATATATAGATGCAGGTATGCTTATATTGTGAAGACAGTGTATAAAAAGCAGTGTAAATATGCAAAATAACTGTAAGCAACGACACGCCTAGTACAGTAATATTTCTCACCTGGTGGAAATTGTGAGGGATAAATTCCTATATCACGGTCACCAGGTAAGCCTTCCACGACGACGGGAAGTAATTTTGCCCGAAGCAGCTCCTCCAATGGACTTAATATGAGACGTTGTGGTGTGGGCCCACCTCCAGTGCCAGTAGCATGCACGCGTTGGTGTTGTATTTTCTTTTTCAATTTGGACCTAATATCATCAAATCTCTTGTGACAATTCCGCTTGTCCCTCACATGATTCCCACACGCATTGACACCAATGACTATTGTGTCCCACATTTCTTTTCTGCTTGCTGAACTTGTCCGCCCTTGAAAAACATATAAAATATATGAGGTAAATGAATAATAATAGAAGCACCAGTTTCCTACACTGCTAGCTGTTCCAAGAGATAGCAAACATGCTGTTTTATGTGTAATATGTGAAGCACATGAGCATTCACTACTAAACCTATACATGTAAGCAAGGTTGCATTCATATTGTATGCAGTTATGGCAAATTGACCGCCTGTGTTTAGTTGTCCTTGTAAGGCATGATAAAAAGCTGTGTTTCCAGACTAATTAACATAGAAAGATATTCTGAACCCATATTTGCATATGAACAAAACTCAGATGACCTAGGATCACATGTATTTGAATAATAAATGTAAAGGTACACTTACCTAGTAAATGTCCATATATACTGTCATAGTGTTCCAGAATGCCAGTGACAAGAGCTGTATTTTCCTGGTCATTGAAGCGAGGATTACGTGGCTTCTCCACACGTTTCTTCCGAGCAGGTTTAGGGTCAGAGCTTGGCTGGTGCTGACTGGACTCTCCTTCTTCCAATGGAAGAGCCTCCAAAAGCTGCCCACCAGCAAGCACGCCACCACCATCCACCCCATCAGCAACTGCGCCACCAGCAGCACTCACAGCACCAGCACTCCCACTCCTAGCACCAGCACTCCCACTCCTAGCACCAGCACTCCCACTCCTAGCACCAGCACTCCCACTCCCAGCAACAGCACTCCCACTCCCAGCAACAACACTCCCACTCACAGCAACAGCACTCCCACTCACAGCAACAGCACTCCCAGCAACAGCACTCCCACTCCCAGCAACAGCACTCCCACTCCCAGCACCAGCACTCCCACTCCCAGCAACACCACTCGGTGCACCAGCAACATCACTCCCCTGAACAGTACGTTCACTCCGACGCGTACTCGCACGAGTAGCACTCCCACTCCCACCAGCATCACTCTTCCCACGCTTTGCGGGCATACTTCCAGCACTCACAAAAAACAGACAACTAATGTACAGCCAATCACACGAAACACTTCCACATATAAAACAAGACAAAGATGTAAACAAAACAACAATGGACAAAGCTCACCCAATACACAACAAGTCTCTCCGTCAATATGCAAATGTTCAATCAGCCAGCTCTGTGCGTCTCTCTCTCTCTCACTCCCAACAACACAGAGAATGATTAGCAGTACACGTTGCCTTTAAATATGGCGCGCAATCCAATACATGCTTGTTTCGCCTGATTCAGCAAGATTTGTGATTGGGCAACCTATCAGCACCCCGCCACGCACGCCGATACACCTGTGTGTGATCGGATAATCATCGTGAGAGTGGGCAGATTTGTTTTCGGGTTGATTTTGAATGTATTCGGCACTTACTGCATACGGAGAGGAAAAATCGCCATTAACATGACTAATCGGTAAGCTTGCCGATTTCACTTAATCGACGCTTACTGCATGAGGCCCATAGTCTGAGTTTTGGAGTTTGCACACTTTAGAAACTTAGAAACTAAACTCAGTGGTTTCTTGATGTGCAGGTTGTCGTGGTCATTGTGGCTTGGTCGAATTGGTCGACGTGCTCCAGATATCTCGACCGTTGATTAGTTTTTAGATAGATTGCTGGAGTGAACCATGTCTCAGCTTGTACCTTATGACTAGACCAAGTTTTGGTTTGCCTGTCGTCTTGAATGTGTTAGGAAAGTTTCCAGCTCTTGTTTTTCAAGTGGGTTGGGTCTTAGCTCGCCCAGAGGTTGGAGTTTTCGCCCATGCCTGGTGTTGTGCCTTAGGTGATTGACGAGGCCTTTGAGAGGCTTCCGGATCCTCTGGTTCGACTACGCTCAATGTTCATAGTTTTGCCTCACCCTCTGCTGGTGAGAGTAGAATATGCATAGTTTCTTGATAGGTGAACAGTAGTTTACATTGGAAGCCCCAGCGGTAGCGGATTATGTTGTTCCGCAGAGAGTTGGTAATCTACATGAACATTCTCTGCTTATTCAGCGTGGTTTGAGCCAAGTCCGGGAAGATGAGGAGTGGAACATTATCTTGCTCTATCTTTGGGGTTGTTCTAGCGACTCTCAATATTTCCTCTTTAATACAGAAATAGTGTAGGCGTGATCACGTCCCGTGGCTTCGCTGGGTCTAAGCCTTTCGGTCTAGGAAGCCTATGTGCTCTGTCCATCTGAAGTTTTTCATCCGATGTTTCGGTTAACAGGGACTTTAAAAGCCAGGTGAGATATGCGTCTAATTGGGCGTTGTCCACTTCTTCCGGGACGCCTCTGATCCGCAGGTTATTGCATCGTGACCGGTTCTCCGTGTCTTCTAGTTTTTCGAAGATTGTTTTGACTTGGGTTTTTAATTCTTCGATTTCTTGCGCTTGGGACTCTTGTGCCAGGGCGGTGTTATGCACCTTCTCCTCCACTTCCACAATGCGGTCTCTTATGGACGCAATCTCCGCTTTGATGCTGTGGCGGAAGCTCTGCATCTCGGAGTGAAAAGAGCTTTTTAATTCCTGTACAAACCCCATCATTTCTTTGCGGGTAAGCGGGGTGTCCGTCTCCTCTCCAGAGTCTGGATCTGATTCTGCGTCTCCGCCTGCGGTGGACGCTTCTTGGTCTTTTGAGCTTTGTTTTTTCAAGAAGAGGGAAGCCTCCCGCTGGACCGCTGGTTTTTTTGGTTGTTTAGTGGACTGCATTTTCGTTGTTAAGTCAGTCAATTTTTGCTGAAAGTAGAGCTGGATGTGTTTAAATGGTGTAAACAGATTTTAAATTGAGATGAGCCCCCTCATTCTTAAAATGTCCCGATCATACACACATTATTTACATTTCTTTATTTGGTTTTGGTTGAGCCTTTATTCCTTGGTATTTTGGACCCTTTTGTCTCATCTGGGATGACCCTGCACTGGGCCCAGTAGTCAGTTTGAAGGGGGTAGTGAGACTCAAGGTAGGATTTAATTGGAGGGGGGGAGAGGAGTATTTCTTTATTTGTGCTCTTTTTTTTTCCAGGTTTTTATTTGCAGCTTGCATCTGTTTCCCTCCAGCACAGCTACAGTGAACAGGTGGGATGTACCAAGATGGCCGCCAGCTTCCCCGCAGCAGGACCGCTCTAGCTAGCAACCTTATTCTCTCCAGGTGTGTCTCCCCCTCTCCTTCGGGGCCCACGGGTCCCTGTGCCACCAGGGGAATCACCCGTCCTGGTTCCGCCGTGGCTGCATGCCGGTGTGCCCCCCCTCCAGCACCTCACACACCGGCTAGCGCCATCTTGGGGCTCCAGTTCGGTGCGGGCACGCCGAAGTTGTCGAGAGGGGGGTGGGGCTGGGGCCTCCGCTCCGTCCCTTGTTATGTCTCTGTACTGCACCGCAATGTGAGGTTCTCCCTTACCTCCGTTTGTGTCGGAGGGCTCTGGGAACGGCCACTACCTGTGCCGCGCGGTCCCGGCAGCCATTTTAGGATTGTTGAGAGGCGAAGGGGTGGAGCCCTCGGACGGGAACGAATCCCCCGCTCTCCCGTTCCACCGCGACCAGAGTCACCCAGATTCCTCTCCCCTTGTGTTCCAGCACCGTAGGTATTTTTTTTTTTTTAGATTTTACCAGAGTTTCAGGGGCTTTGTACCGGTTTTGCAGGGGATTGATTGAGGAGCTATGCAATTTGCGGCTAGCTTGCTCGGCTTCCTGACTACGCCCCCAGAGCCCCCATTTTTAAGCACATTACAAAGCAGCTGTTTTATGTACAGTATATCTCAATTTAGATGTTCTAAAAAAAATCTGACTTCCTTTCTTTAATGTTTATCTTTTCAATTTTTGCTGAGGATTAAGTAAAGCAGATTTTCTTATCCTCCCCTAGTCAGCAGTAAAGTTAATCAAATAGACATTTGGACTTTGTGCCTCTTTATATTAAGTCTGTTTTTTCGATTCCTTCTCCTCCCAGCCCTTCAGGAAAGGTTTTATTGTTGCATTTTTGTATTATTGCACTGCTTGGATCTTGCTTTAACACAAATGGGTAGCTGAAAGGAAAGCGATTCCTCTAAATTGGCGTACTCCTTATTTATATTAGCAATGGTACAATTATTATGTGAAATGTAATGTAATTTCTTTTCACATGATAATTACATCATTGCTAATTTAAATAGGGAGTGCACCAATTAACAGAAATTGTTTTCTTTTCAGCTACCCCATTAGGTTATATTCAATTTTGAAACCTCTGGGTAGCACTCCTTAACATTAGTTTCAATTTAAACTATTCTCCACCTGCTGTTGTAGCGAAGTTACCCCCCTTCCGTACACAGTGTATCTTGCTTTACCCTTTGGTATTTAAAACCAGAGACAGAACATGAAACACAGACAGTGCTCAGTGCTACATCCATTGACACAAGAGTTAAACTAAAAGACCATTTTATTCAAAATATATCTATATATATATAGATATATATATATATATATATATATAAGACCATTTTATTCAAAATATATCTATATATATATATAGATATATATATATATAGGCATGGTCGTGTATTTGTGTCAATGGATGTAGCACTGAGCTCTGACTGTGTTTCATGTTCTGTCTCTGGTTTTAAATATATATTGCCATGCTCAGTAGCACTCCTCTTTGACACTTATACACATATATATATATATATGTTGTGGTTATTTTGGGTGTTCAATATGAGCTTATAGGGGTTCTGTATGTTTTACCCTTTGGTATTCCGCTTTGGGCATTCAGCTTCTTATAATGGTGGTTTGCGTGATACAATGTATTTTTCTGTAGGGCTTGTTTAGTAGTTCCCTGTGTGATGTGTGATTTGTTTCAGAAGAGGGGTGCAGTGCTTATGAATCTCATTGCGATAGATAGTTTGGATGGTCTTACAATAATTAGCTACCTTCTAGCATGCTAACCTGATTATGCAAGCAGCCCACATCACTTGTAAGTGCTCTTAAGAAGGAAATCATTTCTAACAGTTTAGTTTCTACAATTCATTCAGGAACCTGATCAAACTTTTGAAATCCTCATGGATGATCCCTGGTTATGGGGGTCTGTGAGAGAGTATATATGAGTATAACAACTCTCTCACTTGAGCAGACCAAAAAAAAAACCACCCTAGCTTGTAGGTCTGCTCAAGTGAGAGAGTTTTTAACCTCTTATATACTCCCTCACAGGGTTTTACTCTTGAGAATTATAAGGAGGCTTCACAAAACTGTGTTTAATGCTGAAATTAAGTTATTTCTTAAGGCTCCAGTGCCTGATGTTTTTCAGTATTATTTACAGGTTTCTGCTTATACAAATCTTGACATTACTGTAATTTTTGGCATCTACAAGCTCGTGCAAAGACATAATTTATCAAAAAGTTACATTTCAAGGTACTTTAGTGTCAACTGGGTAAATGAGTGGTTAGCTGATGTTTCCTTTCTATATGATACATTAAGTCTTGGTGGCCATTAATATCAAGGTTTGTTAGTCACTGGTAGTGGCTCATTTGGCAAACTATTGCTTGAATTTTTCTCCTGATTCAATTTTTTTTCTAGATTTTGGCCACAAATGGTCATGGACATACTGTACTGTATGCTGTCATCCTACCGTTGGATATTAATCATAATGAGGAATAGATCTGTTCAAGGGCTCCCTTGAGTTGATTACTGGTAAAATTATAATGTTAGTCATGGTGTGAGTAAGGAAAGTTTGAGCAGAGTGCTTCAAACTCATTTTGGCTTAAAGAAACATGATCAAAATATATTGACAAAGTTAGTGGAAGTTTGTGTCTTCTTAACTTTTTCAGATGTATATCATTACTTCACGTACTTTGGCACATTAAAAGGCTGCTGCGGATTCAAACCAGTTGTACTGAGCTCTGTCTGTGTTTCATGTTCTGTCTCTGGTTTTAAATATATATTGCCATGCTCAGTAGCACTCCTCTTTGACACTTATACGCATATATATATATATATATGTTGTGGTTATTTTGGGGGTTCAATATGAGCTTATAGGGGTTCTGTATGTTTTACCCTTTGGTATTCCGCTTTGGGCATTCAGCTTCTTATAATGGTGGTTTGCGTGATACAATGTATTTTTCTGTAGGGCTTGTTTAGTAGTTCCCTGTGTGATGTGTGATTTGTTTCAGAAGAGGGGTGCAGTGCTTATGAATCTAATTGCGATAGATAGTTTGGATGGTCTTACAATAATTAGCTACCTTCTAGCATGCTAACTTGATTATGCAAGCAGCCCACATCACTTGTAAGTGCTCTTAAGAAGGAAATCATTTCTAACAGTTTAGTTTCTACAATTCATTCAGGAACCTGATCAAACTTTTGAAATCCTCATGGATGATCCCTGGTTATGGGGGTCTGTGAGAGAGTATATATATGAGTATAACAACTCTCTCACTTGAGCAGACCAAAAAAAACACCCTAGCTTGTAGGTCTGCTCAAGTGAGAGAGTTTTTAACCTCCCTCACAGGGTTTTACTCTTGAGAATTATAAGGAGGTTACATTATAAACTACATCCTTCAAACCACATAGCTATATCACATGGTATTACAGCCAATGGGATTGAAGATAATCCCATTGGTTGCTGTACCATGTGATAGGTTACATTAGTTCAAAAGGATGTGATGTCATCCCTTAAAGTGATTTCACATTTTAACCCCCTGTGGGCCCCCAGACACCCGCGGGGACCCCTCGAGGGCTACAAAACATTTTATGCATGTCTCCATCTCTTTTACGCCAGCCTTTAGCTGGTGAAAAGAAATGGTGAACTTTAATAGTACAAATAAGTTATCACTGCTTTGTGAATAGCACTTACTGGCATAAAACGGCGGGTTTGCCATTTTATGGCCTATCGTGTGACTTTTTTTTCCACTGACTGTTTATGTGTGATACAAAAGCCATTATAGTACAATACTGCATGGTTATCACTGCTTTGTGAATTGAACAGCAGGTAGTATGTTGATATAAAGGCATTTATCATTCTTAAAATCACTTATCACTGCTTTGTGAATTGGCCCTAGTGTATGATTCAACCAACGAAAATGACTAGTCAGGCAAAGGTGAGTCAAACACTGAATGTACGTCTCGTTTTGAGGAAGGCCATTTCAGCAAGGCTTGAATATTGCCTGGTCCATACTCAAACCCTCAGGGGAAATGACACAGCCGAGAAATTGCATACTGGTATTTTAAAACTCACACTTTTCTAATTTTATATACAATTTGTGCTTTCGGAGATGCTCTAGGACAATCCGTACATATTTCTTGTGATCCAAGATGTTATCTGAGAAGACTAGGATATCACTCAGGTATGCCACCACAAATTGGTCCAGTAAATCCCAGAGAATGTCGTTTATTAGATGCTGGAAGGTAGCAGGGGCATTACATTGTTCTAAAGGCATCACCAGGTAGTCTTAGTGCCCATAGCGGGTTCAGAGAGCTGTCTTCCAGTCATCACCTGGTTGAATGCAGACCCAATTATACGATCCTCTGAGATCTAATTTGGTGAAGATCTTGGAAGACCAAATTCTTTCCAGTAGATTAGGGATCAGATGTAACAGAAACCTGTTCTTCATCGTGATCTTGTTTCCCGGGGACTCGAGTTTGGTACATTGAAGATCAGGTAGACTGATTGTTGGGAGGGGCTGAGACTGACCTGGCAGTCTTGGTACACATTGGAACCAATGACAAAGTTAGAGAAAGATGGGGGGTCCTAAAAATTATTTCAGGGATCTAGGTCGAAAGCTTAAGGCAAGGACCTCCAATCCAGTATTTTCTGAAATACTACTAGTGCCATGCGCTAACCCAGGGAGAAAGTAGGAGATTAGGGAGGTTAATACATGGCTAAGAAAGTGGTGCAGGAAGGAGGGTTTGGGGTTTTTAGAGCACTGGGACTCATTTTCTGAGAGGAGCTATCTTTATGGTAGGGATGGATTGCACCTCAATGAAGAGGGATCCTCTGTGCTAGAGGGGAGAATGTTAAAAAGGTTGGAGGAGATTTTAAACTAGGATGGAGGTGGGGGGCAGGAAACAGTTAACATACATTAGTTCAGTTTCTGCAGTGAGAACGTGATGAGGCAGGTTCTCCAACTGATTTTGAAGTATAAGGGAGGTAGAGGGACGAGCATTTGAATCCTGCTGCAGATTTTCCAGTGGCTGATGAATGAAAAGATGTCCTAGTTGTTCCTGAAGCCAGACAAGATATGTTGCACGGAATCAATCTGCTGGCCAGGCTCTTGTCTGTTCCAGTGGGACCACGGTAAGGCTGTTTATTCTGTCAGGGATAGATCTATGGCACAGGTGGGTTCCTGTGACAGGAACAGCAGGCAGTATGAAAGCATAGTCGGGATCACATGCAGAAGTCAGAGGAAGTCAGCAAAGTATATTAGTCGGGGTCTCGGGCAGAGGTCGGAGGCAGGCGGCAATGTATTGTAGTCAGGTCATGAGCAGAGGTAAACACGAGGGAAGCAGGAACAGGAGGGGAACAGAGACACGACTGGGGCACATTGATAGGACAGGGGCAAGGGAGCAGGACTGGACAAGGGAACAGCAGCAAGGTAACGACAACAAGTGAACAGCAAAGACAGCAATAGCAGGAACCAAGCTGGTGCTGGAGGATCTAATTTAAACAGGCACTAATAGACAGGAAGGGGATGATTATATAGTATATAGGGCAGGCTGAGAGAAAGCAGACAGGTGCAAGGTATTCAAAGTCTGAACGGTTCTTTGATAGAACTAAGAGAAGCAGCAATCCCAGTGGATGAGTGGAGGAACTGCAGCAGGGAGCAAGACCAAGGAAAAACCTGACAATGTGATTCCTTCCCTTTTTGCTGCAGTGAGGTCACCTTAGAGGGAAGGAATCACGTGGTACATGAAGCAACCTGAGGCTCTCTTCCTGAATTCCAAGCAACTCTTTAATCTGTCTATTACAATGTATTGCTTGGCCATAAAAGTGTTAAGGCAAAGATAGTTTCAGAACTCTTGAGTGGTGGGAGAGGAAAACTCTTCAGCAAGGATAATTTTACAGTAACATTCATCCTCATTTCGAAAGGTAAATTACAGAACTCTAAAATAAACAAGATTTCAGAGAATAAACTGGGTGAGGCTGATTTAAAAAAAAAAAAAGTGAAGATGCATTAGATGTTAAAGGTAAAGGAGACAGGTGAAAGAGAGCTCATTTTTTCTCGACTTATTTATTCAATAGAAACCATAAAATCTGGACCCAGGAAATACGTCTGAAACAATTTTTTTCATAGCATCTGATTTTAGGTGAAAAGCAAACTTAATAGTCCTCTACATTAGGAAGATGTTGTTTCTGAATTGACCTAGACACTGTGGATACATTCCACAGAAATACAGTTATAAATAGCAGAACAATCCTGCAGCCTGTTACAAATTATATTCAGATTAGATTCAGATTTGCTCATACATAACTAGTTTTATGTATATTCTGTTTATTGAATCACGAAGCAAAGCAAAGTACTTTCAATGAGCTATAAAGTACAATTTTAGAAACTGTAAAAATAAAGGAACATTTACTTTTTTTCCTTAAGCACGAAGAGCAGCACAAAATAAGCACAGCTATAGTGAATCAATATTTTTCTCAATGCACCCACAGCCCTAGGCGCCCATATATTTGTTAAGTTGCTTAGGGAATTCAACTCCCTCACACAAGCATAGCCTACATTTGAATGCACATTCAGAAAACACAGTCTGTGCTGTGCTGCTATGAGGCCAGATTTAAATTGGTGTGATTAATGGCATCCATATGCCTAATTTATTACTGTAATTATTGTGATCATTTCAAGGAGATAAATGGAAATCTATCCGATTTTAATGTAAAAAGCTGTAATTAGTCTGTTTTAGATAGGGAGAAGAAAGCCAATGCACATAACAGAAAAACCATTAAGCCAATTATAATGTTGGTGAAGCAGAAAATATGCAGCCAGTTAGAATATACCCATGGCCTTAGCCCCACTGTACCCTCAGCATCCAGACGTTTCTGTCACATTCCTTCATTAAATTAATAAACACATCAAGGCAAAATGAAAAAAAAAAAGAAAAAAAACCTTAATCTGCATAACTAATGCACAAAGATTTGGATGGAAGGTTGAGGGGAAAATAAAATGTATTTTCATCGAGCAATTATCATGCAAATAACATAGGAACAAAGTAGAGACAGGTTGAGGGAGAGGGGGGAATTGCTAATCACAGAACCAGCTTCAGAGCAATTCCCAGAAGTGTTAAAACCTGTCCTGGTGCAATTAAAACAGAGCCACAAAAATAGAAGACAGCAACTGTTATCATCTATTTATTGTCAAATTAATTCAGCCGCTCCTAAGATGCCATCTGCATTGGGAGAGCGAGGGTGTCACCAGCTTTACGATCCATCAGGAGAAGTGAGAGTGCTGTTCTATTTGATGGTTCTGATAATGGAAACAAGCTAAGCAATTGCAACAGATACATCATAGATTTTTTTTAGATAATTACCTGACCTGTTATACTGTGTCACTCCACAGCCAAACACACTGCTTTTATGTCAGAAGCTGTATGGGCATTCTGTACTTTGATCATTCAGTATGCTGCAAATGTCAGCATTACTGTATTTTAATTGACTCTGGGGTAGCATTAAAAAGCACCTTCTATTCTCAATGCGTAGACCTGATGCGAGTGACAGTTTGGCATTTGTGAACATTTAGGCCTTTATGGGAACTATTGTCGGGAACCCAGATTTGTTTTTTTCTTCTTTCCTAAATTCAGCCACTACAAAATAGAATAACAAATATGACAAAGCTTTACTGGCAAGTCACTTGGTGAACTTCAATTTTCCGTGAATCAGTTATTCTTCCTGCAGGAGAAAAGCAAGGCATTGAAATTGAGTTACAATCTTTTCCACACTGCATACAAAAGTTCTTCCCTTCTATATTATTACAATCTTTGGCATTGCCTATGAAAATGTTACAGGGGGGTTGGGATGGGGGCGTATTCATTAGACTGTAAAAGTGACAACAGGGGCAGTATCGCACAGAAATTCTCATTGATTAAAATTGGAGATGTTGCCTGTTTTGGGGGTTTATGAAATAAGCCCCTAAATGGTGGGAGATCATTAGTCCTCCTGAAACCAGAGTTCTTGACTTTACATTTAGGGCAATGCAAAAAGATATCAAAGGACTGCTATAAAATATAAATGTAACCCCTCTAATTTCCCCTAGACTGATACTTGCTGCTAAAGTGGGGGCCCAAGACAACTACCCTATATCTTACCCACCACGTGACCATAGCTCAGTGTGATGATAAGGGGGTAACCAGACTATACAATAAAGGTCAAGCCCATCTGTTACCCCTGAGAGACTAGGGCCCCTGGCAGCTACCAAGCACCATAAACTAGGGGCCAGGGATTGTAAATTGTAAAAGTTAAAGTGTCCTCTGCTTTTCCACTTTTCATGTTCCCTTTGCCCTAGACTCATGAAACTTTCTATGTGTAAGTTGTAGGTGAGATATTTGGGTAGAAATGCAATTGCTTTGTTTGCAGGAGTTCGGGGGCCAAGGATATTGGTAGTCCCCTAATTCTCCCCTTCATTCAGGCATGATTTGCCGGTATGCAGGTTGAATTACACCGGGGATGCCAGACCCATTTCCTTTACAAATATGAGTCTCCCCAAGTGTTCTCATGTATGGAAGTAGATTTTATTTCATTAGTGCTTTTACTATAAATGTCTATTTATTCAGCCTGGGCATATAAGTGCCAGGAAGTTTGGTCAGATATCTGAGTTCAAAGAGGAGACGGGATTTTGAGAGATGTCGGGGTGCAAAGTGGCCGGGACAGGGTGGAGTACTGAGTCCAGAGAACAGAGACCCCCTGCAGGGAAGACACTCTTGTCTGCCAGACTCAGTGGAGCCTGGCCAGTAGGTGGCAATTGGTTGACTGTGGAAAGTGATCGAATGTCGGTGCGTTCTCCATTGATCAATCCATATGTCTCGCCCACGGAGCATTCCAAGCCAGTTGGCATGCCCTCTCCTCTGACATCAGCCAAGAGATGAGCCCCAATTTCTATTTGCTGGTGGGATAGGGTTCCCACGTTCTGATTGATCATTCCTCCTACCTCCATGCTGAGGATAGCTTAGCGGCGTGTATGTAAGGAGATGCCCAAGTAAGAGAATCAGACGATCTAGTGGCTTGAGTCAATGAAGCTAGGTCGGGCTTTTCACGTTTCTCTGTCACGTACTGTATAGCAGAGCAACTGGCTTCGTTTTAAAGCTAGGAAAGTCTGCCCTGCAGAGACTAAGTCAGACGCGAGGTCCAAGTTCTCGTTTATGAACGTAGCAGTCATGGCTAGGAACTGAAGCCGAAAAGAGGACCAGGAAGCCCGGGTGTATATCCCAGTCAAGGTAAGCCTACCGAAGCAGGTGCCCTGCACCAAGCAGAGCCTAGATTTCACCCCAGTAAGTGTGCTTTTATCTGTATTTTGTGTTTTCTTTGTTTTGTACACGGGTTTACCCGAATAAACTGCAGTTTGTTTTTACTACCTTGTTTTGCCTAGTGAATGATCCCGGTATAAAAATAAATAAGTGTCAAAAGTTCTGGTCTCCCGTGACAGTCACACAAAGGAAAAAGATACCACAGTGATGTTTCTAGCACAACAGTATTTATAAAGTAATTAGCAAGTGATAATCAGGTACCATATGATCCTCAACTGAAAGATTATTCAAAGCATGCACAGTGTAAGGAATCAGGGAACACGTCCTTTGCGATGTGTTCCCTCCTTACCTGTCACTGCACAGACCTCTGCTCTGGCACCAGCACGTGCGCCCATCCCCGCTCTGCTTACAGAGCACGCGCGCAGCTCTTCTATGATGCCACGGAGCTTAGCTCTGCCCCACAGACGCGCCGCGCACGAGAGAAGCTTACGTGACATCATGCACTGCTCCCCAGCTGCGTGGCAAGATTGTCTAACGCCCACTTGTCTCATGCAGCCTATCTTAGCCTCTGCAGAGGCCGCACCTCCACTCCGCCTCCCTGGCTATTGGTTCCTGTTCCTGTTTTATACCCTGCTCTCACTTCCAAACTTCGCTGAGCAAAATTAGTTGTAGCCTTGTGCTCCTGCGGTTGTTGTGCCTTGCTCCTGTCTTGTCTCTCTTGCAGTTTGGATTCTACGTGTACTGACCCGGCTTGACTTCTGAACCCCTCTGGACATTGACTCCGGCTTACCCTCAACTCTGCATACTTCTCCAACACAGACCACGGCTATACGGACTTCTACGATTCTGACCTCTCCAACCCCAGACCACAGCTTAACGGACTTGGACAATTCTGATCTCTCCATCCCAAGACCTTGGAAAGTATCAGTACTAACATGCTCTCTCCTACCCTGACCCGGCTACATTGACAATCCGCCTGCCAGGCATGCTTCCATTGCTGTGGGTGCGTGGTTCTATACTTCCCCACATCAGTACCAGGGTCCTGAATTGCACACAGTAGATATGAACTGTCTTTTCCATTGGCCACCCAATCCTGGGTATAAAGGCCTCTGTGTTGGTGCAGACACACTGTTGGAGCCCTTATTTACTGTATTAGTGTGGCAGGCCTGTACTGCACAAATACTTCAGTACGCCTCTATGTGGCTTCTGGTAAGGATCCCGTCTACTGCCTCCTGATGTTATGCAAATGGTTGCTTCCTCTGTCCGCCACAAGACTCCTGTCAGCATCGTTGAGCTGTGTCGCTTACGGCCTAATTCTGTAATAATACCAGTAGGCCCTGGGATCCCTCAGGGTCCAGCGGGACTCTTTCTCATGTTTGCTGCCCCTTTTATTACAGACAGCTGACCCTTAGTCCCTCCTCTGCATAATCCATTGTCATTAGCTGATGCCATGTCCGTCACAAGTCATGTGCTCAGTACACGTTTGGAGAGGAGCCAGGAAAGGGGCAATGCATGTGTGAATTGCACGGATTTACAAGCGGTTACAAAAAATTAAGTTAAGAATCACTTTAGTGGGGTGGCAGTAGAAATTAACCCCATCGTTACCTTAGTGGTTAATACTGAGTGGACACCCCCCACTCATCTCGTCCATCACCCGCTGATGCCCAACCGGATTACACTCTCACACCTTGCACCAGCACAGTCATCTGCATGCTGGATGTTTATAGTGGTTGCAAATTGCCTGGCAACACAACTGAGCAATACAGGAACAAAATGGAGGCCAAGATGGATCTTCCTTTGGAGAGAATGGGAGGATGGAGAGGGGCATAGGTGATCGCATCAAGAATGTCCAAGACATCCAAGAGCCAGCCAGTTCGAAAAAAGATAAACATTTAACATTTGGAAAAATAGACTACAGTATGTTGATAGCCAAAGATTTTCAATGGCAAGAGGTCTTAAACAGTAGTAAACATCTGTGTGATATCGGATCGTGCACACATGAACGGCAATAAGTGACAGGTTGAATTGAAATTAGATTTTTAAGACACAATAACTCGCGATCGACCACTCGAGTTTCTGGCCGGTATTGCAGACAACGCTAAATGTCAATTTCTGCACTTTCAAACCAAAGTAAACTCGTGGCTAACTCATGTGAAAATTGTCTGAAATCTCTTGGCTGTTACGCTGTGCTCACCACAAGCAAAGCGGGACCGTGGGACTGAGGTGGGAATGGGTAGAAACACCACCTACAGCCACAAGGGCGCGTCTGCAGTGTAGGATGGTTGAAGTCGTCGGGTCGGGGTTAGAGAGGTACAGATAGTCGATATAATTGCCAGGGTCTAGGTTGGAGAGGTACGGATCGTTGCAGGTACTATTAGCTGTGGTCTGGGTTGGAGAGATGATAATGGTCGTTGTCCGGGTGCCGAGGTCAGGAAAGGAGAGCAGAGAATAGTTGAAGAGCCGGGGTCAGGGGTACGGAAAAAGCGAAGCCGGGTCAGTACACAGAGCGAGGAACAGCAAGGCAAGACTGTGGAGGCAGAGAAGAGGTAAACACAACGCAACTATGATTATGCTCAACCAATGTGCCACTAGCACAGCTGAGCATATATGAGGGAGAGGCACCAATGAGAGGAGAGGCAGAGCAGGGGTGCGCCCTCAGCGCAAGCAGGGATTGGGCATAGCGGTACAGGAGACAGGTGCTGTCTGAATCACTGATGAGGCTAGTTGATGCGGAGCTTGCATGCACTGTGCATGCATCACGTGCATGCCGCACGCTGATGCTGTATGTACGTGGGCACAACCTGGAGGTCGGACCTTCCCCTTCCATATTAGGTAGTGTGTTAGATGTGCACTTGTGCGCAGTGCTGCTGGCGGTAGACATGTTTTCTGATGGAGTGTTGCAGGGAGCGGAATCTCTGAGACGAGGGTGCTGTGACACCCGGATCCTTACAGTACCCCCACCCTCCTTCAGGAGCTACCTCTGGGCGACTCCAAAAAGGTTTGAGGGGATATCTCAAATGGAACCGCCGAAGCAGTCTGGGTGCGTGGAGACAGTGATGATGAATCCAGGACCGTTCTTCAGGTCCAAAACCCTTCCAGTGCACCAAATACTGGACCGATCCTCTGGAGATCCTGGAGTCCACTATGGACTGAATTTCATACTCTTGTTGCCTCTGTACGAGGAGAGGTGATGGAGGTGAGGAAGAGTCAGGAAATTGAGACCTCTGTAAGGCTGGTTTCAGTAGGGAAACATGAAACATTGGGGGAATGCTCAGTGATGGGGAAAGGCGTAGGCTACATGCCACCGGATTGATCTTCTCCACTATGGAATAGGGTCCGAGAAACCTGGATGTCAGTTTGAGCATGGGCACATTGAGGCGTATGTTTTTGGAAGATAACCACACCCTGTCTCCGTGGCTAAATTCCTGGGTCTTGCGACAGTGACAGTCTGCATGGAGTATCTGTCTAGCGGTTGCGGTTCGAAGATACTCCTGGATCCCTTTCTATGAATTCTGTTGTCCGCCACTAGTACCCCAGAAGAGGATGTGACCATCGGAAGTCTAGATGGAATCCATAATTTATGAAAAAAGGCAATTCTCGTGTGGATTCGTTGCCAGCAAATTGTGTGCAAATTTAGCCCAGGGAAGAAGGTCCGTCCAGTTATCCTGGGTGTCCGAGGCAAAACAACGCAGGTACTGCTCCAAGGTTTGGTTGGTTCTGTCCATTTGACCATTGGTTTTGGGATGATACCCTGAAGAAAAATGCCCATCCTTTGAGAAAAGGCTGCAAGAACCTGGAAATTAATTGTGACCCTCGGTCAGAGACGATGGTCTGTGGTACCCTATGTAAGCGAAAGATCTCCTTCACAAAAATATCTGCAAGCTTGGAAGAAATGAGAAGACCTCTCAATGGGATGAAGTGCGTCTTTTTGGAAAAGCGGTTAACGATGTCAAGAATGGTGTTCATCCCCTTGGAAGCAGGTAGTTCTACTATAAAGTCCATAGACAAATGGTTCCAAGGGCGATTCTGAATGCAAAGAGGGTGTAAGAGTCCAGGTGGTTTGCTCCGGGGAGTTTTGTTATGGGCAAACGTCGAACGTGCTTTGACAAATTATTTAATGTCTGCTTGAATGCCGGGCCACCAGAAGGTTTGTTCCACAAAATTGGGGGGTCTTCTGGTACCTGGGTGTCCAGAAGATTTGGAGGAATGATCCCATTCTAGAACTTTCCTCTGGAATAGTGGTGAGGTGAAAAGACACCCCTACGGGACTTCAAGACCCTCTGGAATACGGGATTGGTCCTGAAGAATGTCATCCAGTACATCAAACGTATTAGCGGAGAGTCTGTACTTAGAAGGAAGAACTGTCTGTAGATGATCCTCGGACTTATCTTTGGCTAGAAACTGTCATAAAAGAGCATTGGCTTTCAAGTTTTTGGAACCTGGTACAAAGGAGATAATGTAATTGAAGCGGGAAAATAAGAGCGACCAGCGAGCTTGTCGAGCACATAGGCGCCGAGCGACTTCTATGTAGAACAGATTTTTGTGGTCGGTTAAGATGGTGGTAGGATTCTCCGTACCTTCTAACAGGTGCCTCCATTCTTCGAGAGCAAGCTTGATGGCCAGGAGTTCCCGGTTACCCAAGTCATAATTCTGCTCAGCAGAAGAAATGTTTAGAAAAAAAAGGTGCAGGGATGAAGCCTGGCCTTAGGTGACTTTCTTTGGGATAAAAAGGTCTCCGGCCCCAACATCAGACGCGCCTACCTCCAAGGTAAATGTTAATTTGGGATCCGGATGTATGAGGATGGGAGCAGACACAAAGACTTTTTTCAGGTGGTCAAAAGCTTGAATGTTGGCTTGTGGCCAAGAAGCAGAATCTGCACCCTTCTTGGTCAAGGCTGTGATGGGGGCTACAGTAGATGAGAAATTCTGAATAAACCTGTGATAGTAATTCACGAAGCGCAAAAAACATTGTATGGCCTTGAGAGTAGTAGGCCGATGCCAGTCCAGGACTGCCTTGAGTTTAGATGGATCCATGAAGAACCCGGAGTCGGAGATGAAATATCCTAAGAATGCCGTGGAAGTTTGATGGAATTGGCATTTCTCCAATTTGGCGAAGATATAATTTTCACGAAGGCATAATAGTACCTGTTTGACATGGCCAATGTGTTTTTGAACAGACTTGGAAAAAATCATTGTCATCCAAGTAGACAATAAGGAACTGTTTGAGAAGGTCCCGGAAAGATCTCATTGACAAAGTCTTGGAAGACGGCAGGAGCGTTGCAGAGACCAAAGGACATGATGAGGTACTCATAATGACCATCTCCTGTGTTGAAGGCCATTTTCCATTCGTCACCCTTGCGAATTCTCACCAAATTGTAGGCACCACGCAAGTCCAACTTGGTGAAGATGGTTGACCCTTGAAGGCGCTCGAAAAGTTCTGAGATCAAAGGTAAAGGTTAACGGTTCTTGAGGGTAATCTTGTTAAGACCTCTATAGTCGATGCATGGGCGAAGGGATCCATCCTTTTTTTTAACGAAAAAGAATCCTGGAGAAGAGGACTTCCGAATGAACCCACTTTTAAGATTTTCTTGGATGTAGTCTTTCATGGCTTTAGCTTCCAGGAGTAAGAGTGGATAAGACCTTCCCCTGGGAAGAACTAAACCGGGCAAAAGGTCAATAGGACAATCAAAGGAACAGTGCGGCGGTAGGACCTCTGATTGTGCTTTGTCAAAAACATCATGAAATTCGGCTTATATATTGGGTAAGAAAAGAGTGTTCAGTCCGCGCTCTTGCTTCATATGAATGCAGAAAAGTAATTTCTCACCTTCCTCTTGCTCCTGTGATTTGGAGTGTCTCCCCCCACTCCAAGAAGGACCCTGGCAGAAGACTCCGTCGGCGGATCCAGGCAACCAAGAAAAAAAGCACAAGTGCGCACCAAGGTAAGTGTATGATGGTATAATATGACAACAATAATAAAAACTTACATATAAGTAAAACTTAATTCATATCCAGGTCTGAGCGATATTCTCGTATCTTAGGCTTCACCTTAGATCAGGCAAGGTGGCAAAGTCAATTTTTATCGGGTAGCAGTCCCGCGCGCTGGGACTGTCTCCGTTGCAGTCACTGCAATAACACCTCCGCATCTGTCGGCGTGATGTGTAGCGCAAGTGCGCATGTGTAGAAATAAAGCCCCCTATAGCCGTCCGTCGATGCCAGTTCGTTTGAGGGATCACAGACCGGAATGGATACACTTAGTGTATGCCAGCCACCAAGATTAAGGTAAGCTGGTTACACAATTCGCGACGTGTTTCGTTTAGCAAGTAAACTTCATCAGGCCAAAAAATGGCTACCTATGAGGGGTCCTTTATATGCCATTCAAGCTACATCATTGGTTGTTCCTGTAAAGATGCAAACCAATCATGAGGCTGGAGGGGGTGAATACATAGATTTTAAACACTCCTCTTTGTTGTCTTTAATTAATCTGCAATATTAACGATTGCAGTAATGGGATGGTAACCCTTTGGATAGTAATTGATGATATTGATTTCCAAAGGTTGCAATCTAATGGCAAAATGTAATGTCAAATTGATCAGATATAGATATATAATATTGCACTCATACTGTAGGTGTCCATAGTGGTCAAGTATAAAAAGATAAAAAAATAATCATATATAATAATAAGAACAACATTGTAAAAAACATCTGAAAAACATAACAAACATACATATAACACGTTTACATAAGGGGGGAGGAGGGGGAATAGAAGAAAGAGAAAAGAAAAAGGGGGAGTGTGGCAGGACGGCCTGTAGCCGAGGTCAGGGAACAGTCCACACGTGTAGTTTCAGGATAAATGAAAACGTTCAGTGGCTTTATTTCTCCACAGCAACATAACATGCGGGTACACTGTCCCTTTAAGCAAATAAATCCTGCTCCACGTTGGGAGAAAACTGACTAACACAACAGTCCTAGCTAGCAGGCTGGCTGGCTAAACCATACCCAAACCGTAAGAGTCTTATTAAGCAGGCATGCAAACAAATGAAACAAATCTTACTTTGGCTGCCGTAAGTAGTGGGCTGTATCCTTCTGGCTAGCAGCACATCTATCCATGTGCTCTCATCTGAGACAGGCAGCTACTGTTGGTAACAAGATCCTTTATGTACCTTGCTGGCTCTCAGGTGTCAGCTTACATCATGATTAGCTAGCTTCCACCTGAGTTAACCCTTATGAGTGCTGGATGAAGCACTCAGACATATGTTTCCCAGGCATAACCGATAAGGGTTGACTTCACCCTGTCACATACCTCCCCTGTTTGTGTGTGGCTAGTGTCCCACACGGCTGAAGCCTGACCCTCCACTCCTTCTCTTGACAAAAAATCAGCATTTCCATGGTCTTTTCCAGGTCTATGCTGAATATCAAAACAGAAGGGTTGGAGGGCCATAAACTACTTGGTCAACCTTGGATTTGTGTCCTTCATGGTATTTAACCACTTCAAGGGCGCATGGTCAGTGACCAGGGTGAAGTGTACTCCGGCGACAAAATGTCTCAAGGCCTCAATTGCCCATTTTACAGCGAGGCACTCCTTCTCAATAATGGAATACCTCACTTCCGTTGGGAACAGCTTCCGGCTGATGAACAGTATGGGGTGTTCAACACCATCAAATTGCTGAGACAGCACTGCTCCCAGTCCTACCTCTGAGGCATCCGTCTGGATGATGAAGGGCTCTTTAAAATCTGGTCTCCGAAGAGCGGGGCCCTCTGACAGGCACTTTTTTAGCATGTCAAAGGCGTCTTGGCACTCCCAAGACCATTTAACTTGGGTCGGGGCACTCTTTTTTGTCAGATCTGTTAGGGGTGCAGATATTTCTGAAAAATTGGGGATAAACCGCCGGTAATACCCTGCTAACCCCAAAAGGGAGCGGACCTGTGTCTTTGTCTGTGGGGTGGGGACTTCCTTTATGGCGGCCACCTTGCTAGCTAGTGGCCTTACTATCCCTCCCCCAACGGCATAGCCCAAGTACTTTGTAGTGGATTTACCCAGGGCACATTTTTTTGGATTTGCAGTGAGCCCTGCTTCTCTTAAGGACGTTAGGACTGCCCTTAACCTTTTTATATGAGACTGCCAGTGTCTGCTATAGATGACAATGTCATCCAAGTAGGCCGCGGCATATGCCCTATGGGGTCGTAGTACCTTGTCCATTAACCTTTGGAATGTGGCTGGAGCTCCATGTAACCCAAATGGCATAGTGACGAATTGGTATAACCCGAGAGGGGTGGCGAAGGCAGTTTTGCATTTGGATTCTTCCGCTAGAGGTATCTGCCAATATCCTTTCGTGAGATCTAGGGTAGATATATACTCTGCTTTCCCAAGCGAGTCAAGCAATTCATCCACCCTAGGCATTGGATATGCATCAAATCTGGATACAGCATTTACCTTTCGCAGATCCACGCAAAACCTCACCTTCCCATCTGGTTTAGGGACCAACACGATAGGGCTACACCAATCGCTGTGGGACTCCTCGATCACGCCCAATTCCAACATGTCTATTATCTCCCTCTCTACCAGGTCTTCTCGGCCCTCTGGCAATCTATAGGGACGGGACCGTACTTTTACGCCAGGTTCTGTCTCAATCCTATGGGACACTAAATTAGTCTGCCCTGGCAGCTCCGAAAAAACATCTGGGAACTGGTCACATAATTCTAGTAGGTCTGACCTTTGTTCCGTTGTTAACTGCCCTCCCATGGGAACCTGATGGTCATTGTATGTACTACCCTTTGGAAGCTGCGGACCCAAATCCGTCTCTCCTTCCCAAGGGTGGATGAACAGCGATCTCATCATTTTCCAGGGTTTCAGGAGGTTCACGTGGTAGATTTGTTTACCCTTCCTGGACCCTGGTTGAGAGATCTCATAGTTCACCTCTCCGGTGCGGCGGAGAACTTGGAAAGGACCCTGCCACTTTGCAAGGAGTTTACTCTCTGATGTCGGTAGTAGTAGCATCACTTGGTCCCCAGGTTGGAAGACCCTCAAGCGAGCATTTTGGTTGTACTGCCTCTCTTGACGTTCTTGGGCAGATTTGAGGTTTTCCTTAGCATACCGACCTATCATGTCTAGGCGGTTTCTAAGGTCTATGACATACTGAAGGGTATTCTTGGAGGGGGAAGGCTCCTCCTCCCAGGATTCCTTCAGTAGGTCGAGAATACCCCGAGGTTGGCATCCATATAGGAGCTCAAACGGGGAGAAGCCTGTGGATGATTGGGGAACTTCTCGTACCGCAAACAACAGGAAAGGGAGAAGTTCATCCCAAGCTCGCTTTTCAGTGTCCACAAACTTCCTAAGCATGGTTTTTAAAGTACGGTTTAACCTCTCTACCAATCCATCAGTCTGAGGATGGTAGACTGAGGTCCGGACGGATTTTACCTCCAATAACTTCAGGACATCCTGCATTAACTTTGCCATGAAATTTGTTCCCTGGTCAGTTAATATTACTTGGGGAAGTCCTACCCTAGAGAACAGTTCTAACAGCCTGTGAGCAACCTGTTTAGCAGTGGCTGATCTCAGAGGGAAGGCCTCAGGATATCTGGTGGCATAATCTACAACAACGAGTATAAATTTATGTCCCTTCGCAGAGGGTACTAAAGGTCCAACCAGATCTACCCCAATACTCTCGAATGGGACGGCTACCAAGGGCAGAGGAACCAAGGGAGCCGGCTTCTGTCCTTTTTGGCTAGTTAACTGGCATTCAGGACATATCTCACATAGTTTCATGATGTCACCATGTATGCCTGGCCAGTAAAACCGGGACGAGATGCTGTCCGTGGTTTTATCTCTGCCCAAATGACCACCCTATGGGAGAGTATGGGCTAGGGTGAACACCGTTTTAATCAACCCTTTAGGGACTAGCATCTGTCGAATGACCTCCCCTGTTTGTGTAACCTTATTCACACTATATAGAATGTCATTTAACAGTTCAAAATGTGGAAACACTCTTACACCTTGTTCGTCCATTATCTTGTTGTTGACCTGTACCACCTTCTCATATTGTCTAGCCAGAGCTGGGTCCTCCCTCTGCCTCTGACGGAAGTCAGGAATATCCAGGTCTGGCAAAATTCCCGTATCTATCTGTTCCCCACCCTGGTCATCCCCGGCAATGACCGTCAGTCCTTTGGGCTGACTAATGTTACCAAGAGTCCCAGCCTTTCTTAACCAGTCCTCTTTTTCCGCATGTCTCTGTTTACGTGTCTTTGGGACATGGTGTCTACAGGGAAAAATCTCTGGGGGAAAAGGGAACAAGTCTCCGGGCTTCTCCGGTACCAGAGAAGTAGGCTCCGTAGGAGTAGGGGCCAACAATGTTTCGAGGTAGGGCCAGTCTCGGCCAAGTAGAACAGGAGCAGGTAGCCAGGGAGCAACTCCCACTAGTAGGCTAGCCTCTTGATCCTGGATACGCAGTAGAACGTTCGCCGTTGGGTATCTCTTTGTGTCCCCATGGATACACTCGATATTCCAAGGAGAGTCATAAGATAGTCTATTGCTTGGAATTAGGCCCTCTAGGATCAGGGTTTTTCCAGAGCCCAAGTCCAGCATGGCGTTTACTTTTGTCCCCTCCAGAGATGCTGGGACTAACCACGGATTGTGGTCCCATCGGAGACAAGCTGTGGCAGTGGTTCTGCCATATGAACAGTCCATCTCATCATCTCCTGAATCCGCAACCTCGGTCATCAGCGGAAGCTCTGGACGGGGCTCGGTGTTTGGACCTCTCCGCTGTTGGATGGGGTCCTCCCTTCTGGTTGGTGTGGTTATCCTCTCCACCGGGTGGGTGACAGGAGTCCAGGTTCTCGGGGAATACTGTGGGTGGCGGCCTCCCTTGAGTGATCCAGTGGCCTCGGACCCAGGATGGGCATCTCTGCGGGAGTTTGTACCAGGAACCCTCCGAGATGGGAAAGGGTCTTCCGATCGGGTTGACTGGATCTCCCGAGCTGGCGGGTTTTAGACCCCTCGATTGTCTGCTCTCCTGCCTCTAGCATCACCGGAAGCAACTGGTGTTTGCACCGGCCGTTCCCAGCTATCCTGTTGGGTGTCGTCGCCCAGGAAGTTTTCCACCAAGCGGACCACTGAATTCAGGGAAAATGCAGCGTGTCTTTTTACCCAGGAGCGGGAGGAGGGGGCAGTATCTGTATGAACTGCTCGAGCACAAACTGTTCAAGGATCTCTGCCTTGTCATGTTTTTCCGGTTGTATCCACCTGGTACATAAGTCTACTAAGCGGTGGGCTACGACCCGGGGTCTGTCTCTGTTTGTATATTTGACTGTCCAGAACCGCTGTCGGTAGGTCTCTGGAGTGAGGCCTAGGCGATCCAGAATAGCAGCCTTAAGTTGCTGATAGTCCATGGCCTCGTCTGCTGGAAGAGCCTGGTAGGCTGCCTGAGCTTCCCCTATGAGGAGTGGAGCCAGAGTCGTTACCCAGCGATCAACTGTCCAGCCGTGGGCCGTGGCTACCCTTTCAAAAGTGAGGAGAAATGCCTCTGGGTCTTTGTTTGGCTTCATTTTATGCAGAATCACCGGTGGGTTATTTGGAATCCCTTGTCTGCCTGGGACTGGGCCTTCAGCCAGCAATTGGAGTAGCTTTTCCTCTCACCGGGCCTGTCGCTCATCTTGCTGGGCCTGTCGCTCATCTTGCTGGGCCTGTCGCTCATCTTGCTGGGCCTGTCACTCAGCTTGCTGGGCCTGTTGCTCAGCTTGTTTCTCTGCTAGCTGGAGCTGTTGCTCAAGGAACTGAGAAAAAATTGTCTCCATTTTTTTTTTTCCGTCTGTGTGTGTGTGTGGCCCTTCAGATACAGGGCCCGTCCAACATCCCACTTCTGACACCACCTGTGGCAGGACGGCATGTAGCCGAGGTCAGGGAACAGTCCACACGTGTAGTATCAGGATAAATAAAAACGTTCAGTGGCTTTATTTCTCCACAGCAACATAACATGCGGGTACACTGTCCCTTTAAGCAAATAAATCCTGCTCCACATTGGGAGAAAACTGACTAACACAGCAGTCCTAGCTAGCAGGCTGGCTGGCTAAACCATACCCAAACCGTAAGAGTCTTATTAAGCAGTCATGCAAACAAATGAAACAAATCTTACTTTGGCTGCCGTAAGTAGTGGGCTGTATCCTTCTGGCTAGCAGCACATCTATCCATGTGCTCTCATCTGAGACAGGCAGTACTGTTGGTAACAAGATCCTTTATGTACCTTGCTGGCTCTCAGGTGTCAGCTTACATCATGATTAGCTAGCTTCCACCTGAGTTAACCCTTATGAGTGCTGGATGAAGCACTCAGACATATGTTTCCCAGGCATAACCGATAGGGGTATACTTCACCCTGTCACAGGGAGAAAGGGGAGAAAAGGGGGAAAAAAGGGGGGGCAAGAAAAATGGAGCAATAAAGTGCAAAAAAGATTACAAAAGTGTCGCCTAAAGATCCAAAACTATAAGGATATACACATAGATTAAATGACAGATTTCAAATATATAAAATTACTTCGTTGGGACATTTACCTCAAAAATGGAGTCAGTTCTACATAATCATTTAACCCCCCAGGGTCTTTGGTTTGAAGGGTGAATATCCAGAACTGTTCTCTTTTAGCAATCTGAAGGTCTTTGTCACCAGCTCTAATACTGGTCACTATGGGCCTCATGCAGTAAGCCCCGATACAAAATTTTCGGGAAGAATTGCGAAAAGGCTTTTCTTGGGCGATTTGCCCTCGCAGTATTCAGTAAGGGCCGAATCCTTCCGATCCCTGCCGAAGCACTGCGAAAGCAAAGCTGCCGATGAGCCTGTGCCGATACAGCCTTCCTCCCGATAAGGCCTTTTCTGCCGATAGATGTTTGCAGCTGAGAGAGACAAGCCGCTCTCTCAGCGCAAACATCTGCAACAAATAAAGTATTTAAAAACAACTTTTACTGATAGTGGACATGTGCAGGGGGTCTTCGGAGCTGAAGCGCGTTGGTTTCAGCTCCAGGGACCCCGTGCTCCCTGAGATACAGGCCCCTTTATGAGGTGCCGGTATCCCTCTGCGTTTCAAGGTCCCGATCACGTGACCGCGACCTGTAAACAAACCAGAGGGATACCGGCACCTCATAAAGGGGCCTGTATCTCGGGGAGCACGGGGTCCCCGGAGCTGAAACCAACGCGGTTCTGCTCCGGAGACCCTCTGCATATCTACACTATCAGTAAAAAACACACATCAATAAAGACTCATTCCTTACCTTGACGGCTATGTGCGACGGTAATGAAGTAGCATGAATGTATTTTTAATAATACTGTACAGTGAGCAGGGGGTTCCCTGAGCTGAACCGCATTGCTTTGTGGAGCAGGGACCCCCTGCTTCCCGAGTTACAGGCCCCGGTATGTGTCATCGGGTGGCAGTGTCGCCGCCATGTTTATAGCGTTCCCGCAACAAATATGGCGTCCACACTGTAACCGATGGCCCAAACCGGGGCCTGTAACTCGGGAAGCAGGGGGTCTCTGAGCCACAAATAAATTCGCTTCAGCTCAGGGGGCCTCCTGCTCCCGCACAATATTATTAAAATACATTAATGCTGCTTCATTACCACAGCGGATAGCCGCTAAGGCAATGAAGGGGTTAACGCATAGTAGCATGTTTATTGGGGACAAATGCCCCCAATAAACATAGCAGCAATGCACAACATACAAGACAGTAATGGGCAACATTACTATTATCCACAAAAGGATAATAGTGCAGTTGTCCATTTACAATACATACACACCAATAAAGACATTAAATACATATAGCACTCACCCATGTACGGCTGCCACGATGAAGGCCATCCTCTTCTTCATCCTGCCCATGCCCCATCCGCTTCTGCAAAACAGACACAATAATTAAAACATTCTATGTAATGTCCCCTAACCCCTTAATCACCATAACGGTTATTAACTGGTACAGTCATTAAGGGGTTAACCCACCATCACCCACATACCCTCTCCCACTAACCCCCCCAACCCTGAGGCCCAACCACCCTCACCCACTATCCACAGGGGAGTACTACCAAATACCCTTGGGGCCTATACCCCCCCCCCCAGCACATACAGTACAATAATGAGCCAAATAAATATTATCCACATAGGTATAATACATTATTTGGCCATTATTAAACACATTCAATACGGTAATAAAGTGATTTAAATTGTACTAACCTCATCAATAAGAAGTCTCCATCGCCAGCATAATCCTTGGTGTCCGTTGCCAAAATAATAAATAGCCAAAACATTTGAATACCAGTAACATAACACTGAACCCCTTAATCACCTTGTCGGGTACTAACCTGAAAGGTAATTAAGGGGTGAAGCCATCCTGCAATGCCAACAACACTTATGCATAACATCCTCAATGATTTAAAAACCAATTGCCTAACCAAATCACATTTAATCATTCAATCTGAAGGCTCACATGCCTCTTAAAACATTGCAATTACAGTGTATACATGTAGCATAACATGTAAACTACATGTACACGCTGCAAATCAATGTTAACAATACAATAATCCCACTCAAATCGCCATACATCACAAGAAGTATATTATTTAATCCAATTAACTCACCATCAATGAATTAACACACATCAATTACATCCCTAAACAATTAAAATACCATCCATACCAATTACACAATGAACTAAAGCTATCGTAACAGAGAACCACTTCAAAACATAGAAAAAAGTACACCAACAATTACAATATACTAAAGCAAGGCTTTCCATAACCTACTGTACGGCCTAGAAGCCCAAAACTTACATCTCTCTAATAATAAAATACATTTACCACACATCTATGCATAGCCACAATGATTAACAATACAGAATATCAAGCTTTAACAACAGTATCATTTATTACCCTGTATATATATATATATATATATATATATATATATGTAGACATACATACATACATACATACAGTGGCAACAAATGATATGCATTTTAAAAAATGAACACATGAAAAAGCAACAAAAAACACAGTTACATTCAATACATTTCTTTCTTAAACTTACCATTACTTGCCCCCACCGACTCCCGTTGATCAGCTTACTCACGAACCAATCCACGACGCCATCCACGACACCATCCACGACACAATCCAGGAACAGGAAACCATGAAATAAAAAAACATTACAAATTAAACATTAAAATAATACAACATGACAATCAAGGGTTGTTCTAGTTTTAATCTATGTGAATCTGTATTAAAATACCTTGTTCCGGGGTCTTCTTGGCGTCCGGTGCCACGCCCAGGTCTTCAATCTTCAGGAGGAGGTCCTTCCTCCTCGGCGTCTGTCTTCAAAATGAGACGCCATAGGCTTTTATAGGCCTATGACGTCACATTTGTCGTCATATGGTTCCCACGGCCCTGATTGGGCCGTGAAAACCATGTGTTTTGGCCGATGTTAAAAAAATTGATGACGTCACTTAAAGGCAATAACAGCACAGCCAATCAGAATGGCTTTGCTACAATTGCCTTTAAGAAAACGTCATGAAAAGACACATGGCCGGACTCACATGGTACGGCAGCCAATCAGAGTAGGGATGGAGTTCCCACGCTCTGATTGGCTGCCGTACCATGTGAGTCCGGCCATGTGTCTTTTCATGACGTTTTCTTAAAGGCAATTGTAGCAAAGCCATTCTGATTGGCTGTGCTGTCATTGCCTTTAAGTGACGTCATCAATTTTTTTAACATCGGCCAAAACATATGGTTTTCACGGCCCAATCAGGGCCGTGGGAACCATATGACGACAAATGTGACGTCATAGGCCTATAAAAGCCTATGGCGTCTCATTTTGAAGACAGACGCCGAGGAGGAAGGACCTCCTCCTGAAGATTGAAGACCTGGGCGTGGCACCGGACGCCAAGAAGACCCCGGAACAAGGTATTTTAATACAGATTCACATAGATTAAAACTAGAACAACCCTTGATTGTCATGTTGTATTATTTTAATGTTTAATTTGTAATGTTTTTTTATTTCATGGTTTCCTGTTCCTGGATTGTGTCGTGGATGGTGTCGTGGATGGTGTCGTGGATTGGTTCGTGAGTAAGCTGATCAACGGGAGTCGGTGGGGACAAGTAATGGTAAGTTTAAGAAAGAAATGTATGAATGTAACTGTGTTTTTTGTTGCTTTTTCATGTGTTCATTTTTTTAAATGCATATCATTTGTTGCCACTGTATGTATGTATGTATGTATGTCTACATATATATATATATATATATATATATATATATATATATATATATATATATATATATACAGGGTAATAAATGATACTGTTGTTAAAGCTTGATATTCTGTATTGTTAATCATTGTGGCTATGCATAGATGTGTGGTAAATGTATTTTATTATTAGAGAGATGTAAATTTTGGGCTTCTAGGCCGTACAGTAGGTTATGGAAAGCCTTGCTTTAGTATATTGTAATTGTTGGTGTACTTTTTTCTATGTTTTGAAGTGGTTCTCTGTTACGATAGCTTTAGTTCATTGTGTAATTGGTATGGATGGTATTTTAATTGTTTAGGGATGTAATTGATGTGTGTTAATTCATTGATGGTGAGTTAATTGGATTAAATAATATACTTCTTGTGATGTATGGCGATTTGAGTGGGATTATTGTATTGTTAACATTGATTTGCAGCGTGTACATGTAGTTTACATGTTATGCTACATGTATACACTGTAATTGCAATGTTTTAAGAGGCATGTGAGCCTTCAGATTGAATGATTAAATGTGATTTGGTTAGGCAATTGGTTTTTAAATCATTGAGGATGTTATGCATAAGTGTTGTTGGCATTGCAGGATGGCTTCACCCCTTAATTACCTTTCAGGTTAGTACCCGACAAGGTGATTAAGGGGTTCAGTGTTATGTTACTGGTATTCAAATGTTTTGGCTATTTATTATTTTGGCAACGGACACCAAGGATTATGCTGGCGATGGAGACTTCTTATTGATGAGGTTAGTACAATTTAAATCAGCGGTGCGCAAAGTGGGGGGCGCGACCCCCAGGGGGGGCGGGAGATTGTGCTGGGGGGGCGCGGGCTGTTGCAGAGGCCCCGCGCTCTTCCCCCATGCATTTAAATTAAATGCCGGGGGATCGCGTGAGGCCCCTGCAACTGTTTACTTACCGGGATGTGTTGCGTCGCCATGGCAACGCGGCGTCAATAGACGCCGCGGCACCATGTGACCTGACGTCACACGCCCACGCAGCGTCATCTGACACGGCTGAAGGAAGGCAGGGGGGCGCGAGAGCCGAGGGCAGAGAGATAGGGGGGCGCAGCACAAAAAGTTTGCGCTCCCCTGATTTAAATCACTTTATTACCGTATTGAATGTGTTTAATAATGGCCAAATAATGTATTATACCTATGTGGATAATATTTATTTGGCTCATTATTGTACTGTATGTGCTGGGGGAGGGGGTATAGGCCCCAAGGGTATTTGGTAGTACTCCCCTGTGGATAGTGGGTGAGGGTGGTTGGGCCTCAGGGTTGGGGGGGTTAGTGGGAGAGGGTATGTGGGTGATGGTGGGTTAACCCCTTAATGACTGTAGCGGTTAATAACCGTTATGGTGATTAAGGGGTTAGGGGACATTACATAGAATGTTTTAATTATTGTGTCTGTTTTGCAGAAGCGGATGGGGCATGGGCAGGATGAAGATGAGGATGGCCTTCATCGTAGCAGCCGTACATGGGTGAGTGCTACATGTATTTAATGTCTTTATTTGTGTGTATGTATTGTAAATGGACAACTGCACTATTATCCTTTTGTGGATAATAGTCATTGTGCACATTACTATACAGTATGTTAGGGGGGTATAGGTGTTGTTGGGTTTATATATATATATATATATATATATATATATATATATTTCTTTATTTATTTATTTATGTAGTTATTGTGGGGCTGGGGTGTGTATTTTTTTAATATTGTGGCTAGTGGGGGTGGGTGAAAAGGGTATTAGCCCCAACGGTGGTAGTTTAGGGCTTGCGGGTGGGTATCGGGAGGCCTTAACCCCTTCAGGACCGTAGCGGTATTAACTGCTACGGTCGTGAAGGGGTTAAGTGCCCCGCAACCCCCCCGCAAGTCCTAAACTCACACCCAGGGCCAAATACCCCCCTCACCCATCCCCGCTACCCACAATAACGCTGGCACGGTGGGTTAACCCCTTCATTGCCTTAGCAGTTAGCCTCTAAGGTAATGAAGTGGCTTTTAAATGCCTTTTTCCTGCCTCGGATGCATGCCGGGGGGCTCCGGTGCGGGTATCAGCTCCGGAGACCCCCGGCATCAATCACAGGCAGGAAAAAGGGCTGATTTTTTCTAAGTGTCGCCCTTGCCGATGCTTCTCCTTCAGCAAATTGCCAACTTTAGATGGCAATGGCTAGACTAAAATACAAAACTAGTGTTACGTAATAGTGTAAATGTATAACAACGTATGGTCACAACACAGGCACACACCGGTGAACAATAATAACCTACATAAATGTAAGCAACATAATCCATATGTAAATGAGCCAATCAGAGAAGGGATGTAGTTCCCACGCTCTGATTGGCTACCGTACCATGTGAGGCTGGCCATCTTTCTTTTCATGACGTCATGTTAAAGGCAATTGAAGCACAGCCATTCTGATTGGCTGGCATCATTGCCTTTTAATGACGTCATCAAAATTAATTTTTTGCCCCCAAATCACATGGTTTTCACGGCCCAATCAGGGCCGTGGGAAACATATGACGACAATGTGACGTCATAGGCCTATAAAAGCCTATGTCGTCTCATTTTGAAGGCAGACGCCGAGGAGGAAGGACCTCCTACAGAAGAAACAAGACTCTAAGAAGAAAAGAAGACACCGGAAGAGAGCGGAAGATACAAGAAAGAAGAATACAGATGAAGATGGATTACAAATAGAAGACCCCTGGATTGTTATGGTTTATTATTTTATGGTTTATTATTTTATGGGTTCCTGTGCGTGGATTGGTTCGAGAGTAAGGTGTTCAACGGGAGTCGGTGAGTGGGTCAAGTAATTGCAAGTGAACAAAAGAAATGTATTTTTTTTAACTTGTACATGTTTTTTTTTTAACGTGTTTTTTTTTAACATTTTTTAAGATCATTTCATGCCACTGTATGTATGAATGTATGTACTGTATGTCTAGATCGATATATACATACAGGGTAAGAAATGATTTTGTTTGAAAAGCTTGTTTTGCAGTATTTAAAATGATTTTGGCTATGCTGCTATGCATAAATGTGTGTGTATCATTGCTGTGCATCCCAAAAATGTGATATATGTAATGGGGGTATAGGGGTTGTTGGGGGCACAGGGGGTGTATGTTGTTTATTGCAATGTTTATTGGGGGCAATTGTCCCCAATAAACATGCTATTGTGCCTTAACCCCTTCATTGCCTTAGCGGCTATCCGCTATGGTAATGAAGCAGCATTAATATATTTTAATAATATTGTGCGGGAGCAGGGGGTCCCCTGAGCTGAACCGCATTGATTTCTGGATCAGGGACCCCCTGCTTACCGAGTTACAGGCCCCGGTTTGGGGCATCGGTTCCAGTGTCGCCGCCATATTTATAGCGGGCACGTCGCGTATGGGACGCTATAAAGATGGCGGCGACACTGCCACCCGATGACACATACCGGGGCCTGTAACTCGGGAAACAGAGGGTCCCTGGTCCACAAAACAATGCGGTTCAGCTCAGGGGACCCCCTGCTCACAGTACACTATTATTAAAAATACATTCATGCTGCTTCGTTACCATAGCAGATAGCCGCAAAGATAAGGAATGATTGTTTATTGATATGTGTGTTTTATTCATACTGTAGATGTGCAGAGGGTCTCCGGAGCTGAACCGCTTTGGGTTTAGGTCCGGGGACCCCCTGCTTCCCGAGATACAAGCCCCTTTATGGGTTGCTGGTATCCCTCTGCTTTGTGTACATTCCATGGTCACGTGATCGGGACATTTAAATGCAGAGGGATACCGACACCCCATAAAGGGGCCTGTAACTCGGGAAGCAGGGGGTCCCCGGACCTGAAACCTATGCGGTTCAGCTCCGGAGACCCCCTGCTCATCTACACTATGAATAAAATTGTATTTAACATAATTTTTAATGTGTTGATGTTTGCACCGAGAGAGCGGCGGATCTCTCTCTGCTGCAGACACATCTCGGCAGGGGACGGCTTCTCGGCAGCTACTAGCCAGGCAGCCTGTCTCGCCACTGGTTACTCGCAATTATGTCAAATGGTGGTGGCGCATTCATTCGCCAGGGATCCGGTCCTTCCTGCATACAGCGAGGGCAACACGCCAAAAACATGGCGAACCCATGCATTCGAACCCCTGGCGAATGCAATTTTCCGCTGCATAGTGCATAGACCCCATTTCACCATCCCAGATGACAAACACATCATTGATGTATCTCCGCCACATAATCAATTGTGGCGGAGATACATCATCACCCCAAATGTGTAGCGACTCCCACCATCCCATATACAAATTAGCAAATGATGGTGCAAAACGTGTCCCCATAGCCGTGCCACACAGTTGTAAATAAAACTCATGTTCAAAAAGAAAATAATTGTGTTTCAATATAAATTCAATAGAATCGTGAATAAAGCTACGTTGGGAAAGTGGTAAAGTGCAGTGTAGTGCTAAAAAGTGATCAAAAAGCATCCAAACCCCCCTTATGTGGAATAGAAGTATAGAGTGCTTGAACATCAAGAGTAGCCAATTGATATGTGTTTTTCCAAGCTTTTTTTCTTGGTTATCTCGGGTAGGAAACTCGTCTCCTCTCCGGGGATGGCCAACCCACATACCTTATGGACGGGAACTGCACAGCCCTATGCACAAAGGGTACTTCACTGGATAAGCTCTTTATTGGTCCAGTCAATGCAGGGATTATGGCGTTGAAGCCAAGGAAGGCCCAGGATCACTTCAACGAAAGGGTTGTGAATCACGTCCAGCTGGATCTCCTCCTTGTGGTCCTCCCCGTCAGTAAGTGGAAGGGAATGGTCTGCAGGGAAATGAAGACTGGTTGTAATGGTCGACCGTCGATGGCTTCCAAACCGGAACCCCTTGCGGATAAGCTGGATGTGTGAGGATTCGTCATCCTGATGGCCGGAATTTACCTCTCCATCCCACTCCTTCAGGCACTCAAGATGCGCAATGCCACGGTGGTCCTGCTGCGGACGGCGGGCGATCTGTCTGTCCCTCCGTGGATTCCGCCTCCAATCTTTGCCCCCGCTCTGACGTGCGGCATGCCCGATCAGCCAGCCTTCCCTCCGGATCAGTTTCCAGACTCCGCCCCGCTCTAACTACGGACATGCGCGGTGCGCGAGTGACGGGCGATCATGTCACCATTCTCTGACGTTGGTGATGCGCGTGGAACAGGTCTCCTCTGGACCCACCTCCAGACTCTGCTCTCGCTCACGCGGTGGGCATGCACGGTGCACGAGTGGCGTGCAATCGGGTCGACATCTCCTGACATCGGTGACGCGCGCAGGACATAGTTCCACCCCCAGGTCAAATCTGGGTGCACAATAGGGCACACATGCACGACCCAGAAGCCTATCCGCTTCCTCCTCCTTGTTCCCTCCTGACTTACCATTGGAGGAAGGACCCTTTATATATCTGCCTCGCTCAGTCTCTCATTGCTGAGCATAACCTTGTGGGACGCCGTGCCTTGCTGCATTCTGCCTTGTGCCTTGCTGCATCCTGCCTTGTGCCTTGCTGCATCCTGCCTTGTTCCTGCTGCTGCCTTACCCTGCTATGTTCATTGGACTCCGCATCTCTCCTCTCCTGACCCGGCTTACGTACGACCATCCTGAACCCTCCAATTCTGACCTCGGCTACCCTAGCAATAACTACTCTCCACTCTCCAATCCTGATCTTGGCAAAGTACCCCAACAATCCGCTATTCTCTAATCTAGACCCGACAAGTATAAACGACTACTCTACTTTCTGTACTCATGACCCGGCTTGCAAGACTATTAAACACTCTAGGCGCACCCTCGGAAGTAACACCAGGTTTAAGTATGACGTATATAATGTAACATCATTTTTTTGGCTTCAACATTGAAGAACCTTTGTGGGTAGCGTATTTTTATGCTGGTAGTTTATTTGCAAATAATTTGCATATCCTTCTCCCTAACACCTGTTTTTCTCCAGCTCTATGTTTTCTTCATGTTTCCTGCTTATGCTGTTGCTAAGTATTCTGTTCCATCAGCAACCACGCTTTCCCCACCCCAGGTGTTTTGGTTTGTTCCTCTCCCCCTAGCACATGGTTCAGTTCTGACCTGTTCCCCTCAGCGACAGCCTGCAGTTAGTTCTTTTCAGATCTTGCAGTCACCTGCCTTGTTTTCCCCCACTGCTCTCCCTGTGATAGCATTGTTTCTTACCATATTCCTTATTTTTATGCATCGCCAGTGTTTTTCCTTCATTTCTTTTTGTGTTCCCATAATAAAAACCATCAGAAATACAAATACCTCATCTTTGTATGAAAGAAGGAGATGAGTTACTGTAAATGCCTGTCTAAGCTTATTAAGCCACAGTAAGCCCAGGACAGAACAATAATGGTAGGCTTTTAACGTGATGTTATCATAAGTTAAAGCAACATTTAGTTCAAAATCCTGCTTTTGTTTTTTTTAAATCAATTATGTAGCATTACATCTTACTGCTTTTTTTCACTCTTTATTTTTTTAATTTATTAAGCATCCTTGCATTGCTACAGCAACTATTTAGGAAGCTACACCACTTCCTCATTTGAAAAAGGTAACCATATTGCATGCCCGGCTAGCAGGATGTTCACCGATCGATCACGGGAGAACTGAGCGACCAGCAGCTTAGATAATGGCATTGCCGTAAAGGATAGGAACAACTGCATTGATATTAAAAAAAAATATTCAGAAAGGCCCCATTAATGTTATGTTACTTTCTTTACAGAACAGCTTTACAATTAATTTAAGTTTTGTTACAGTAGGTAAACAAAAGTATGGGCCTTGGCGTGCTCATTTGCATGGCATTACAGTCATGTATGCTGTACGATTATGGGGTTAAGCAGGTTTGTGAACCTGTTTGAGACGTGAATGGGCTTATAAGTGTTTTTTTACTCGCATTACTTATTTGTATACCTCGGTTGTAGACCTGACTAGCTTCACATTGCATGGCCAGGAATGACCCTCACACTGATGAGGCACAAAAGGTTTAAAGAGTAGCCTGTGAGGAGGTTTGCAGGCCATGCACTGCACTAACCCAGGCTTTGCTATAGAAGCTTGAAGGGATCCATGTTAAAGTAGATAAGTACAGTATGCAAAAAGTGATGCACTACCGTCTGAGTATTAATGTGTATATCATTACACAGAACCCCTGGTGCTGTGGAAATGCTGTGTGCTGTGTGGTTATGGGGTAAGGCAGGTTTGAGGAATTGTCTGAGAAATGTGAATTTGCTCACACAGTAAGTGCTCTTTATCATTACTATGCTCTCTAACTTCCTTTTACTTGGAAAGCTCTTATTTCCAATTCCAAATACATTATGCCCAATGCTGACTTAAGCGATGCCCAATATAGCACAATCTGGGGTATTGTACGAATAAAAGAAAAAGGGCTCCACGGACTCAATCATTTTTTTAAATATAGTCAACAAACAAGAACGTAGTTTCAGCTGTGATAGCAGCACTTTCTCAAGGACATGTCTGCTATGACAGCAGAAACGTCATTTTTTATTTTGTGACTATATTAAATTCTTTAAGAAATCCAGAGTTCACTTCTTTCCTTTTTGCGTCGACATTGCGGTGAGCAGTGGGTCTTGTCACAAACAAGGAGCAAAGGTACAAGTTTTCTTTTCGGGTCATTATTTTTTGTTTGGCGTGCAACTTTTCTTACTTTTTGTGTTGTACAAATGAGACACAGCACATGGAGATAGGGTCTGCAATCAATTATACAAATGTGTGGGATGTAATAGGTTTGTGGTTATGAATAATACTATTGTGCCACAGGATCTTCAGCATATTAAAACGTGCGTTCCCTTATGTGAACGTACAGTAACGCTTCATGTAAATGACAATATGCTTTTTTGAACTGTACACATTTTGAATCAAAATTGATGTCTGTTTGACATGTCATAATATATCATTATTGTTTCCATAATAAAAGGTCAATAAATACAAGTCTATTATTTTCCCTTTAAAGGAGGAGAGGAGAGACTGATATACCCACTAATCAGATAAAAAAAAAAAGAATCATCCATCATTCACTATTTCTGATTGACAGAGTGATTGAGAAGAATAAAACATTTGCCTTTTATTGGTTTAATAGTGGTGGCGATTCTGCTGTAAGTCCCTATTGTCTCTAACTAATAGAAAAAGCGATGCACTGATTTAAGACATTGAAAATGCCTGTAAGTTTTATGTTAAGAATATGTCATGGATCCCTGCAACTTAAATCTTTAATTTGCTCCAAAAATCCCAACTGTGTAACTGTCATTTTTGTTCATCTTACTAATGCGTTTGAGGCATACCTATTATTACAAATATAATACACATTGCTGGTTTAATTTTGTTCACATATTGTGAATTTCAGTTTGCAAAGAAAATGTTAGGAATGTTATCAATTGCACAAATTATGTTGAACCCTTTTCATTTTCTTGCATGAGGTCTGTTCTGGCTGCTGGCAGGTTTACTGGGCCACGGACTGAGGTGTTTACTTGTGCCCAGGTTCAGCAGCTCACAGGGGAGGGTAGTTTGGAAGACCGGTGGTTGAGGAGCGAGGTGGGGGGAGGGGTGCACGATTTGTAGAGGAGGTGGAGTAGTCTGTGGTTGAAAAAGAGGGGAACTTGGCAGTTATGGAGCCGAGGGGCGGGGGGAGGGTGGAAGCTGGGGGACAAGGAGGTTGAGGAGCAGGGGTTTGAGGACCGGAGCAGTTCAGGAGCGGAGGGGGAGGGGATCGAGAACCGGGGGTGGGAGAGGACTGAACAGTTAAGCAGTTAAGTCCCAGCACTCACTGACTTATAGAAAAATATAGTACCACGGATTATGCCACTAGAAAAAATATTTAATATATCCACAGGAAAATGCAAGGAGCAATGCAGCACAAAAGTAAATGAATATACATGTAGCCATGCATGTAAAATGGTCTGCAGTTGTCTGCCCTGCTGGCAGTAAACCTGGTAAGTTACAAGGATGCCAGCAGTAATCATGGAGGTTTGCCCTCATACCCTGGTGAGGTGCCCTATATATGGGTGAGAGTGGCTACAAGCTCTGAGTCCACAGTTAGTGACATCAGAGTTGTGACCGCTCCTGAAGTATATAAGGCACAGCACTGCCCAAAGTTGGTTGGTAGCTGGAGGGCTGAGTTGTTGGGAAGGAAGGACCCACTAGTGCAGTAACTAGTGGTCCATTTCTACATTAATCTAGAGAAGAGCCACACTGTGTCCAGGGACCTGGCACAGGGGTAATCTCCCTATGGGGAGAGGGGATCCCACTCCATTGGGAGGGCGTACCTGGCAAAGGGACAGCAGAGAACTATGTGCGGCTGAGATAGCTGGCTGTGAAGGGCAGCTTGCCCACCAAGCAACAATAAAGATGTCTTGTTCAATGATACCCCCACTGTGTGAGTGTGAAGTTACTCTCCAGTGGATGGCACCACCTACAAGGAGTTCTTCATCAGGACTATCTCCCTGCGGAAGTATAGACCCTGATGAGGTGGAGGCGCTGCATGTGATATAGGTAAGACTCGAACCCACTACCTCAGCTGCCTGTCTTGTATGACAATCCCCAAATACCAACATGCGGGAGACTCAGGAGTCCTGTTGCCTACAGGTGCATCACCAAACACGACCATGTAATGGGGCTGGTTAGACCACACGGGCCACTATGAGATTGGGTGGGTCAGACTGGAGGGAACAACCGTTACAGTTGGAGGCGCTGCTGAGAGACCTGTCAACAGGACAGGCTTTTGCTAGGCACACTGGGAAACAGGGAGAGTGTCTGCTGCCACTTTGTGCTGCGTGGTACGGAGCCAGGGGTTGTCAGGGGAGCTGCTGGAGCTGCAGGCCGCACGGAAGTCCTGGGATCCTACAAGGAGTTCAGTGGAGCTGGAGCAGGGCTATAGCTGTCCGAGTCCCTTGAGGTAGTGCTTGTGGTAGGACACCTAAAGGGATAAACTGGTAACGTTGTTCAGGAATCCTGGAGAGGGTCTGCGCTAGACTAGCCAACAGTAGGTAGACACCAAACGTACTGCATGGAAGAGCCAGAGTACTCTAGTCCATTCCAGACCACTTACCATAGGGAGCACAGACTGGGAGGAAGGAGATACAGCAGACACCGAGCGAGTGAGCCTAGCCTGAGGTAGTGCAAACACGAGTCAGATCTACATTAGGTACACAAGGTGGTGCACAAGGCATTTTTATTGTATCGGTGTGGCAGCTGCCCCGCAGAGAGGAGCTCCATGTACAATAAAATAATATACAATAGCCCAATGGTGATCGCAAGAATGGAGGATCCGCGCGGTGCGGAAGGTCCAAGATGGCGACCGGAGGCTGAAGGAGAGAGTACACATGCCATGTGTGCGGGAGAAGAGCAAGCTACAGAGGATAATTTTGTGAACCTGCTGGATGAACAAGCTACAGAAGAGACTTTTATGAGCCTGTTATGGAATTGTGCGAAAGCTGTAATTGCACCTTATTGGTCCTGCCTGGGACCTTGGGGTAGTAACCTGAGGACAGTGAGGAGGACATTGTCGTGAGTTATGAGGAATCTAATGGACTGGCTTGTCATTCGACGTACAAACAGTTAAACGCTACCTCATCCGATAACAAGAGTGACATTGCTAACCAAAATGGCGGTTCCCGCTTCCCTGGGAGACTGCGTGGGCCAGTTGCAGAAAATATTGCAAATGCGCAACTTGTAGAGAGTTGGCCAGGAGTGGTGCCAATGGGAAGGCTCCGCCCTGATGGGGAGTATGGTGCTGGGTCATGAGACTAAATCGAGGAACCTCCCTCCAGTTTCCACCAGGGGGAGTGGTATCTGGTTGTGGCGGATGCGGATGGAAGGGGGAAGGGTTGGCAAACCAGCCCCTGCACTTCAGTTGCGAGGAGCCAGCAAGCTGAATAGACCACTAGTGAGAGTGCCTCCTCTAGTGACTATGGCCTGCAAATCCGAAGAAGGGTCACCGATCTCTGCCTGTCTTGATTGACAATCCCCGAATACCAACATGCGGGAGACTCAGGAGTCCTGTTGCCTACAGGTGCACCACCAAGCACGACCATGTAATGGGGCTGGTTAGACCACACGGGCCACTATGAGATTGGGTGGGTCAGACTAGAGGGAACAACCATTACATACATACAAAACAATAGTGATTGGGGTGGATACACTAGGGAGAAGGGAGTGAGACAATACACAGACACAAAAACTAAGGACAAAACACAGCAGGGGTAGGGTAATCAGGGGGGCAACGTTTCGGGGGACACCCCTTTCTCAAGCCCGTTCCCTCAGGTCTTGGATGACCATAAGGTACTTCCCTAGTGCCCCAATGACAAGAGCAGAACTAAGAGACCTAAAGAATATCAGTTCAAAGCTTAATTAAAGCAGAATCAGTCCTGGGTGCATCAGAGAGAATATGAATGATAGAATCAGGTAAAAAGACCATGAATCACTTGCAAGTTTGCTCTCTGCCTCCAACGGTGTGCTGCTAACTGCGACGCAGGGTACCTGGATACTTATAGGTCCTCGAATGATGACATCATCGGTGCGTTGTCTCCCTGATTACCTTACCCCTGCTGTGTTTTGTCCTTAGTTTTTGTGTGTGTATTGTCTCACTCCCTTCTCCCTAGTGTATTCACCCCAATCACTATTGTTTTGTATGTATATTCATTTGCTTTTGTGCTGCATTGCCCCTTGCATTTTCCTGTGCATATATTAAATATTTTCTCTAGTGGCATAATCTGTGGTACTATATTTTTCTATAAGTCAGTGAGTGCTGGGACTTGTGGTTATAACTATTTTTAGGAGGGTTTTGGGTCCTCCTAGTTGGCACCCTGCAGGTTCATTAATTTACTTTCTAGTGAGTGCTGTCTACTCTATATATTTTTGTTTAGTTAAGCAGTTAAGGTCCAGGGGTTGAGCATGGATGCTGCCTGGGTGAGGGAAGGCAGCTGTTGACTGGCCCGAGGGAACAGCAGATGGTGGTTTGGAGCCCTAAGACAGGGACACTGGAGGTCTACATGGGGAGGAATCAGAGGGTTCTCAGAGAGGAGCAGCTGGTGGGACTGTGGGGGGCCTGGAGGTTAGGAAGCTTTGAAGGGGAGTGGTAGGGATACTGGGGAAGCAATGCTGGTCAACCAGCTGGTACTTCATCTGCTGCCCCCAACACTTCCTCCTGTCCTGTTCAGAAAGGGGCGCTCAGTGATTGTGATTCTCACACACGGTGGTATCACATGTGCCTCCTTATATGCCACAATCTTAACTAATGCAGAGAGGGGGGATAATTTTGGAGCCTGACATGAGGGGTCCATTGTAAGCCCGATGGTATGCACGCTGCAAACAAATGGCTGTAAGGCAATGCGCATGGCCATAGAGTATGCGTGCACGAGCACGATGGCGCGGCCGATTTTTCGCAAGACAAAATCTTTTGGTTTTGTCACGCAACGGCCGGGTCAGTTGCGCGGTTCAGCCAACGATGGCGAACAGCTCACGTGACATCACAGGCAAGCCTCCAAACTGTGAATAACAGCTGCTCTTGGTCGCGTCTCCACCTCCAGATCCCACAGGCCACGGATCACTCTGTCACGCGCGTGCCTACTATATACAAGGCCTGAAGCAAGCACTGACTTCCATGGTTCATCAGCGGCTGCTGCCCCTCCTCCACCTAACCCGAGACGGTTGCGCCAGCTCCCTCCACCCCCCTGCCTTTCGGAAGCCTGGGTCTGTTCACTAAAGCAAATGGATCATTCTAATGCAAAAAAAAAATGACTTATTTCCACACAGATGGCAATGGTTCTGACAAAGATTAATTCATGAACATCAGGAATTGCTAAACTTCTAGTAGTTTTCCAGTACTGCAAAAAAGCCACGTATTTCTAATGTTTTTGTATGTGCGAATCATATTTACAGATGTGTGAAACATTTGTACAAGTTCACAAAAGTATCCAATATTTGATGCTTCTGCAATTTTGCAACATCTACAATATTTGCCAAGATTCTCTAAATATTAGCAACTTACTAAAAGTGCCCTTCACATCAAATTTTACAGAAGAACAAGCAAACATGCTTGTAATTTGCCTAATAATTTTCTCTTTATGCAAGATATTTGACCTTCAAATTATTGTGTTTTGTTCGTTGTACAATCTTTAGTTACTGATGTTGAACAAGTCATTTCTCTTTAACTCCTCTAATACTTTGTATGCATTCATCTTCATGTTAGAAATTATATTATGATGTAAACCAGATGATAACATTGCAGAGATCTGTTTTAAATACCATTATTCCTTTTATTACATTTTTTTTTATATCTGGCTTGAAAACAAATGTTACACCTGTCATTTAAATTAAAAAAATATTAACTGTTTTTTGTCAAAATGAAGTTTGCGGTGAAAATTACATAGATTGACTCTGGTAATCTTCTGCAAGATAGCAATTTAAAAATAAAATGTTTGCTTCTCCACTTTTACTACAAATAGTACATGTCCACAGTTGTGTTTGATTTATTTTTTAAATAATCTTTTGGTTCCAGTGCTCAATGAAAACAGAGTTTTGTTCCAGAAGTTTACCTATTGAAGGTAATGCTCTAATAGGCAGCAGATTGTATGACATGACCTAAGCTCTTTCCTTTAGTGAATAATGATATCTACAAAGGTACTAGCTACATGTTTCATAAGGACTTAATTTCTATTTGCAATATCAAGGCCATTAAATCTACTTAGGGCCTGGATTTCCAGAAAGCTTGAATATTACTCTCTTTCATTTTTTTATGTATAAGAAGAAGGGCAATCCTATAATATTTCAAAGTATATTTGCTATAAACCTTGCCAGACCCTTTTGTACTTCGTGGTGATCATAGGTTCACATAATCGACTTTAATAAAAATAAATGAAAATCACTTTTGTTCTCCTATGCTTTCTATTGTTTACTGAAATAAAACTTTCAAGACTGGAAAACATACAGAAGTGACCTTTGTATCAAGCATATTGTAATAGTGGCAGCAGACCACTATTAAGTCTTTTGTGCTAAATGTAAGAAGCTTTTTTTATTATTGTAACCCTCCCTGTCCGGCTCCAATGGAGTTTACATCGTTGTGTAATGTTTGGCTACTCAGCATGGATTACCTTGACTCAGGGTGCTGGCTTTAGGCGGCTGGGCATTGAGGTAGCAAGGATGTATAATAATGGGCACCATGAACTTTTGTAATACAACAGACTTTCATTTAACAGGCACGGGAACCATCACCTTCAAAATATAGACGTTGTACTTCTTTTTAACAAACATACAGGATTTCTGTTGCTTCCATTAGTGTTCACACTTTACACTACAAATGGAGGTGTATTCAATTAGTTCCTAGTTTATGTCGGACTTGGGCTCACTTATTACTTCAGTACCATCTTCTGTATTAACCTGGGTTACCTTGTGGAAAAACCAGGCAGGTCCTTTACGATTGGTCACATGACCGTTAGCCTGTTTTGGAACTGCCACTTGCATATCGACTGATAAGAAGTATGAATGCCTGACCTGCGGTTAGAGCTTATCCGCCGACACTTGGGAGCCCTCTTTTCTGAGGCCCTCTGTGGCATGCTGTTTTCCCTTCTTTAAGATATGTAGAACTCCATCTACTTTTATCTGGGATCCTAACTTAGGGACACTGTCCCTATCTTCAACACAACAAAATAAAACGGACCAGTCTGGATTATTTCTTTAGGAACCTTTAGCTCTTCTCCCCGAGGCTCCCCTCCTCTTATCCTCCCAGGAACCCAACGTTCTTGAATCTTCCCCTTTTCTATAAGCTCTCTGTGATGTAATGATCTCATGGCAACACAGAGTTGGGCCAAATACACTCCAACCCTCGTGTAACCCTTTCGGAGGGGGTTAAATTATTGTTCCGCGTAATCACTTCTCTTTTGCCTATGCAAGTGAAATACATTTTATGAATATTTCAGGAAGAATGACCCATTCTTCCTGAAATATGCAATTATTTGGCTTTCTTAACTTATTAGCTATTAGTTTACATCTTCCCTTTTCCAAACAAATCCTGGTTCACCTCACTTCAAGGCAGATAAGTATTTGTAATTTATATTCATGTTTTGATGTAATATTTTTCACCAAAAAGGTACAATAGACTAAAAAAAAATGTGTTTCTGATGTATTCCCATATATAATAAACAACTGGTCTCTAGGTAGCTCTTCATTCATACTACTCATACTTATTTTCTCAAGCAGTGTACCATTTCAAGTGTGCAGCAGCTTTCTCTTTCTCATTGGCATCTTTGAGGATGCTGCATGCACGTTTAATTGTTTCCTCTCCTCTCACAGATCAGAAAGGCACTCAGTTGAAGTGATATATTGTGTGGCATTGGTTTTTTTGACACTCAAAACAAATCTTACAGTACCTCATTTAAAGGGCCAAAACCATGTAGCCATCCAAAAAACAACCTTTTGTAAAGAATGTAACTGTCTAAGTGAGTAACTCAAACAAATGTACCAACGATAAGAGCAATTTTAAGCGCTTTTGTTGCTTTGGAAATTAAATTTCCAGAATTACATTTCTTTGGGGGCCTGTTATTGGGGAAGAGTGTGTTCAAGTGTTTTCTTTACTGTTAGCCAACCCTTTCCTTATCAAAGAGCCAATAAAGGTGAAAGATTTGGAGGGTGGGATTTTGCCTGTGCAAGCTCTTGTTTCAAACTGAGGGAAATCGCACAATTGGGTGCAGCCGAGGAAATCAAACCCCTCCTAAGTCTCAACTCACCATGTTTGCAAACATACTTTAAAAAAATACTTAAAGGTGTCAGATTTTAGTTAAAAAGGTACCAAGCTTTGATTGAGTGTCCTTGACATTAATTAATGAGGTTGGAAGGTGTGTCTCTCTCTGGATCCCAAATAAATTACTAAAATACAGAAATTATAAGTATCTTTGATATAAAGAGTAATACATTTAAGTGACTACCAACAGCTATGAAGAGCTAATTACCCAGTTATATTTGCGAACCTTAAGCAGGACCTCAAGAGATGGTGTGACTACATTATCTATTGGTATAGTCCTATGATCTCGAAATAAATGAACCTGCTGCCTGGTGTATTATTTTTGGTTTTCTTTTTGTTTTAGACTTTACCTGTTAAAATCCCTTGTCGGCAATTAAATGATCTACTCTATGGTGAAACTGAATATTTGATGAAACCAGGGAGAGGCTTGGAGTTGGATTCCATTCCTTACATAGGGCGGCACAATTAGCTCATGTCACTCAATGGATGTTCCCTGATGGCACCAAAAACTGGACAGATTTAAAATCCCTTGAGATCTTTCCTAATAACTTAAAAAATATTCTATTAGGTTCCGATAGATCCGCCCTTCCCCTCTCCATGGTTTACTGTTGCTCCTCAGGTAATACAGCATTTAGTGTGGGTTTGGAATACCTTAATAAAGAAGTACAGATGTAGCAGACATTATAGCTCATGTTGATGCAATGCGTTACCGCTTCAGTGAGTACTACTGAAAACACTGGTAACGCATGCCCTTTCTCACTAATGGAAGCAATATTTACCATGTTATTTCTCACTTTATTCCACATTACAAGGTAAGAGAAGTGGCTGCCGCTCACCTTTTCTATATATACGTGAAGGTGTGTGGGAACTAGGGTGCATACGGGAAGAACCAATTCTAGAGTACGGGGAAAGGTCACAGCAGTGGCCTAAAAGAATCCTATTTGCACTCACTAATTCCAAATGCTAGGCTAGGAAAGATTCAATCCTTGGAGTTACCCCCATAGCCATACATAAACAATTTTAAAATCATATTTATTGAACATATATGCAACAATACCTATTTAAGACACCACTATGTGGCTAAAAGGGAAAGCAGGGGGGTGTAGGGAACAAATACTGGTACAGTTACCAGAGCAAAGCGAGACTCCTAATTTTAATCAGGGCAGTATATAGGGTATAATACCAAAAAAAAACAAATTCCTATAGGTTCTGGGTACAGGATATAACCTGGATGGTTTATAGAGTAGTTGGTAAGTAAATTAGGTATCTGTAATATAGTGAGCCCCATATGATAGTGCCTCCATGTGACTAATCAATGGTTAGGTGACGTCACTATATATGGTATACAGAAGAGGTCACCTGGGTACCGCTGTACCGAGATATATATCGCTCATACAGCTTATGTTCTAGACACAGCCTAGGTGTACTCCTGGTCACTGATGTTTACAGCCAACTAGGTGCCTCTATGTCCCCAAAATACAAACAAGCGCGTCACTCACAGTCCCGTGGCGTCGCTATCACTCTATCTGAATACCTATATGTACTTGGAGCTGTGTGAACAGTTTATGTGTAGCACTGCTTATGTTCTAAAGTGACAGTTTTCTCACACCATAATCAGCTTCTGTTGTACATCTCATACATTCATACTACCTGAGAGTCTCACAAACAGGTTGCTCGCTTCTTGGGTCCCCACGCTTCCGGATGACGTCACCAGAAGTGCGTCATCACGTACCGACGTACGTTTCACGCTCGTGGGCGCTTCGTCAGGGTTATGGGACTGCCCTGATTAAAATTAGGAGTCTCGCTTTGCTCTGGTAACTGTACCAGTACTTGTTCCCTACACCCCCCTGCTTTCCCTTTTAGCCACATAGTGGTGTCTTAAATAGGTATTGTTGCATATATGTTCAATAAATATGATTTTAAAATTGTTTATGTATGGCTATGGGGGGTAACTCCAAGGATTGAATCTTTCCTAGCCTAGCATTTGGAATTAGTGAGTGCAAATAGGATTCTTTTAGGCCACTGCTGTGACCTTTCCCCGTACCCTTTATTCCACATTAACAGGAGTAATAACATCTGACACATCAGTATGCTATCCCCTCACATCCATTGCAGCGTTCCCCTGTTGTGGGTTACTTCAAATCTGGGACAATGCAAAGAAGATGTTCCAGATGGTCATATGCAGGCTTAACCAGGATGTACAATTCCCTCTCCCGCCACACCCCTCCCCCAATGAACCCCTAATTTGTATCTGGAACTTCAGGAGGCATTTGAAATTTCAATCTCTGAGTTTTTTTAGCTATTCGCAAAGTAACACTTTTCTTACACCTTTCGAAAATATATGTTTTCACTTTCCTAACTTGAAAGATTATGGGGCCTATGCAGTAAAGATTTAAAAAAATATCGCCAGGCCATTTATTTGTTAGGCGATTCATTTCTGCTGCAGAGAGCTGCTCAGAGAAGCAGTCTCTCCCTGCGCAAATCTCGCCCGAAAATTATGTTTTTTTAATATACATTTTATTACTAGTGTAGATGTGCAGGGGGTCTCCGGAGTAGAACCGCATTGGTTTGAGGTCCGGAGACCCCCTGCTTCCCGAGACAGGCCATGTTATGGGGTGCCGGTGTCTCCTATGCATGGAGATATCCCGATCACCTGATGTGGGACATTTCCATGCATAGGAGATACCGGCACCCCATAACGGGGCCTGTATATCGGGAAGCAGAGGGTCCCCGGACATAAAACTAACACGGTTCTGCTTTGGAGACCCCCTGCATATCTACACTAGAAATAAAATGTATATTAAAAAATATTTACTAAGCATCAATACACCACCCACCCCCCGTGCCCGCCATAATGTAAAACCATGATTTATTTTTTTAAGTCATCAATAATTAGAATTGAAAATCAATCGCCAATATTTTATTTAAATAAAGCAGCAAAATACCAAACAATGTCATCCACATAATAAACTGACATTGCAAAAATCAACATGAATACAAAGCAAGAAATGCCAAAAAATTGTTGTCCTAATAATATATTGATCTGTACCCTAAAGTAGTACAGATTAATACTGTATATTCAGTCAATGTGCAAAAAATAAAAAATACAAATACACATCCAATGTTAAAACCTGTAAAAAAAATACATTTACAAACATGCAATATATTACTTACCATTAGAAGCGTTGGCCCCCCGACTCCCAGGGAAACAGGAAGCTCCCGTACCTCGAAGGCCTCAAACGGCATCCGATGCCATCCGCCATGAAGATCCAGATCAGGTACCCAATTCTTCTTTCTTCTGTCTTTAATCAGCTTCTTCTATCTTCATCTGTCATTATTTCTTGATCTTCTTAATCTTCTTTCTTCTTCTTGCAATCCAAAAAGCCCCATGGTAGATCCCAACCGATGTTGCCTCGTCGCCTTCTTGGGCTCAAATGAGGCGTTACGGCCTTAAATTTGGCTTGTGATGTCACATTTGGGCTGTTACTGGTTTAAAAACCATCTGATTGGCTGTTAAAACCATGTGCAGACTTTCATTTTTTTAATTACGTCATTTAAAGGGAATGATGCCAGCCAATCTGAATGGCTGTGCTTCATTTCCCTTTAAGATGATGTCACTAAATCCAAGATGGCCGGCGTCCCATGGTATTTCAACCAATCAGATCATGGGAACCAATTCCCCAATCTGATTGGTTGTAGTACACCATGTGACTCCCCTTGGATGACGTCTTATACTTGACCTAAAACACCCACCAAGGGCCAAATACCCCTTTCACCCACCCCCGCTACCCACAATAAGCCTGACACGGGTGGTTAACCCCTTCATTGCTTTAGCGGTTAGCCACTAAGGTAATGAAGTGGTCTATAAATGCATTTTTCCTGCATCTGATTCATGCGGGGGTCTCCGGAGATCCCCGGCATCAATCCAAGGCAGAAAAAATGCCAAAAAAAAAATCTAAGTGCCGTATCGCTGCCTTACCGACGCTTCTCCCCACCCTCCCACCAACTTTTTCTGGCATTAGGATTTGGGGAGAAATCGCCATTCTAGGGCTGCGATAGGCGGCGATCACCTACTCGCGGCTACTAGAATCGCGCGTCTTTATGAACATTCGGACAAGCGTCGATAAGTGATTTTGTTCAAAAGTTTTTTTGGCGATTCAGGCATTTATCGGCCACTCATCCACGCTTACTGAATCGCAGTAGGCATTTTGGGCGATAAGTGGTCGATAAAGGACATATGAACGTTTACTGCATGAGGCCCTATTTTTCTACTGTAAACTGGATTCTTGCCCCACCAGAGATGGTATAAATTGACAGATGTTGCAAATGTTTTTACCTTCTCCCACACCGCACAATATAACAAGATGAGCACAGTGTGCTCTGCTTTTTTCTACCACGTTTACTTGTGTTGTATAATAGAGTGCATTGAGGATGTGTGTAACCAGTGTTGCTATCCATCAATATTGCCATCAGGTGGGGCAGTGAGTAAACTCTAGTGTGCATGTGTGCAATTTGTTACTGGCATCATCAATTATATGCTGTTGAATCCGTACAGTTGCATCGGAGTACCAAACATCTCCATACAGCAAATATGTGCATGTCTGAACACTTTGAACATTCTTGTACTGTTGCAATCTTAGCGAATGCTTAGGTTTTGTTCATACTCAATTCAAGCATGAAGTAGAGCAGGCGCATAACAGTATACTCAGTAGTGTGTACAAGTAGACTGTTTTACAAATTCCTGGAGGCCTATTCTGTAAGCCTCGATAACTAACTTATCGAGGCTTTTGAGCTATTCTCGCAAGGTAGCTATTCAGAAAGCCTCGATAAGTTGGTTAAATCGTGCGGCGAAAGCATTTTATGTTTGGCTCCTACCCAAACACGCCGTGCGGTAGCCGGCAAGAAGCCCCAAATCGCAATTTTGATACAGTAGAACCATGCAATTCTAGTAGCCTCGATTATCTTATAGGGGCTCTGGAATTGCAATTTTATCCTAGATTCTTCAGGTGAGAAGAGTTGCGAAAGAGGGACTTAAAACAAAATGCATTTTTCCACCATCTGATTGATGCCAGGGGTCTCCGGAGCTGATAGACATTAATACCAGCACCAGAGACACCCGGCATCAATCTGATGCATGAAAAAGGCATTAACAGGCAGCTTCATTATCTTAGTGGCTAACCGCTAAGGCAATGAAGGGGCTAACGACCAGTATCCGTTTTATTGTGGGTAGTGGGGGTGGGTGAAGGTGGTATTTGGCCCATGATGGGTGTTAGGCCTTGCTGGAGGGTTGCTGGAGGAGTTAACCCCTTCATTATCTTAGCAGTTAATACCGCTAAGGTAATGAAGGGGTTAACCCTCCCGCTACCCACCCGGTAGGCCTAGTCACCAACTGCGGGTCAAATACCACCTTCACCCAATCCCTCTACCCCCAATAAACATTACAAAAAAAACACTAATACCCACCTCCTCTACCCACAACAAACCCCCTGTGACAGGGTGAAGTCAGGTACTGATAATTACAGTATGCCTGGGAAACATACATCTGAGCACTCACAACGTTAACCAAGTAAGAATACTTGGACAATCAGGAAGTTAGCTGAGACAGCTGACAACCAGCTTGATTAGGAGGCTACTGCTTGTAGTAGGTGGCTGACTCAGACTACGGAGCTGTCCTGTGCAAGCTCCTTTACAGAAGGATTTCCTTAACTATCTCTAGGGACAGAGATTCCCAAACAAAGATACAGTAAGGACTTTAATATTGTTCCATAACTATTGTGGTATATGTTTAGGAGTTGGGAACTGGACAAAGCCAGCCAGTCCGATAGATAGGGCCTGGAATGTTTAGGAAGATCTCCCCATGTGGAATAGGTGCTCTTATTATGTTTGTTTTGCCTTAAAGGGATAGTGTGCCCAAATGTTTATTTGTGTTGTGGAGAAATAAAACCCCTCAACATTTGTTTTAACTTGAAACTGCACGTGTGGACAATTGTCTGACCTCGCCTACAGGTCCTCCTGGCACATCCCCCAACACATACAGTACAGTAATGGGCAAAATTACTATTATCCAGATATGGATAATAGTACATTTGCCCATTCAAAATAAAACAATATACAGCAACATAAAGTAAACTTCTACTTACCCCTGCCAGGATGAAGGGCATCCTCATCACCATCCTCCATGTCCATGTTCTCCGTTGGCAGGAAAACAAAAAGAAAAAACAATCTAATGTTCCCTAACCCCTTAATCACCTTAGCGATTAGTAACCGCTAAAGTAATTAAGGGGTAACCCAATTTCCCTGCTACCCACCCAGGAGGCCTAACAACCCGCTCTGGGGCCACTATCCTCACTTTTGAAGTTTGTCTGGCAAAACAGGCGACCTAGAGTTCGCAAAGATATTCTTTATAAGTCCAAATCAGAAGGAGGCTTAGCTCTTCCAAACTTACAAAACTACTATAGAGCAGCTCAATTAGGGCAACTTATTAGCTGGCATTCAAACCAAACCGCAAGGAGGTGGGTCGAGATAAAGGATTTGATTTGTTCCACATGCAGAATAAAAAATCTTCTCTGGCTCAACAAAAAGTGTAGACCACCCGAGAGTTTCAAGAACCCGGTGATATCCTTTACCTGTAATATATGGGACTCCCTCAAATCCAAGTTTCAACTAACCGGTACCCCTTCCCTCATGCAACCCCTATTCTCGGATCCCTCCCTTCCTTTTTACACAGAAAACCCGCTCTCCCATACCTGGGTTCAAAAAGGACTCACGAGAGTCAAAGATATTCTCATTCAAGGGAAAGTCCCCCCCATTCGCTTCTCTACAAATTAATCATGATATCCCCTCTTCCGATTTTTTCAGATTTCTCCAGGTTAGGCATTATATCCAATCAGTCTACAAATCAAGTCAACCCATGCTTTAACTCTGTTTGAGGACTGGTGTCTACACCCCACACAAAGGGCATTATCTCCAGAATATATCAAAGTTTATCCTCTATCAAGAGCAATCAAGCCCCCGATAACTATATGGTATCCTGGGAAAAAGATCTTAACGTCTGTATAGATCTCGATACCTGGAAAGACATCTGGGAAGCTGCCTCCAAAAATTCATCGTGCATTGTAATAAAAGAGAATATTTACAAGTTAATATTCAGATGGTATATGACTCCTGCCAGACTGCACTCTTTTCTTCCAGGGGTCTCACATCTGTGCTTGCGTGGTTGTGGTGAAGTGGGGAATATTCTGCATATATTCTGTCATTTCCCAAAATCCAACAAACATGGACTGCAGTGTTCACCTTAATACACAAGATCCTAGAAATCACTGTCCTACATGACCAAGTATATATATTGCTAGGCAAGCCAATAGCCAATATTCCCCAAAAAAAAGCTAGAGTACTAGCCCAAATGTTAAATGCAACACGATGTACTATTGCCAAAAATTGGAAACAACCTGCCTCCCCATCCTTAAACCAAATAAATAACAACATTTGGCATATAGTTTATATGGAAAAACTCTCAGCCTATCTGAACGGCTATACCTCGCAATTTTCTGAGATTTGGGCCCCTTGGTTTCGCCATGCAGGTATATCCCCATATATAGATTAGAATATTTGGAACAGAGTGATACATATGGTAATTAAATTGTTGTGTACAATGCTATATTTTTACAAATACTACCCCTTCCCCCCATTCCCGACCCCCCTTTATCTGTTATATGTTTTGTTAATTTTTATTTTGTATGTAAAAAAAATGCTCAATAAAAATTTAAGTAATAAAAAAAAAATGGGGGCTCTTCGAGTTTAGATATCCTTGTGGTTTTACTAGATTTTCCAGTGGTTGCTACCTCAAATCCCTTTTACACATCCTAAGTAATATTCAATGATTACTATAAGTGTGACCGTTATAACTTTATTGGTACTTGCCATACTTACCAAAATTGTGGAAGACTTAAGTCCATTGCTGAAAGTTCCATACAAATGATTCCTGGCCGAGTTGTAATCCATATTCCTTCCGTGCTTCTCATCAACTGCCAAGGTAATCTTAAACTTTAGGAATGTGATATAGGGGCTTATGCAGAGAGGAACGTTAAAAAAGTTTAAAATGGCTGTAAAATAGCCACAGATTTGCCGTTAGTGAAGGTGTTATGCAGGGAACGTCGTTAACTCATTTCCGCAAAAAACTGCAAATTGCCAACTTTTCCTGGCTATTTGAAACTCGCCATACTAATGCACATATTGACGTGTTCCAGCGATTCGGAGCTTCTGGAATACAACGCTATATTAGCATGGCGAGTTTCAGATTCTCGCCACGAGTTTGGCGAGTTTTACAGCTCTGAAAATTTTTCAGAGCACTTTAAAAAATCGCGCCATTTTCTCCCGAGTTTAAGGATTTCTGGCTAGTTTTTTCGCCAGAAGATGGCGCTATTTCCTTATCTATGCTCTCTGCATGAGCCCCATAATTTTATATATATACAATTTAGCATATCTCTTAAAGGTGCATACCCATTCAAGTGTTATTACCAATTTAAGTGTATATATATAATATATATATATATATATATATATATATATATATATATATATATATATATATCTCAAATGAAAATATCTCTTGTGAGCACATTCATGTAATGCTGTTCTCACCACAAACAAGGCGGGACCCCGGTACTGAGGTGGGAATGGGTATACAAGCCACCCACAGCCACGGGGGTACGTCTGAAGTGCGGATGGTCAGGCAGCCGGGTCAGAATTGGAGAGAGTAGAATGGTCAGGTACTTGCCAAGGTCTGAGGTAGGAGCCGATAGAATGGTCAGTGTCCATTTAGCCGTGGTCAGGGGTTGGAGCCAGTAGGAGCGTAGAGGTCTGTAAGCCATGGTCTGGATTGGAGAGTTGTGGAAGGTCAGAGTTAAGCAGGTTGGTAAGGTTAAGCAGGTTGGAAGTGCGGAGTCCAAAGTAATAGCGGGAGGTCAATCTGAAACAAGGAGCTAGGAGACAAGGCAAGGCAGGACAAGGAACCAGGAAGTGAGAGAACAGCGCTAACTGGAACTATGTTAAGTGGCACAGCTGAGCATATATTGGAGAGCATGACCAATGAGAGAGGGGGGCGGGGCGCGGCATCCGCAGAAACACGGATAGGAAGACACAGGAGATAGGTGGGCATGATAAGGAAGGTTGACACGCAGCTTGGGAGCAGTGCACACGCGTCACATGTGCGCACCGCGCGACGCTAATGTGAGTTGTAAGCGAGGGGCGGTAATCAGACTCAGCGACGTCTATGAAGCTCCTGCGAGAGCCTGTGTGCGTTGTAAGGACAGCAGGGTTGTGCGCGACACCAGGTAAGGAGGGAGTGCGCCGTGGGGGAACTGCTCCCCGTTTCCTTACAATCCACATGCTTTAGACAACCTTGCTTTTCACCATTATTGCCTAACATAAAGTGCTTCCACTGCAGCAATGGATTCTGGGAAATTACATGCAAATGAGCACACAAATGCCCCCTTTTGCTTCAAATCCATTTTGACATGGACCCTTATAAACTTATTATTGCTGCATTACACAGATTTTCCGCACAGCCTGGGTTAAAATTCAAAGCCAGTAAACCTACCTAAGGGTCCATGTCAAAATGGATTTGAAGCAAAAGGGGACACTGTGTGCTCATTTGCATGTTATTTCCCAGAATACCTTGCTGCAGTGGAAGTACTGTATGCTAGGCAATAATGGTGAAAAGCAGGGTTCTAGACCTGTCTAAGACATGTGAATGTGCTCACAAGTGATACATGGAGGGTTTTTTGTCACTTTTTTCACCCACCATAATGTATTTAATCTATCTAATATAAGTGACCATCATTGGACAAACATTGTATTCAAGTAGATTCCAGGGGATAATAAAAGACCAAGATGAAGACCAAAAGAAAGATGGGTGAATGAAATCAGAAGATTTGTTAGCGCTACATGGAGAACAGAGCCTTTTAACCGCAGTATTTGGAAGATCGTTTGGGAAGTCAAAGGATAATGATGATGATTGGATATGAAATTGAAGTGCTCCTAAAAGTATTCATTGTATTAATTATTTATATATAAGCACAGTTTTCCTCTATGGAGAATTCATGTGCTCCTAGCCAACTGTTGCTTTAAATGTCTGTATAATTACTCCATATTACTATGTGGAGCGTACCTGTGAGGTAGCAAGAGGGCTGAGTGCTCCCTGGTGTTGTGGAGTGAACAGGACAGGGTTTACAGGGTACCTTATTCGTGGTTACAGCGCCTCCATTCAGCATGGATTCTCTGGACGGAAGGATGGTCCATACTGACACCTCTCTTTGTCCTTAGACAGTGAATCACTCGGATAGATGGTACAATGGTGTTTATTGCATGCTCAGGATATTACAGAAGGTACATATCTTTCCACGCTTCCCCTAAGAAGGTCACTTCAAGGCTTGAGGCCCATCCAAGTTTCCTCCTGCATGGTGCTCCTCCTTAGGCCTCCTAGTGAGATGCAGGGTAGCTGTTACTCACTTCACAGAGGGAGGAAATTGACACCCACTTTTAGGAAAGTGCCAGTATTTATACCCTAGAGTTTTGCTTGTAACCCTGCCCTATAACAGAGCAGGTCTGGATACTGACAGGCCATCACATCAAGCATGTGACCCAACCAGTATCCACCCCTCATGCTGACACTTTCTGGCTGTTGCTAGGCCCGCCCTTGTATACATCAAATGTATATAAGGCTGCAAATGCACACAAGGCCTTTCTGAAGGAATTAACCCACCGCCGCCTGCACCTAACAGGACTTACACTGATAGGGCCCAGGAAAATAAGTAGCGGCCGGGAGGCTATAGTACAAAAGCTATGGTTAGTATTCCTTTTATGGCTGCCATGTGAAATAAAATGTTCCCTAAATGTATTTCCTAACCTGCTTCTATCTCTTCCACCTGAACCAGTCTGGAGAATACCCAGACATCAAAGCATACATCTTTAATTTGGTCAAAGTCTAAAATTCAGATAACTCTAGATTTATACATTACAAAATAAAATGAAAATATCACTCTAAAAAGCATTAACACATACAGTCACTGCAAAAGATTGTCTCTTGAGCATTCTGGGGAAGTATCCAGCATAGCAGAGCATTTATGAAAATAGAAAGACTGAAACAATTCAGTAGGAAAAAAAAAAACACCATTTATTTTTGTTAAGTGAAACTTCTTTAGTGGCACTGGCATCCTGAAAAATCTCATAGGGAAAAAAACTGAAAATGGGAATGAAAATAATAATGGAAGTGAGTGACTGTGAATGCACAAAATTAACTGTGCATGTGCAGATTTGTCCTGCATAAGTAACCACTGCTGCCTGTGCATGCACACCACTCATATTACCAGTCAGTGGATCCGTTCCTCAGGCATGAGCGCATGCGCAGGCAGCAGAGGTTACTTATGCAGGACAAATCTGCACATGTAGATGGCTCCGTTCACTAGCCGCATGCACATACACTCTGAACATGCACACATGTGTCAGTTCCTCCTTCATGCCGCCTACACATCAGAGTTCTTATACGGAAGGCTCCGTTCACCAGTCATGAGCCCAGCGCATTGCGCATACGCTTATTCAGCCGTTGCTGTGGGCCTGCGCGTCAACGCCAGTCACCGTACCCATGTGCAGCATCAGTAGAGCATGTATGCGCGAAAGCAGTCGAAACATCATACAATGTGGAAACGGCTGGCGCAACGCAGATTCGGCCGTCGGGGAGAAGCACCAGAATCTGCGCACATGGCAGCAATGACGGTACATCTGCAGAAGCTGGCAAAACTCTACCCATAACACTTCAGTCAATATTCTAACTCACACTCACATTTAATGTGTGCAAGCCATGATTTCCTTAAAGATTTTGATGAGCATCTTACTCAAGAGACAACATAAAAAGCTCAAACTGCAAAATTAACCCACACAATGCACAAATATATGTACTAAGGTGGATGCTGAACCTGCCACAGATGCCACATTTCCCATATACACTCTATAGGTTGAAATGGCAGCAGCACCAAAATACAATAAGCAAACCAAATGTATATCTCACATTTACGTTTTATACTTCCAATAATATCATCACATGAAGCACTACGTACATTAATGGCGCTATATACATAAAATAAGATAAGAAGCAGAGCACAACAGATTTATGCAAAAAAACTATTTAAGGAGCCAAGTGTTACTTGGCCCATTAAATAGTTATTTTGCATGAATCCGTTGTGCCCTGCTTCTTATCTTAATTCTGGAACTTGGAGAGCAGATAGGGATTCCCTGAACCAGGAGCACCGGTAAATATAAGTGTCATCATTTTCCTTGTGTGCAGCAATAGTTCATGTTTAACTCATTGGCTATATAAATAAAGACATACATACATGGCTGTTAAACTATGGAGTCCATTTGTTTAATAAAACAAGCAATTTATTTTCTTTATATGTACGCTCCAAAGAGCACACAAATGTATTTACTATAATACATATACACTCACATGTACAGTTTTTGCCACCATAGGAATCTCACATTGCATAATTGTATTTTATGTTCAGCTACCTAATTGAATGGTCAAAATTGCTAAGAGAAATTAGGTGTGTGTCGAGAACACGCGTTCTATCTTCAACTTCATTGCGTTTTATCAATTAAATTGTATATTTTTGCTTTTTATAATTTTGATTCAATTAAAGACTTTTGAGAGTAAGAAAACGCAAAGAAGTTTCGCTTACAACATGCGTGCTAGACACACACCCCAAATTCTATTAGTTGCAGTAATAAAGTACTCAAAAATCAACCATTGCTGTGTCATAGTGTATAGTCGCATATCAGTTCAATATAGAACAGCACACGTACAGTATATAGTGTTTAGTATAGTATTTGAATCTGGAGGCCATTAAGATCAGCAAATCAAAGCAGTGAAACAGATACTGTAAATTCTCCCTTTGCTAAATATTTCAAAATATTGTTTTGACATTTTAAAATATAAAACGTTTTTTTTCTTTTATCTTTCTTATTTTCTGCTCTTTTTTTCACCTTTTTCTTTATCCTAACTTCTTGAGTATTGATCACCAGTATTTACCTCATTTAAATACGAGTTCCTAATTACTTGACTTTAAAGGATTATACAGACATCTCCTGAATGGAAGAAATAGTCTGTACTATAATAATAATAATAATAATAATAATAGCATGTTCTTGTTTTACGTAGCGCTTTACAGAGACATTTTGCAGGCACAGGTCCCTGCCCCGTGGAGCTTACAATCTATGTTTTTGGTGTCTGAGGCACAGGGAGATAAAGTGACTTGCTCAAGGTCACAAGGAGTTGACACCGGGAATTGAACCAAGTTCCCCTGCTTCAAACTCTCAATGCCAGTCATTGTCATTACTCACTGAGCCACTCCTTCTATAGATTTATAAGTTTCTGCAAAGATCCTTCAAGTTTCTGTCACAGAGATTGTGTTTATATTTTTTGTCCTTTGCCTCTTTCCACCTACTGTATGCAAAAATATTTTTCAACTGCCAATTGGAATATGAGACAGGTAAAGGCTATCACAAAAGGAGTTCATCCACATGCAACTTTTCTGAAGACTTACTGCCTTCATATAAACCTGCATCTGAGAACATGGCTAAAGAAATCACAAATAATGCACTGGACTCTTTGACATTAATCCCAATGAGAGATTAATTGACTCAAAGGAAGGTCTTATCAAAATAAATCAAGAGCTTTCTCATTAACAGACTAATATAGCAGAATTGCAAAAAAAAAAAGGTGGTCTTACACAGAAGTCTCTCTGAATGTTCATTCCCAGAAAACCAAGAATTTACAAAGGAGAATACTAAACTTAAAAAAGGCTTGATTATCTGGAAAAGATATCGAAAGAAACAGACATATTGCCCTATTCTATTTTCCCCAAAGTATTGCAGCTGCTTGGGTTGTTTTCAGCTGAAAAGCTCATTGACTTCAATAGAAATTTGCAGCCAAAAACTTCCCAAACAGACGTTTCAGCATACTGTATATACAGTAGAAAAATGCTATTGGTGATTTGGTAGATGGTGCTTCACCAGTAAGTGCTCTATTGTACTGTATAAGAACAATATATTCAGAGTATAGTCCCAATGTCCATAATAACTGGATAATAACAGAGATTAAGGGACCTAGTGGTGCCCACCTGGCTACCACAGTGATTGGTCACCTGGTAATTACCTACCCATAGGGTTTAGATCAATAAAACAGCAGGCACTGAAAAGGTAAATACAGAGGGGCTGTTGCCCTTTACCTGACAGTGAAATCCAGACAGGGAAAAACTCTGCAGCGTGCAATCCTCAATGGTAGAGATCAGGATATGTAGAAGAAAAGGAGCACAGCATCCGCATCAGTGGATCAAAAATAGATAGGGCAACTCCAGATGTAGTAATAACATTGTGTTTATTGCACAATCAGCTTAGCAATGAAGGTGTAGGAAAAACACCAACATGTTTCATCCAACAGGACTTTATCAAGTATCAGTGTGGCTTCTCAGCTGGCTCCTACTTGTCTAAAAAAATATATTTTGTAGAGGAAACTTTATAATGAAACAACAATTCTAGCCAATGTAAACATTTCCAGCATACAGAGTAAACCTTTATTTTCTAACCTGGTTAGTGAGTTAGCCTTTATTTGCCTTTATTATTGATCTCTGGTATGTTTTGAATAGCAAAAGTTTTTTTTTAATTGTGTGCTGCCAATCGTCCAACTTGTAACAGGCAGATTTATTGGGGGGGAGTGTCATGTGACTGCTTAGATGTATAAATGTAACACCAGTTTATGGGAAAGCCTTGGCAGGGTAGCATTGGCATCTAAAATGATGCATCTTAAAGTGATCATCTTTAAGTGAGAATATATAGTAAGAGTATAGTTTGACTAGAGGTGACTGGGGACTGGATCTACTGCAAACTCTTCTACACAAGGCAACCAACGGTATGCTACTCTGACCACACTATGATCCCATGCCTGTTAGCCTGCACACTTAATCGCCCCTTTACACCTTATTTTACTGCAGCCTCTCCCAACACTAACAGAACACAACTGCCCCTCCCTCAATCCTCTGCAAACCCTGAATAGGCCCACGCATTGCAAAGCAGCAAAATATTTTGACAAGGAAAAGGCACACATCTGCTGTTTAGTCTGCACACACTCACTTGGATCACAACAGCTTCATGCAACATTACTTACCTCTGTGATAATGAACCTGCTATGTATCTCAACTTTGTTCTTTCTCGTGGCCTCATGGAAATGTTACTCTCTCTATCCACTACAAACTCCTTCTTCCTGGCCCACACCCAACATCACCATACACCCTGGATTACTCAAAAGCTTTGCACCATCTACTGAATGTTGGTGGAGAACTCTGAAAACCAGCACACCAACCACCACTCACTCTAATGGCAAACATCACAAATTTACAATTTGCAAACAACTACCCAAATTTCTGCTCATATTATTACTCTCTTTAGCTGGTCATATTGAACTTAACCCAGGCCCTCCTTTTGCAACTCTGGCCCATACCCCTGAGAATACTCCCTTCAAATTCCATAAAGTTCTATCCGTAGCCCATATAAATATCTGGAGCCTGCTGCCCAAATTGGATGAACTAAGGGAATGGTGACTTATGCATAAACCCGAAGATCATTCTCACAGAAACATGTCTAACCCCTAAAACCCGTGATGCAAATATTGCCATTCAGGGATACTCCATTTCTAGGAAAGATAATTCAAAGAGAGGAGATGGGGTGTTATTTTATATTGCAGACATCTTACAATTTACATTGTTAAATTCCCCCCCCCCTTTTTTAAATCCTAGTTGGCAAAATATGCCTCCCCTTTTCTAAGCCTCAGGATCAACTAAAACACTTACGTATAGTGCCATTGAGACCATCCCTATACACCCTAGAGGAGGACATAGAGAAGCATCACTAAACCGTAGGGAGATGTTCTGGATTTATGCCCTTGGGACATTGGCACCCAGGGGCATGAACCAAGATTGGGAGCTCAAACATTTTTTAACTTGATCTAAAAGGATTAATGAGCCCAATCTATCAACTGACTTACCCTAGATTTTGGTCCAAAAACCTAGAGTAGCTTTCGTTTATTCAAATGTACTAGATAATATGCAATATGAATATACAATGTCCAGTGCATTCTCATATAATAACATTGCTTGCCTTACGTTAAAAACCAGGGTTATTGTTCACACAGCTAGAAATTAATTGTCCCAAATGGATACTTTATTACATTATACATGTTTTTATGACATATGTTTAATCATAGATCAAAACTTATGTATCACCAAAAATTAATTATCAATAAGAACATTAGTTGAATATACTAACATGATAAATATTGGTGAACAATTTTTCTCCCCCAATCCACACATGTAACCTCCATTTCAGATTTTAGATTCGCCACATTATGCATTTGTATGTTATTCATGTTTTGTTGTACTTGATTTAATGTGTGTTTTTATCATGTTAGTTTTATTTGTTTAGTTCATCCCCACATGCTTTTCTTGCAAGTCAAAACCCCTTCCCCCCCCCCCACCCCCCCTCTCCCCTTCCCCCCCCCCCCCCCTCTCCCCTTCCCCCCCCCTCCCCCTCCCCACTTCCCCCTCCCCCCCCCCTCCCCTCCCCACTTCCCCCTTCCCTCCCCTTCCTCTCATTCCTTTCCCTTCTCTCCCCCCCCCCTCCCTTCCCCCCCCCCTTTTTCCTTCTCCCATCCCTCCTTGCCTCCCTGGGCACCCTTTTTGCATTACATAGCCATGTATCGCTATGTGTTGAGGACTCTCTGTTGTTGTTTATAGTCGTTGCCTAGCAACGACGTGCTACGTATCGGCAAAGGGGTCTGGGCGCTGAAGTCAGATGCGCGTCATTCCCCCTGTCCTCAGATATACCCAGGGCAGCTGGCTTTACTATTGGCTGGGAGCCTCAGCCAATGAGGCTATAGCTTGGCGATTTTCTAGCCAAAAGGAGTAGCGCGATGACGCAGGGGGAGGTACTTCACCCCCCTTCAAAGTTATACACGGCAATTAGTCATTCTGTGCGCAGGGAGTCCCAGCCAATTAGATTATACATTAGCGATTTTCGCGCCAAAAGCAGGGAGCGCGATGACGTAGGGGGGCGGGCTTAGCCCTTTAAATCAGTGGGGATGAATGGTGCGGATCAGCTCTATGACTAAGGACTATACCAGTCCGAAACGCGTCAGAGTGTGTGTCCCCTGTACCATGCTGTTTCAATAAAGGATTTTTAACAACACCTTGCTGGTCCTCTACCCTATTTTGCTGTGCACCGCAGGAATCTTTGGATTTCAACCTCTACATGAATATTGAGCGTGCTGCACGCTCCATTGGAACAAGCCTGCTGTGAGTATATTTCTCCCTCACAGGGATACTGGATGACCTGGAATAGTGCTGCAGCACAAGGGTTAGGTATGGCCGAGCTCCATACAACAATGGTATGTTAACCTTTATTCCATTATGACACATGGACTACTGCCATTACACTGAGTGTCTTTTTTGCTGCATTCATATAGCACTGGGTCTCATTACTCTACTTGCTGGCTGATACAGTTTCCTGTTACCATGATATGTGGACTTATATTGATTATTGTCTAAAGGTTCAGATTTGGATTGAGCACTGTGATTGGGACTCAGGCCCCAAACCACCGATTACAATTTACATTGTTAAATTCCCCCCCCCCCTTTTTTAAATCCTAGTTGGCAAAATATGCCTCCCCTTTTCTAAGCCTGTCTTGGTTGCTGGCATATACCACCCCCCTAAAGCCCTCTACAATCCCTCACAGATATCACCCAGTTTCTTGGCTCCATTTCATCTCTGAATGAGAAGCGCGAGCTGTTAGATTTCAACTACAATTGGCCGACCCTAAAAACCACAAAATGCCGACACAGTACAACTCAAGTCACTTAACCTAATGCAACTAATTTCCCAACCCACACGGACAAACCTGAAATCTCAAAACCATTCCTTGCTAGACCGGATTCTCTCCTCAAAACCCATCAGAATCCAATCATCTGGAATCCTTCCTGACATTTTCAATGACAAGGCAACAGTTTTATGTGTAAGGAAAATTATACCACACCAATATAGCCCTAAAGTTTTCCTCACTTGAATATTTAGAAATTTTAACCCACAACAATTTCTAGCTAATCTTACCAACTGCCCTTGGTACAGAATCAACTTAATTTCTGACCCTGATTCTGCACTCGACTATTTCCAATACGAGTTCTTAAAACTCTTTTCTACTTGTTTTTAAATACTGACAAGACTGTAACAATGGTATTTGGGACCAAGGCTAAATTTTTTAAAGCTTCCAATGACTGAGCTCCAGATTAGAACCAACGCTAATTCCACCCTAACTCATGTTACTAGTTTTAAATACTTGGGCATATGGTTTGACTGCCATTTAACATTTGGGATCACATTGATACCCTGACATCCAAAACCTATGTCAAACTAGGTGTACTTTACAGGAACAAATCCTCCCTAAGTCTCCTCAAAACCCATCAGAATCCAATCATCTGGAATCCTTCCTGACATTTTCAATGACAAGGCAACAGTTTTATGTGTAAGGAAAATTATACCACACCAATATAGCCCTAAAGTTTTCCTCACTAGAATATTTAGAAATTTTAACTCACAACAATTTCTAGCTAATCTTACCAACTGCCCTTGGTACAGAATCAACTTAATTTCTGACCCTGATTCTGCACTCGACTATTTCCAATACGAGTTCTTAAAACTCTTTTCTACTTGTTTTTAAACACTGACAAGACTGTAACAATGGTATTTGGGACCAAGGCTAAATTTTTTAAAGCTTCCAATGACTGAGCTCCAGATTAGAACCAACGCTAATTCCACCCTAACTCATGTTACTAGTTTTAAATACTTGGGCATATGGTTTGACTGCCATTTAACATTTGGGATCACATTGATACCCTGACATCCAAAACCTATGTCAAACTAGGTGTACTTTACAGGAACAAATCCTCCCTAAGTCTGCTGGTCAGAAAGCGTATAGCAAAGCAGATGTTAATGCCAATTATCGACTATGGGGACATAGTATATTGCACGGCACCCCAAACCCGCCTGAGCAAACTTGATACCCTCTACAATTCGATTTGCCATTTTGTTTTCCAATGTAACTACAACACACATCACTGTGAAATGTTCAAAGAACTATATTGGTCATCACTTGAGTCTAGGCGCAAAGTTCACCTTTCCTGCCTTGCCATCAAATACTTTCTGGACAGGCTACCCGTCTATCTGAACAAGCTCCTCACCCTTACCACATGCAGCAGTTATCGTCTGAGATCTGACTCCAAAAGACTGTTCATGGTCCCAAGGTTCAGCAAAGTATCCGGCCGCTCCTCCTCTTACCGTGCACCCCAAAACTGGAACAATCTACCGGAGACTCTTACAGCCACCACCAGTCTAAGTTCTTTCAAAACAAAAGCTGTCACATTTTAATCTGGTCTGTAACTGTTCCATATGCCTACAACATATTTCATATCTCTCACTGTGCATGCAATGTCTTGTATATAATGTATACCCTGTTCACTTACTCTATGTAACTATGTATTTGTAAGCATGTATTATTTGTCATCTTAACTCTATGCCCAGGACATACTTGAAAACGAGAGGTAACTCTCAATGTATTACTTCCTGGTAAAACATTTTCTAAATAAATGGGCAAGCACAAGTCAAAAGTGATGCAGAGTAATTGATATGGTTCAGAGAGCAGCCAAAAAAGCTTTACTTATAAACTGGCTGAAAACTAAGCCACCCACAATGGCACAGATGAATGACATTTTGTTTAATATTCTTTCAACAGAGAGACTTGACTCCTCTTTGGAAAAGGAACAAAGATGAGACTTATTTTTGGACAAAATTATTCTATTCTTAACCTACCTAAAGAGACTCTCGAATTCATTCTTAAAACCTTTTAAGCATACCAAGGAATTCTTGGAAGCAGTTGAGGCATGAATGGAAAACGATCTTGTTTCTTTCAAGTGGTGCCATAACCTTGTATATGGCTTATTTTAATAATGGGACAATATTTCTTGCATAACTCTCTTAGACACTTTTTGGATACTCCATACATCTGTATAAATATTGGGATTTCATCCTCTTCCTACTTTTACTACAGGAAGTTGATAAGTTTTACAAACTATTCAAGAATATTTGTCATTTTATCTATTCAATGAATTAGTTGTTTCAACCTTTTGACTTTTAGCTTTATACTGTACCTAAATAATTGTTGATATAAAACGGAAAAAGATACACATACTGTACAGTATTCCATGGGCAGTTCAAAAATATCTAAGGGACATTATGTAATTGAACATGGGACTCTGGCTTTTAAAAAAATTAGAATGTGACTTTTATTTACCAATCTTACATAAGAGTTCTGTATTGTGTGATATCGACAATTAGAAAGAGCTCAGTTTTTTTGTACTTGCAGGTTGTCAGGTGTTTCTGCTTGTTCTGTTTTCTTCACTTTGTGGAATGCACCTACAGTATTAAATCACTTTTAAAAAGTTAAATTTAAAGAGATTTGAGGAGTTTCTAATAACGAAATAATATTGAAATGCACTGGGATCAGGAAATAATTTTCACGAAGAAAGACCAAAAATATTTAGCAGCTCAAGGAATTCTCCTTGACAATTATGAAGAGGAACCATAAAAATAGGAGTCAAAACAGATACGGGAACTACAGCCCAGCCACTCCTTTACCTTGTGGCATCCCTGAGAAACAAGACAGAGCACAGCAGGACTGCTTCCCTTGATTGCCATGGCCAGGAGGAAAGAGGCTTTTTCCATGAGACCTTTATAAGGTACCACCAATAGATCTTAACCCTTACCCTGAACTGGTGGAGAGTGGAGAATAGGGCCACCTGGCCATGCTATTCATCCAGCATTAGTGCTAAATACACAGCACTAAGAATAGTGTAATAAAAATACCACGTGCTAATAGATCACTAGTTGAATAATAACCATAAGAATAAAATTCTACAATCACAATTAATTAAAAATCTTGGCACACAGGGCTAGATTCACAAAAACACTGGAGCATGTTTGCTCACGTTACCACCACTTTGATGTTAGTAGAATGAGTCAGTCAGTTTACTTTTTAGTCACAAACCTTGAAATCTACAAACACATTTGTACACACACAAACCTACTGCCCTCTTCACACACACATAAACTGCAACACACCAATATACACACATTCAGACTGCCCTTAACACACAAACTAGAAGATTTGGTAGTGGAAGTAGCACACAGAAGCCTTTCTGCAAGTTAATTTATTCTTGTATTTAAAACGTCAGAGCAGGTATATACAAAATGTAAAGTTTCAGGACTTACACGTCCTTTCCTCAGACCATACACCGGTGTATGGTCTGAGGAAAGGACTTGTTAGTCCGGAAATGTTACATTTTGTATGTACCTGCTCTAATATTTTAAAAACAAGAGTAAATTAACTTACAGAAAGGCTCCTGTGTGCTACTTCCACTACCACAAGTACCTCCCAGGATCCAGCTTTGAGACGGGGATCAGCAGAGGGTGAGCACCAGGGAAGGAAACATTGATTTATTGTCTTTAAGCAACAGTGTGTCACTTTTCCAACTACTTTTAACACAAACTTACAGTTAGGTCCGGAAATAATTGGACACTGATACAAGTTTTGTTTTTCAGCTGTGTATCAAAATAAATTCAAGTAACAGTTAAATAATGAATATGGGCTTAAAGTGCAGTCTATCTTGAAATTAAAGAAATGTCTGACCGAAGCGCCGGTGCTTGCGTATGCTGATCCTGAACAGCCATATGTTCTGCACGTGGATGCCAGTCTCAATGGATTGGGCGCCGTCCTGCACCAGAAGCACTCCGAGGGCCTTAGGCCTGTCGCCTATATCAGTCGCAGTCTGACCCCCAGTGAACAGAGGTACCCCGTCCACAAGTTGGAGTTTCTGGTTCTCAAGTGGGCTATCACCGAGAAGCTCCACGATTACCTGTACGGTGTTACCTTCGTTGTAAGGACAGATAACAATCCCCTCACCTACATCAATACGTCGGCCAAATTAGATGCAGCAGGCCACAGATGGCAGGCCGCCCTCAGCAACTACAGCTTCTCCTTGAAGTATAAGCAGGGACCATTGAATATCGGGGCGGACGCCCTCTCCCGAAGGCCAGGACTACTGGCTACTCCAGATGATGAAGAATGGGAAGAACTTCCAGGACCCGGAGTGCGGGCTATGTGTAGAACTGCCGCCATAGCCAACGACCAAGTGGCCTTCTCAGAATTACGAGTGGCCGATAACTTGGGATGCCAGCCGCAGGCTGTCCCTACTGCGACCCAAAAGGGATGCACCTCACGCATGACAAGGTGTTCTGGTGGAAAGATCTGGTAGACTACCAAATACGAGACCCTGTCGTTAGTGTCATCCGGCGAGCCGTTGAAAAGAAGAACCCAGCCCTTTTGAAACACGCTCCCAATGACTTGGTGGCCTTGCTCATGCGGGAATGGGACAAATTCGAGATAGACAATTGCTTACTCTACCGGGTGGTGCAATACCACAACCACCCGGATAGGCGACAACTAGTCCTCCCTAAGAATTTACAATACCTGGTGTTGAAGTCCCTACATGATGATCATGGACATCTTGGTATAGACAAGATGTTTGGGTTAGTGAGAGATCGCTTTTTCTGGCCCAAGATGCGAGAGGCCGTTGAACGTCACTGTCGCCGCTGTACTAGGTGTATACAGCGCAAGACCCTGCCTACTCGAGCCGCCCCCATGGGCCATCTAAAAAGTTCTGGTCCCATGGACCTCGTGTGTATGGATTTTCTGTGCATTGAGCCTGATAGCCGGGGAATATGCAACGTGCTGGTCATCACCGACCATTACACTCGGTATGCTCAAGCCTTCCCTACTAAAGACCAGAAAGCCATCACCGTGGCGAAGATATTATGGGAAAAGTACTTTGTACATTACGGCCTTCCCAACCGCCTTCACTCTGACCAAGGACGGGATTTCGAGAGTACATTGATCAGGGAACTGCTCAAAATGCTGAGCATTGCCAAATCCCGAACGACCCCGTATCACCCCGAAGGAGATGCACTACCCGAACGCTTTAATCGGACCTTGCTACACATGCTAGGAACACTACAGAGTGCTCAGAAATCGGAGTGGAGTCGACACGTGGAGACCTTGGTGCATGCGTACAATGGCACCAGACCCGAGTCAACTGGATTCTCCCCATACTTCCTCATGTTTGGGCGAGAGGCGAGATTGCCAGTGGATGTGCGTCTTAGAGTCTCAACGGATGGGATACATAATGCTACCCATTTCAAATATGTGCAACGACTCAAAGACAGTTTGCAGCAGGCGTACCAGCAGGCAGAGAAATCCACCACTAAGCTAAATGCTGACAATAAGAGGCGATACGACCATAAGGTCAGATATCGGGAACTTCGACCCGGAGACGCTGTGTTGCTTCGGAACTTGGGCGTCCCAGGAAAACACAAATTGGGCGACCGATGGAGATACGGAGGGTATGAAATAGAATCCCAGATGTCTGGCCTCCCGGTCTATCGCATCAAAGACACTGAAGGCCGGGTAAAGGCATGGCACCACAATCATCTTCTCCCCATTCCACAAGTGGAAGATGAAGAGACCAAGATACTGGCCACACCGCTCAACGGTGAGCCCGACTTATCGGAGCTGGGTCAAGAGACTGTCAATAACGAGACCCACTCTGAAACTCCTGAAGATCCTATGAAAGGACCCTCTCAAAGGGACTGCTCCACAGAAGGGGCATCTCCCGGAGGAGCTACGGGTAAAGGGCCCCTTAGGTCAACACCTACTAAGGTGGCACCAACAGGCCAGCCTTTGGATCCACAGAGCCCGAGCTTTGTGCCTGACAGAGACTGTACAGAGACATTTCTCCCCTCAAGGGAAGAGGCTGAGCCTCAGGACTGTGTTTATTACTCCCCCGAGGGAGTTGCAGAAGAACAGCTCCGACGGAGCCAAAGAGTCAGGTACCCTCCAATTCGGGTAACCTATGATCAAATGGGGGCACCCCATTATGAGGCTCAGCAGTGCTCTCGGAGCAAGATCCAATCTGTGATTGTGATGCTCACAGAATTGTGCAATATTGTGTAGAGTCATGCATGTGCTAAGTTATGTTTTCTAATGCATTTTCATTATATAACTGCTGTATATAGTTACATTGAGTTGTGTCCCAAGCGAGGACGTTGGGGATTTTACCAGGGGGAGGATGTAACCAGGTCCCCCGCTATGGTGATGGCCCCCCCCCCTCATGACACTCACCGAGACAGTAGGGAGGTAGTAGCCGCTTGTGGGGAGATGCGGGGGCGTATACGCGGATAGCGCGACTCCTGGAAGGGGCCAGATGGCAAGGACGCGTTGCTAGGGCCCTGTCAGGTCCCGGTGCAGGGCGCCGCCGTAGGCAATTGCGCATGCATGCGCAGAGGACATTTCGGCGTGGGGAGAAGACGGGGAAGGTCGCGCATGCGCAGGATAAGCGCGCGAGATGCCACCAATGAGAGGAGGGCTCTGTAATGGGACTTCAAGTCCCATGAGCCTCTGGATCGGCCCCATGATGCCAGGGAGCCAATAGGGCTGCAGGAGCTCTCTGCTTGCGACCAAATAGATACATTTCGCGGGGTTTTGCAGACAGGCAGTTGGTGACCGGAGCAGCTAGGGGAAGGAGGTAGGGTGCAGGAGTCCGTGACTCTCTGCACTAGGCCAGCAATTCCCCTAGGCCCCAGATAGCCCTGAGTCACCCTAGTTGAGTGTTGTAGGGACAGGCCCTAGGTTAGGGACCCTGCCCCATTAGCTATTCGCTAGTTAGGGATCCAGCGGACGCTGTGCTTCCCGTCATGAGGATTGGGCTTAAGCCCTGGCCTTTAAGAGAGCTGGACTATCTTCAAGGAGGCCAAGCAAGCCGGGACTGCAGCCTGCTGGCAGCAGACAGATCCTCGCCAAGGTATAGACGGTGCGGAACTGCGGTGATATTATCCACGCCGGAATTCACCCCACGCGTAGGAGGATATACCGGCAACCCAATCCCAGTGGTATAGCGGCACCCGTGGCTGGAGCCAGGGCAGGTAACCCACAACCTCACGTGCACCAACAAGGCCTATCATCAGACATAGTGACTGCGCAGTCATACACACACTGGTATAGGAATTGGGAGTGCGAGACATTGGTCTGGGTTTACTGGACACGGGGTGGGATCACTCTGTGATGGTGTTAGCATCCGCCGTGACGCATAGAGGTTAGCGTCCGCCGTGACGCATATGGTGTTAGCGTCCGCCGTGGCGCTTAAGGTGTTAGTGTCCGCCGTGACGCATAAAGTGTGGGCACCTGCCGTGGTGCAAGTTAGCGTTAGCGTTAGCGTCCTGCGAGACGCCGTAGTCAGGTTACCCTTAGCGAGGGATACTTGTTGCTATGTGTTGATGTTACCTGTTCTCTATGCATGTTAGTAAAGATATTAGTTATTATCCAATCTGTAGTACGTGGTTATTGTGTATTGTCCTGCGAGGAACCACTCCCCCTATAGTGGGAGCCATTGCAGGTGGAGGCGCTGTACCGAGTAAGTAGTTGTCCATAGCATTGTAATTGCCCCAGGTTCCCTTAGCGGAAGCTCAGCCCTCCTGTGAACCAACAGGTACTGCACCACACACATATGGTAACGTTGCATGTTTCTCCGCTCCCACAGTATAATCTGCGATCGGGGGGGGGAAAACCCGTTACATTACATTAACCGCTCTTGTGCATTGTGGACATTAAAACACTATTACCTGTTTAAATATCTTGGAAACATTAACTTGGCTTACAATTGTGTTTGTGGGGGCAGGGAATACATCTCCAGTATGTATGACCAATTCATCAGTATTCATTAGAGAGCTCATAGCTTTAATTGCACATCAGGTAAAGGACCAAAACTGTGTTCTTAAATGTTTGTTTAATAAATACAGTATTATTTCTATACAACTAGGGAAAGGATTCAGGATCAGGGAAACTTCAAACGGAGACCATGTGAGTATGGTATACTCGAATCCAAACCGGCTAGAGTGTGCATGGAAAATATAAACGGACTAATGGTACCCGGTTTGGATTCGAGTATACAGTACCATACTCACATGGTCTCCGTTTGAAGTTTCCCTGATCCTGAATCCTTTCCCTCTGCTGGAAATGCAACCTCATCTACACTGACAGAGTAAGAACACTGCTTATTTATATTCCACTTGTTGTAAGTAGGAATTTCTACAGAGCCAAGATACCATTTATACTCCTGATTGTATTGACATACTGCACTATTATTGTTTTTTATTTTTTATCTTTTTCGGTGTGTTTCCTGGTCCAATCGCTCCCTTCCATCCCGGACCAAAACTGCTTTTGTAGGGAATCTTTGCATATTCCTTGGAAGGTTGAGAAGTACTGTATTGTTTTATGGGTTACACACTTATATGTAATATTTTCATTACATTTTTTCTATTGAGAGCTTTAGCGCCGATTCAAATCACTTGGGTTCATTTAATTAGAACCAAAACAGTGTAGGTTTTAAAAGCCTTCACCTGCTCCTCACTTATTGAATTTGGTCATACTTGAGCTTTAAGGGCTCTGTTTTTTTCACACAGGCTGACGATTGCCATGTCAGAACTTTATTCATAGAGTATAATCCAGTTGGTTATTATCAGAGAACTCTGGGGAAAATTCCTTGACTTGAGTTGATGGATATTAAAATTAAACGAGTATAACTTCGTCATTTTAAGAGAATGTTTGGGATTCATTGTGGGTATAATGCCAGGGAAAACCGCACTGTCTTTTTCTGAGTTTTGCATCTTTTCATGTCCATTATTGTTAGTTTACTCATCTGTGGTGAACATTCTGTAATTTTAATCAACATCTGATCTCTAACTACACTCTTGTAAGTTTGTAATATTAAGGGACAAGGCCGGTTACAGATTTTCAAAGGTAGCTTATTGGGGAGCGCAGATACCACCATACAGTACCGACACACTTTATTCTCGCTCGGCTAGTCCCGCGAATTCGGGTATACCCGGGTGTATTCAGGTTTCTGATCGTTTTCTGCCGGAGTGCATTGCGTTATTTTCCCGGCAGGGATTTAAGCATTTTATTCCGGCTGGCTGAAATACTGCAATGCCATGTAAATACACATGGGGGCGCTTGCGAGCTGTTCTCTTTGAAGCCGTCCCCTATAATGAATTGTAATGCAGTATATATACTGTATATATATATACTGTTTAACAACAACCCCTATAAGCCCTAACATACAGTACTGTACACATACAGTACTGTATATGCACATACATAAATGATACTACTGTATGGGCGGCGGGGGCAAGATGTGTTTGCAGCAGAGAGAGATCCGCTGCTCTCTCTCTGCGCAAACATCCGCACATTAAAAATTATTTTAAATACATTTTTATTGATAGTGTAGATGTGCAGGGGGTCTCCGGAGCTGAACCGCGTTGGTTTCAGGTCTGGGGACCCCCTGCTCCCCGAGATACAGCCCCCTTTAGGGGGTGCCAGTATCCCTCTGCTTGGTTTAAAGGGCCCGACCACGTGATCGCGGCCTGTAAACCAAGCAGAGCAGAGGGATACCGGCACCCCCTAAAGGGGCCTGTATCTCGGGGAGCAGGGGGTCCCCAGACCTGAAACCAGTGCGGTTCTGCTCTGGAGACCCTCTGCACATGTACAGTATCAATAAAACACATACAGTATACAGTATAAATAAACACTCGTTCTTTACCTTAGCGGCTATGCGCTATGGTAAAGAAGCAGCATTTCTGTATTTTAATAATATTGTACAGTGAGCAGGGGGTTCCCTGAGCCAGAAATTAATGCTCAGGGACCCCCCCTGCTCCTGCTCAATATTATTAAAAATACAGAAATACTGCTTCATTACCATAGCGGATAGCCGCTAAGGCAATGAAGGGGTTAACCCACCGTGCCCGCTTTATTGTGTGTAGTGGGGATGGGTGAGGGGGGTATTTGGCCCTTGGTGTGAGTTTAGGACTTGCGGGGGGGGGGGGGTTGCGGGTACACTTAACCCCTTCACGACCGTAGCAGTTAATACCGCTACGGTCATGAAGGGGTTAAGCCCTCCCGCTACCCCCCCGCAAGCCCTAAACAAGCACCGTTGGGGCTAATACCCCATTCACCCACCCCCACTACCCACAATAAAAAAAATACACACACACAGCAGCCGCCAAAAAATAAATAAATAACTCTAAATAAATAAATGACAATAAATACATTTTAAATACATTTTTATTGATAGTGTACATGTGCAGGGGGTCTCCGGAGCTGAACTGCGTTGGTTTCAGGTCTGGGGACCCCCTGCTCCCCGAGATACAGCCCCCTTTAGGGGGTGCCGGTATCCCTGTGCTTGGTTTAAAGGGCCCGACCACGTGATCGCGGCCTGTAAACCAAGCAGAGCAGAGGGATACCGGCACCCCCTAAAGGGGCCTGTATCTCGGGGAGCAGGGGGTCCCCAGACCTGAAACCAGTGCGGTTCTGCTCTGGAGACCCTCTGCACATCTACATTATCAATAAAAATGTATTTTAAATATATTTATTTATATTCATTTATTTATTTAGATTTATTTATTAATTGTGCTGCTGCTGCAAGTCCTAAACTCACACCAAGGGCCAAACACCCCCCTCACCCCCAATAAAAAAAATTCACGCACAGCAGCCCCACAATTAATAAATAAATCTAAATAAATAAATAAATACATGAAGAGAAATAAATATATACTGCATATATATACTGGATATATATACAGTACTGTATATATATATAATAACAATCCCTATACATATACAGTATATACTGTGTATATATATACTGTATACATATATATATATATGCACATGAAATTCAGTCAGCACACTGTAGTTGAAAATGTTGTAATAGCAGATGCTAGTCCCATAGAGAGTAAATATGATACGAACCAATCCAAAGACCAGTAAAGAGACAGCAGACCGCACGGGGTTAATCCAAAAGTCTATATTCACAACATGAAATACACGTAAACCAACGTTTAGGTCCCACAGAGAGACCTTCCTCAGGGCCGTGAGGAAGGTCTCTCTGTGGGACCGAAACGTTGGCTTACGTGTATTTTATGTTGTGAATATAGACTTTGGGATTAACCCCGTGCGGTCTGCTGTCTCTTTACTGGTCTTTGGATTGGTTTGTATCATATATATATATATATATATATATATATATATATATATATTTATATATATATATATAGATATATACAGTATACAGTATATATACACACAGATGATGAACCAATATACAAATACATGTAGAATGGTTATCAAAATCATACCGTCCTACAAATAACGCTTCTCTATACAGACAATAATAATAATCCATTTAATAATCCTAACTGATTTTACAATATAAAACATAACATTCCAATCCACACAGTACATTGCATTTACATTGTATAAATGATGCATAAAATCTATGCACCATATACATTCTGCAAATGAATGTTAACAATATAATTGCAAGCTACTCTACCAGTAAATACAAACACTTCCAAACAAGTCAACTATTTTAACCAATCAAGTAAACAAAAATCAATATATACTGTAAGTACCAACCAGAAAACACAATTTAAAACCAAAGCTAACCCTTACAATACCAAGGATTACATCTATCTAATTGTAAAAAACCTTATACTTTATACACAGCATTGCAATAAACAAAATACATGATGAACAATACAGTACATTCCCTGTATCTCCCTGCCTTCAGTGTAATCTGTTTAAAGCCCCCTCCCTCCAATGTTTCTGTTAAACAGATTACACTGAAGGCAGAGAGATGTAAAGGCCTAAAGGCCTAAAGCCCCCTCCCCCCTAATGTTTCTGTTAAACAGATTACACTGAAGGGAGAGAGATGTAAAGGCCTAAAGGCCTAAAGCCCCCTCCCCCCTAATGTTTCAGTTAAACAGATTACACTGAAGGGAGAGAGATGTAAAGGCCTAAAGCCCCCTCCCCCCTAATGTTTCTGTTAAACAGATTACACTGAAGGGAGAGAGATTTTACAGACCACACATTAGGGGGGAGGGGGCTTTAAACAGATTACACTGAAGGCAGAGAGATGTTTCTGTTACCAGTAAATCTCCGTCCCTGCTGTCAGTGCAGTGTATGTAAATGTGGGGAGGGGGGGGGACCCAATGTGCATACTGTGAGGTCTAACCACCCTCACCCCCTACCCACATACCGTTACACCCCCCATCCTGGCCATGGCCCCTCCGCTACTGCAAAACAGACACAAAAATTAAAACATACAAAGTAATGTCCCCTAACCCCTTAATCACCATAGCGGTTATTAACCGCTACAGTCATGAAGGGGTTAACCTACCCTCACCCACCACTCGGGATGCCTACATACCCTCCCACACTAACCCCCCCCCCGTGAGGCCTAACCACCCAGTCAGTACCCACAAGGGAGGCCTACCCACATACCGTTGGGGAAACACCCCACCCCCAGTACCCACAATAAAAACAGTACAATGACCTACAATAAACAGCATTATATTTATTAAATACATTACCCACCCCCTGTGCCCCCCCATAAATGCAAGATTTATCCTTTTACATACAGGGTTCATAACGCAGCCCCACGCTAGTCCCCGGTGGGCAGGCAGGGCACCTGGACAGACCTACAGTTTACCAGCAGCCCTTTTTACACAGGTTCTGGAGGCCTGCTGGTGGATCCTGCCAGCACCATGGCACCCAGGTGGTCTCCTTGGGTCACCGTGGGCCACAATTGGGTCTCCACGGTAGGCCCAAGGATGTCTGGGAGCCCCGGGTCAAACCCACAGGTGTCTGCGGGGCCTCGGGTGGTTCCCTCGGGGGTCTGGGGAACTCACGGGTGCTCACTACGGGTCTGCGGTGCCCCCACAGAAGTGGGACCACACATCATCATCCCCGCACCTACGGGTCGGCGGTGCCCCCACAGAAGTGGGACCACACATCGTCATCCCCGCAGACTACGGGTCCGCGGTGCCCCCACAGAAGTGGGACCACACATCATCATCCCCGCATGTGTCACCCGTGGAACCACCAGCCTGATACCCTTGGGATACCCGAGGATACCCACAGGTGGTCTCCAGAGGCCCCACGCAAAACCACGGAATCAAACCCTGAATGTAAAAAAAATAAACCTGGCCTATACATTCAATACATACACCCTCCCCCCCAACACCTACAGTACAATAATGTGCAAAATAACTATTATCCAGATATGGATAATAGATTAATTGCCCATTATTAAAAACATTAACTAGCATATACAAATAAATAAAGTACTACTGACCTCATCAATACGAAGTGTCCATTGCCAGCAAAATCCTTGTCTTGTCCACAACATACATAGCAAATACAAAGCCAATAAATTGCAATTACATTCAGATATCAATTAACCCCTTAAACACCTTATCAGATAATAACCGCAAAGGTGATTAAGGGGTTAAGCCACACAGGCCCGATACCCACCCTTCACCCATGAATTTGTACTGTGGCTTCATCATGCAACTATATATACAGTATATATATACTCTATATATATATACAGAGAGACAGAGAGAGAGAGAGAGAGAGAGAGAGAGAGATACAGTATATATATATATATATATATATATATATATATATATATATATATATATATATATATAATATATACAATAAGGGTCTGCGCTCGTGTGTGGAAAGCCAGAAATATAGTTTTCAATATGATGTCTAATAGTAAAGAAAGATTAGCCAGAAGGCAAAACTATCTCAAACCAGTTGAGTCTATTACAGTTGAGACCATGGAGGAGGGTATAGATTTAAAAACCAATTTCTTTAGGCTTGAGAAATTGGCAAAGGAGGAGATGAAGCATTGGCTTGATCTGCTCTCATTGGAAAGATATCTAAATGAAAATATAATTCCTAGAGGTTTAAGAGTAACAAAAAAAACAACATTTGAAACCAGTGAGGATTTTTCCTCAAAATGGAACTCCATTTTGGAGAAATGTTCCTTCTCATTGATTCGCTTATTAATCTCATACAGAGAGGAGAGAGTGAAATTCACTGAGAAGGAAATAGAGGAGGTACAACACATTTTAATGCCATATATAGAAAGTGAAGAGTTCCAGGAATTGGATCAATTAGTGAACAAGAGAGTATTAAACTATGAAAAAGATATTATGGAACGTAAAGATACAAAATATCAGAGAGATACTAATGATTATGCTACCAATCAGGTTACCAATTGGAAAAGAGGCAAGCGAGATGATTCCAAACACCACCATCCCCCCAAGAAGGGGAAGAAACAACACAAATATAGGGAAAGAAGTAGGGACTACCAACATACCTCAGGAGTAACATCTAGAACACATACACCTAGGACGAATAAACAGAAGGAAAATAAACCCACTACACCGGGGTGTTCTACAGAGAATAGATTTGAGGTTCTGACAGATTCCCCTAAGAATTTAGATCTGGCTACTAAAGAAGGTGGAGGTAATAGTGGGACTATTCCCAAACATACTAGTAGGGATCCAACACCACCTCGGTCTAAAATAACCTCACACACTGCTTCTTTTTTAGAATTGGTGAAGAAGGAGGAAGAGAGAGAAAAAAGGAGAACCTACCCACTATGGGACAGACATCCCACAGCGCGGGAACACCCCTCACAACGCAGAAAAAGAAGCAGCGAGGAAGAAGATCAGGGCAGCGTGAACAAAGAAAGAAGGAAGGCAGACTAAGGACATTGATGCCGGAGAGTCACGGTATTTTCAACCTATCAAGTTTTGTATTGTCAGCACATCATACCGCACTCCTCTCTAAAGGTCTTTCCTTTGCACCTAGTAGTTCACCTAAAAATTTCAATTTATTTGTAGATTTAAATAAATATATTAGGAAGGTCACACTTATGAGATTTTTCACTATGAAGGGCAAAGAGAAGGAGGAGATGTTCAGTTCTCAGGAAAGGGATTGCATTAAAGCCATGACTTCACTCCTGGCAGAAGGCTCTGACATAGCTGACATTGATACAAACTGTGGCCAAAATTTGGACATCTTTACACAACATACTACACATCTGAATGATGTTGCACTAGATACTGTAGATAATTTGGAAGATCCAGTATTGTCTTCCTCCACTGTTGCTGAAACTACCTCTGTAGAATTTTCTAGAGTTAACATCAAACATTCACCTTTTATCCCAAAATCTACCTTCTTTCCCTATCAAGCTAAGGGGGGGTTCATTGATACTTTTTACACACTGGTACTGAAAGACTTTGAATCCCTCTGTCAAAACACACTTACATTAAATAAAAGGAATTTACACAAAAACGAACTACAGGCTCTAAAAGAGTTGAGCGAAGATAGTGAAATTGTAATAAGACAGGCAGACAAAGGGGGCGGAATAGTGCTTCAAGATAAGAGTGTATACATAGCAGAAGCAAATCGCCTGTTAGGTGATGTGAAGTCATATATACCTCTACAAAGAGACCCAATGGACATCTACCAAAAGGATCTCAAAATATTCCTCTTAGAGGCAAAACATGAGGGAATCATCACACAGGCAGAATTTGATTTCTTATTCAAACGAAACCCTAGAACACTGGTGTTCTACCACATACCCAAGATACACAAAGATATCACTAACCCACCAGGGAGACCCATTGTCTCTGGGGTGGAGTCTATGACGTCCAGCGTGTCCCAGTATGTTGACCATTTTTTACAACCTATGGTGGTCAAGTTAAGATCACATATTAGGGACACGCTGCATGTTATAGACTCGATCTCAGGGATACCTTGGAAATCCACTTACATTTGGGCCACATGTGATGTGGCCTCTCTGTATACATGCATTGGTCATACAAAGGGAGTGGCAGCAATAGCACATTATTTGGAAAAGGACAATCTTATAAACAAAGCACAGAGAGAGTTCATTTTAAATGCTATCCTGTTCATTCTGGAACATAATTATGTTTTATTTGGAGATGATTACTATCTACAGATCTGTGGAACGGCTATGGGCACCCGCTTTGCCCCCAGCTATGCAAACCTATACATGGGCCTATGGGAGGATACTCATGTGTGGGGGAATGCTAGGCTGGGGGCGGGTTTGGTGTACTATGGCCGTTTCATAGACGACCTGATTTTCATCTGGGACGGTGAACAGGAGGCATTGAGTGAGATTCTAACAGCATTTAATGACAATCAGATGGATTTGAGGTTCACTTTTGATATAAACAAATACAATATAAATTTTTTGGATTTAGAATTAATGGTGAACAATAAGAACGAAATTGTAACAAAAACATTTTTCAAAAAAGTGTCCACAAATGCATACCTACATTATAAAAGCAACCACTACCACAAATGGTTGGAGAACGTCCCCAGGGGCCAATTTCTCAGAATCAGGAGGAATTGTTCTCTTGATTCGGACTACTTGGCCCAGGGGGACGCTCTTGTAAAAAAGTTTGTGGACAAAGGTTACAATCACCATAAGGTCCTAGAAACTTTTAAACAAGTTGGTAAACTGGATGCCTTTTTCTTTGTCTTTTTTCTTTTTGCTCCTTGTAACTGTAGGAGAGGTACCATCACATGTCTGATGACCACGGAGGTCTGGGTTGAACATGGTTACATGTTCCCTTCGTGATCGCCGGACATAGGTGATTATTAATATAAATTCACCCAATATGGTGTTAATAATTTATGATAGCACATAATTATTCAGTTAAGGGTTTATATTATTGAGAGCACATATATATACATATAACACAGTGCCATATTAGGACACATTTATTAAATATTTATTTATATTTGTCAGTTCACGTATCACATACACATAGATTTTCACCTTCACATTTCCCCCCCCCCCCCAATGAGGAGTGTTGGGAGTAAGCTGAACCATGCAATCTTACTGGGCTGACGATTCAAGTGACCTAGGATACATGCCCGGTCTAAACTTCCTAATATATTTCTTAACTCCATATTATATTTTTTATGGAGTTCAATGCTGCTCTTCTCCACGCTGGTTCTATTTTATAGTCCAAATTGGATTTATATACATAAACACAAAGATACTTTAACCTCCATCTTATGGGACACTGACTAACACTCATTTAATATCACAAATGGTTCTGCAAATATTAAGAGTAAAACCACTCATAAGTGATTATGGTTTCATTCTTTATCCATGATAATACTAAGTAAAATATAAATAATGTATTAAGATAAAAATCAATTGGTATCTAAGAGACTATTATGCTCTTTCTTGTTCATTAATTGATCTACCCTTTTTAAGCCACATTTATATTGTATTGAATAAATATCTAACTCTTCTGTTTATTGGGGTATTTAGGATATCTAGAGATGTACCCTTATAGTATGTCTAACTAAAACAAATAAGGACATTGATTATGAAATGATTTTTGTTTTATAAGAATAATAATAATAATTTTGTAATTTTTTGTTTAACATATGAAATGTATAACTGTTGCTAAATATCATTTATTTTGAGGTGTTGGCAACTACAGTATATTCACTTGATATCTCTAGATACACCCTTGTAGTCCGTATAATAACAACAAAATAACATAGACAAGGACATCAACTATATATTTGTTTTAATAATTTTATAGTATAACTGGTATTCATCAGTATTGTATATATATTTCTTTGTGCTGGCAAGTATTTAGTGATGTGGATGCAACATTAGGTGTTCACATGTGTATTCTATCGGTTCCACGTACAATTTAAATTGCCAACACATTGTTTTTTGCCTTTTAACTAATTAAGCTAATTGGATTTGGGAGGTATATAGTATGAGACACCACACACCCAGAGTCCATCCCCTGAAGAAGTCTGTAAATCAGATGAAACGCGTAGGGAAGGTGTGCAGTGGACTTTGCAATGCTTGCCATTGAACTGCTGAGTTTCTGTACCGGTCCGGCAATTAGAACGGTTCCCGTGACGTCACCCGCTGGTCCGCGACTTCAACCGTCCCCGGTGGGAACTAAAGATCAACTGGTTGGTGTATACCGGGGGAGAGACCATCGTGGAGTGCCTGATACGTCAGTTCCTGCAGGCAGTGAACAACGGAGGCAGCAATCTGTTCCAGTGGAGTCACGGAGGGACTACAGCAGCAAAGCAGCGTTTCCTGGTCCTAGGAGCATGAGTATTACTCATACAATGCTTTTAATTGTTTTATGTTTGTGAGTTCATTTTTATTGAGATTTTTGGGGATTTAATTTATCTATTTGCACAGTAATGCACTAGGATTTGGCGCTTTTTTTTTTTTCTTATATTTTTATATATATATATATATATACACACACGTTATATACACACCCATGATAAACCAATATACAGTACAAATAAATGTAGAAGGGTTATCAAAAGCACTGTCCTACAACCAAACACTTCTCCATACATACACACTAAATTAAAATCAATTTCATTTAATATTCATAACTGATCTCTCAATCTAAATCATCACTAAACTTCTGAAAAGCCATTAAACAACTTACATTCCAATATAAATGATGCCTAAATATCTATGCACCATATACATTCTGCAAGTAAACAAAACTCAATTAGCAATCATTATTTACATCCCTAAACAATTCACACTAGATCCCGAACAATAAAACCATTAACAAATTCATGCCTAGAGCAGAACAATTAAGCCTTTGAAAAAATATAAGTACCGACAAAAATACAACCTTTACAAACCAAGCCTATCCCTGACCTTCCTCAAACACACAATACAATACCAAGGAATACATCTATCTAATTTTAAAATACTTTAAACTCACAATAAAGCATACTGTAGCAGCATACACAAAATAATTTAAAACACATCTAATCTAGCTTTTAAAACAACATAATTTCTTACCCTGTACTGTACTGTATGTATATATCTCTCTAGACATATATACATACATACATACAGTGGCAAGAAATGATATACCACAAAAAAAAAAATACACATGTTTGTTAAAAAACCTTTTGAAAAAATTAACAAGTTAAATAAAATACATTTCTTTACTGTAGTTCACTTACCATTACTTGCCCCCACCGACTCCCGTTGCGCAGCTTACTCACGAACCAATCCACGATCAGGAACCCATAAAATAATAAACCAGAAAATAATAAACATTAAACTAAAAATCCAAACCAATCCACGGGTCTTCTATCTGTAATCCATGTTTATCTGTGTTCTTCTTTCTTCTATCTCCTTCCAGCGGGGCGGGGTCTTCTCCCCGTCTGCGGCCACGCCCTGGTCTTCTTTCTTTCCCGGAGGTCCTTCCTCCGCGGCGTCTGGCTTCAAAATGAGACGACATAGGCTTTTAAAGGCCTATGACATCACGTTTTGCATCATGGTTCCCACGGTCCTGATTGGACCGTGAAAACCATGTGTTTTGGCCGACAAAAAAAATTGATGACGTCACTTAAAGGGAATGAAAGCACAGCCAATCAGAATGGCTTTGCTTCAATTGCCTTTAAGATGACGTCATGAAAAGGCACATGGCCGCCCTCACATGGTATGGTAGCCAATCAGAGTAGGGATGGAATTCCCACATCTCGCCCCCGCCGCCCATACAGTAGTATCATTTATGTATGTGCATATACAGTACTGTATGTGTACAGTACTGTATGTTAGGGCTTATAGGGGTTGTTGTTATACAGTATATATATATATATATATATACTGTGTATATACAGTACTGTATATATATATATACTACATTACAATTCATGAATTTATGCCATCTGGTGGACACGCGAAGCATTGCAGCCTATTAAATCCTGATCATTATCATTTAACAGATCAGTCCCCCGTCAGCCAGGCATGATCCGTGGCTGGGAAGGCAAACGCAACGGGGCTTGTCAGAGGTGAGGAGCGGCGCATTCCAGGTTTCTGCCAGGTACAAACTGGGCATTTGCTCGAATAAAGTGTGTCGATGCTGTATATGAAAAAAATATAAACAATATATAGTGTAGTATTTTCTTAGATAGGAGACATCTTTGTTAAAAACAGAAATGGGGACTCACACTTTCCCAGTGAATCAACAGCAATGGTTTAAACCGATGGATGGTCAGCTCAGGTGGACACAGCGCGTTTGTCCTCAATATAAGAAAAACACACTCTTAGTGCAGCATTGCTAGTTCAATATAAGTTATATTAAAATGAATATTATCACACTTACATTTGAACACAATGGCATATACACATAAGAATTACAGATGTCCCGATTCCTCTAGGCTCCTGGACAGCGTCGCGTCATTTCCGGCGGTCGACCACGTCCCTTCTGGTTTTGGGTATTTCCATTTTTCGGAGCCATGGGTGCAGGGCAGTCACTGGAGCTCACAGGGCCTACTCAGTCTCAACTCTACGCATTTCGCTTCGATAGAAGCGTCTTCAGGAGCTTCTTCAGGAGTTGATTTTCTCTCAGAAAGGCGCGCCTACAATCACACTTTTTTTCTTTGTACCGGCTACAGATATGCCTGAAAGACTACTCCTCCTTTGAATTTTGGGGATGTAAGTATAAGATGAGACACATTTTTGTATATTGTGATAGAGCAGTGTGGCATGGCGACCTGCGGTTAAAGCTTTAAGCAAACAAGGCAAAACACAGTGAGTCCCTTAACCAAACAATCTCAGTTTCAATATTTAACACACCACTGTTCATTAATTGATCAATTGTACAGTTAATTATTTTGGGGGTGCTACTCTGTTGTGAAGAACTAGAGTAGTTTGGGTGTACAGATCACATCTACATTTTCTGTATTTCTTTGTGTTATAGATTCTTTGTGCATGCCCCATATTTCAGTAGAACAGCCATAGAACACGCATGCGCATATGTCTAACTACAGATCTATTATTCTGCACAGATCTCGTGTTCCAAAAATCGAATTTGTAACTTCCAAATCCAATTTTGATACAGCATAGAGGTTAAACTTTCCTTAAACTGCTAAGTATTCCCTGTACGAGTGCTTTCAAACTCCAACATCACTTTTTAGTCTTAATATGCTTTGCAATGTTTACATGGGGAAAAACTTTTATGTCAGAGTATCTAACTTTTTTCCTTGATGTCCATTAAACAGCGTGGAGATTTTGTAAAACTGGTGGTTTCCTGTAAACTACATAAGGCAATGAAACTTATTTTTATTTATTAAGGATCCAAATTAAGAATTAGTCACTAAAAAAATGTCTTGGTTTCTCTAAATAACTAATGTGGGGGTTTATGTATGATAGTCAGCCTGTTTTAAAATTAGCAATTTTTTTCTCTACGAGAATGTAAAAATATTTTTCCTATTGTAAAATGTGGCATATTGATACTGCTACGATTACATTCTATGCCAAAATTACTACTTACGCCACCTTTAACGGGAGAGATAAAAACAACTTGAAATACCTTTTAAAAATGTTACAGAAATGGCAGATTTCACATTTATATCAGTGCCTAGATGAAAAAATAACCTATGGTCCTTCAACGATGCATAAATCCCTTATCCAGGGCTAGTGCAAGGGTATCTGGCACCCTAGGCGAAACTCCAGTCCTGTGTACACACACCACCCACCCTCCCCCCACCCCCTTCTTTGAACGTTCAGATTTTTTAATGTTATTATAGTTCCATTCTCACCCCCCCCTCTTCTTCCTCTCTCACCTCGACCCACTCCCACTCCTCCTCTGTCACCCCCTCCCACTCCTTCTCAATCACCCCTCTCTTCTTCCACTCACCCCCACCTTCTCCTCTTCCCTTCCTCCTCCCTTTCCTCACCCTCCGCCTTCTACTCTTCCTCTCACCATCTTTCACCCCCCTCTTTATCCTCTTCCTCTCTCACCCCCTCTTTATCCTCTTCCTCTCTCACCCCCTCCTCTTCCTCTCTCACCCTCCTTCTCAAATTTCTCTCACTCCCTCCTTCTCCCCTTCCACTCTCACCCACTCCTTCTCCCATCCCCTCCCTCTTCTCTTCTTCTGTCACCCCCTCCTTCTCCTCTCTCACCCACTCCTCCTCTCACCTACTTGGTTCGGTGGAGCAGGGCAGCAGAGGGGGAGGACAGAGGACAGCGGGTGGCAGCAGAGAACAGAGGAGGATGTCAGGCAGTGGTCAGAGAAGAGGACGAAGAATGGAAGGAGCAGAGCAGGGCAGCAGAGGAGGATGACAGCGGGCAGTGGGGAAGAGGACCGCAGACCACGGGAACAAAGCACAATAGCATAGGAGAATGACCCAGGGAGGAGCTGCACTACACTGGCTGCGGCAGACAACGGAAGTCTGAAGCACGCTCCTCCCTGGCCATCCTGCTGTGCTGCCCTGCTCTGCTCTCATGGTCGACAGTCATCTACTCCCGGCGGCACCTGACATCCATCTCTTCTGCTGCTCTACTCCGCTCCTACTGTCCTCCTACTCTCATGCTGCCACCACACTCCTCCTATGTCCTCTTCTCCCACTGCTGCCCTCCTTCCTCCTCCTCCTCCTCCTCCTCTGCTGCCACTGACGCCCCCAAAATGTGCCACCCTAGGCGACCACCTAACTCGCCTAGTGGTAGCACCGGCCCTGCCCTTATCTCATCGCAGACAAACGTAGTGTGTTAAACTTTGTAAGTCACACCTGCCATGATGGAATTGCAATGCAATTAATAAAGTGTTGTAATTTTAATGTCAGATTACTGTTTTTGTACTGTAGCTGTATCCATTGTTCACTGTTTGGAAGATTTAAATATTGAAGGAGGAAGGATTGTAAAGCTTGCAGTCTTCAACTTCGAGCCTCCTGAGTTTGAACCTCTTTTTGTCAGTTAAAATCATGGCTATTACTGTATTTAGAATGAAACTATTATGAGATAGTCATAAAATATTAGGTTGGGTGTTAAATGTGTCTCAGAGCAGCTTAGCAGAGTTTGTGAATCCTGAAAAAACATGTGGTCTTCAAAATGATGAATGTATTATTCTGTAGGTTCATTTAATATTCTCTATGGTGTGACAAATAGTGAAGCCCCAATCTATGTTCGGACCTGTGTCCAGTGTGCTACTTTTTTGGATGAGTTTATATTTCCATGTTTTCAATCTTTGGGGTTTTTCTAGTATCTTTGATTACATGGAGGTAGCAGCAAACGATGTGGCATGTTCCCACTGAATGGTTTGTCATTTGTGTTATCACAGTAATCAGAAAGAATCTGAAATAGATAAACACATTGGCAGTCAATGGTCAACCAAAAAAATATCAAATTAAAAAAATACAATCAAAATGCCTGAAAAACAAAAATGACATACAATCAATGTTTCTCTTACCTTTTAGATGTCTTCGCCCTCTGATTCCGATGCATCAGGAAGCACTCGATCCGAGACGCAATTCTCCTCAACTTCAGGTAACTTCTTCTTTTGTTTTTTCTTCAATCTTCAGTCTTCTCTTCTTTAATTGTAATCCTTTCTATAGGTGGATGTTGTCCTGCCATCTTCTTAAGCTCAAACCTTGGGGTGGCGAGATGAGGTCTGTGATAAGCTCGCTATTTCAGAGCCCCGATGAGATTCTCCAGGCTACTACAATAGTGTGATCTTATCGAAATGGCGCTCATTTGCTGTTTGTCAGCTCCCGCTCTGTGAGTTTATCCCGGAGCGAGAACACTAGGGAAAATGCACTCCTTGTACGAGTTTGGCAAGTAATAGATGCTTTCTGAATAGCAAATCTACCAAAACGCACAGGTAGTGCCAACAAAACTTGATAAGTTGGTTACCAAACCTACTACAATAGTCCCATTTGTCTCTGTGATAGACTAATAAGACTTTTCCTTATTTAACATTTTCTCTCTAGAGTTGCATGTATGAAAGGCTTTCTTTCCACTCCTTGAAATTATCTGGTTTGCGTTTAGTACTTGTGAATGTATATAGTAATGTGACTTAACTTGATTCAAATCTTTCTCTTGGTAGATGATATTGTGATATTACTCTTCTGCAAGACTTGCCAGAAACTCGAACACTGCTGCCTTCATTCAGTCAAAATATACTAAAACCTTGGCTGGCTCTTCATTACCAACTTTAAGCATCAAAGCATGGTAACATAAAATGTCAAGCAATTAGATTAGAGCTCCACTACCAGCCATTAAGAAATTAAAGCATGGGGGTTTGTAATCACTAGAGGCACTTTTCTGCTGATTGAATTTGGTTCCTGTACTTCCACTGCAAAAATGTCAGAGTAACTATGCTCTATTAGTGTTCTTTAGGCAAGTCACAATATCCATTGTTCTACGCTTCTCTTTTTCTTCATCATTGTGTAGCATTGCAGTGTTAGAAATGTGAAATTAAACATCCTATTGCGGAGACAATCTGTCCAGTTTTATTCTATCACTTGCCATGGTAACAAAGGGAACAATCCATTTTTTCTTATAGAAGGGAACAGTCGGTAAGAGGTTTGAGATGAGTGTGAGGATACAATTTGCCTTAAGAGTGCCTGAGGATCAAGACAACCTGACTTCCCACGGAATGAGTCTGTCAGCTGGCATCTTGCAGTAATTGCTTCCCATGGCAGGACCTTACCAGCCAAGAGGGGACTGCTCTCGTCATCCCAAGAATCAATTTCAACAGCAGCTGAATTATAATTGTTTTTTAAGGCTTAGGAAACTTGTTGCCAAGTCTAAAAAGAGACCAACTGGTGATTGGCACTCATTAGCCCAGGATTTGGGCATTAAAAAGGAGATTGGGAGAAAAAAAAGAGAGGGTGACTACTTCTTGGAATTGTTCCTTATTGAACAGTTCCTTGTGTAATGCACAGAGAGTATCCAACCCTTTTTTGCATTTTCAAATACAATAATATGTAGATCATTTATTGACACCGTAGTGTAACTAAGCAATCAAACATCTGTATAATATTATCAAAATTGAATGATATAGAAATACAATTAAATTATTTTATTTTTATTTCATGCACTAAATCTTCAATTTTAGCAGCCTGCAGAGTGTGAAAATGAAAAAGAGCACTTGGTTATATAAACATTAAGATGGTGTGATGGATGACATCATTGTAATGTATCAGATACAGTACCACTATGCATTGATGTGGTAATTAGAGATGGGCAGATTGATCCGAAACCCCTTCCCAGATTTTCCTGGATTTTGTAGACCAAATCCAATCCCTACACCAAAATCTGTCTGTTGATTGGATACTAAAAAATCAAAGTGGATTAATCTGAATCTGCCATTAGATCCATTCCGCACAGGTTTTTTCTAGCACTGAAAATCTATCCTGTGGATTCTGTACTTTAACATATCCGTGAAACTTATTCACAATCCGTGGTCAGATTTTTAGAATCCAAACTCGGATTCAATCCATATAACCGGAAATATAGGTTTGGCGAAGTGGAGGTGGAGGAGTCCCATTTTAGTAGTGTATCTAGTCATGGCTGCTGACAGGTTTCCCGGGCCCAGGACTAGAGTTTTGACTGGGCCACCACCATGTCGGTGGCCTTGCAAGCCCACCCTTCACACCTCCTTGGAAGATTCCTCCTCTATTCCCCCCTCTCCCCATGTATTTCTCACACACCCCCAACATCCCCTCTCCCGCTTCTTTCCCTTCTCTACGCTATCACTTAATTGTACCCTCTCACTCAATCACGCTCCCTCAATCCCCCCTCACACTAATTTCCCCTCCTCCTTCCTAGCCAAACACACACAGACTTTCCTTCCCTCTCTCCCACACACAATCCCCCTGATACCCATACAATTCCCCCCACACAATAATTACCTCCCACAATACCACCACCCCCCTCCCACAGCCAAAATGCAATACCTCCCTTCCCACAGCCAAAATGCAATACCCCCCCACACAATGCAACACCCCCCTTCAACACAATGCAATGACCCCCTCCCACACACACAAAATACAATAACACACAAAATACAGCACACACACACACTTTGCTAATGGTCTTCCCATGCCAGGCCTGCCTCTCTCCCATGCTGGGCTTCTCTCTCAACGGTGCACACCATCGGAAGAGAGAAAGGCCCAGAATCAATCAGTGGCCTGGCGCGGGAAAGAGAGAGAGGCAGGCTTGTGGCAGCTGGGAAAAGCTGGGGCCCGGTAGCTGGATGCAAGAGTCGGGCCTGACCTCTGACCGGGCCCAGCTTCCAGCACCAGCCAGCTTGGACTCCTTCAGCCACCAGGCCCAGGACACTTTCCACGTCTTTCCCCCCTGTTGGTGGCCCTGTCTCCAGTATACATATCCCATCAAACCTCCTTCCAAATATATTAGGGAGAGATGTATAACCCTGTTCACTTAATGTAACTATATATTTGTAACCATGTATTTGTCATCATAACTCTATGCCAAGGACATACTTGAAAACGAGAGGTAACTCTAAATGTATTACTTCCTGGCATGTTTTTGAGAAAGGCCTGTGTGGTCGAAACGTCAAGTCTATTTGCAATAAATTAGTTTGTTGAGCAAATCCGTGGAGCCCTGATTTTCTTCATTTCGTTAACCTGGATTGACACAGAGAATCCTGAACCAGGAGCACCGGTAGTTGTATCCCCTTTTGATTTTTTATTAGTGTGCAGCATTTAGTTATCTTTTTACTTCCTGTAAAACATTTTATAAATAAATAAATAAATGCCTGTACTGAAAAAGGAGCACACTTGAGGACATCCCTTAAAGTGATGTCACATCCTTTTTAACTCATGTGACATATCACAGGGTACAGGAACCAATGGGATTGTCTCCAATCTAATTGGCTGTAATACCATGTGATATGAGATGTGGTTTTAAGGATGTGACTTACCTCCCTTGGAGATGGCGTCACAACTTTAAAAAAAAAAAAAAAAGAGGCGGGCACATTTTACAGTGTCCAATCGGATTGGAGTTGTACCATCTGACCCTAAAATGAGATATCACAGGCCCTATATAAGGCCTGTTCCATCTCATTTTAGCGGAAGATCTCGACGAGGCAACATCCGTTTGGATTAACATGGGGTTGGATTGAAAGAAGAAGATAGAAAATAGAACAAAAGAATTACAGAAGAAGAAGATGAAAGAAGATTAAAGAAATATTTTTTTTTTACCTGATGTTGATCTTCAAGGTGGATGGAGTTGGATTGCGGGTGATGACGCCGTGGGTCGACAGCTTGCAGATACACCGGAATTCGGAGGGTAAAGACTTCTAAAGGTAAGATAAATATTGAATGTATGCAATTGTCTTTTTCAGGTTTTTTGATTATATTTATTTATGATTTTGCTTGCCCATTGACAAATAATGCATTCATCTGTGCCCGGGTACAGGTAAATACAGTGACAAGCAACGCATTTTTTGTCAAATGCTTGTTTTCAATTGATTGTTATTTTTCTATTTCTGTTTATAGTTTGGATTAAATTGTTTGGAATTTGGATGGCTTGTTTTAGTACATTTTAGGGTTAGTTAGCAGTTTAAATTAATTAATAGTTTTGTTGGCTAGTGGTTTTATTAATTTAATTGATTTGTTGGCTAGTGTTTTCATTTCTTGAATTGGTTGTATAGGTGTTTATTTTAGTGTTGGACCGGGTCCTACTTTGAAAAAAAAAACGGGTACCGGCCAAAATTAAATGATCTACCCAGCCGGTTACCCGGTTGGCACTCACCTGGGGGTGGAGGAAGATGGCGGCGACATCTAGGAAGGTCAGCAGCGGTCCTGTGGTGGTGGCAGAAGTGTGTGTTCAGCTGGCGCGGGAGCTGCAGGAATCTATAGCAGTATGAGCTGAGGAACCATGTGACCAGAGCAGGAGCAGAAGCATTCCTATTGGACAGCCAGCTGTGCGGTGCTTGTGTATTTCTATTATTATTGGGTATTTTTGGCCTTAATGATTTGTATTAGTGCTGTAGTGGCTTATCATGCCCATATTATATGGGTATGATATACCACTGTGCCAATCAATGGGTAGAAGGTGGGTATACTGGGGCCGGGCTGAGTGGTTAGGCCTCCCGGGTGGGTAGCAGGGGATGGGGGTTAACCCCTTAATTACTATAGCGGTTATTAATTGGTAAGGTGATTAAGGCGTTAGGGGCAAGTAGCATGAAATAATACAAGAAGACTGTGGAAATTGTCCCGTGTCCTGAAATATTGACCTCAAGAGAAGGGAGACAAAAATGTGGAAAAACACTACAATAGTGCGTTACCCAAATAACATCACATAATATGTTTAAACCGAGCAATTTAATACCCCAAATTGGAGAGATATAAGAATAAAATAATGTACACAATCGTAGATCAAACAATGTAAAACATGTATTGAGTGCTATTAGGCACTCCAATAAAACAATGCTACGCCGATTGGAAAAATTGGCGAAGAAACTCACGATTAGGAGTTTTGAACATTTTGGCGTAGCAAGGACTCCGTAGCAGTGAGTACCAGCGGTGACGTCAGCAGAGGAGCCGATCGGTGAGACTCCGGAAGCATTGAGCATTGAGCATGGAAGGCGGATCTCCTCGAGGTTACTGACGCGATGCACCCAACTGCGAGTGGCTAACTCCAGCTAAAGACCAAATTATAATAAGGCGTATGTCCTAGTCACCTCTGGTGAGTAGAATTCCAATTTTTCCAATCGGCGGAGCATTGTTTTATTGGAGTGGCGAAAAGCACTCAATACATGTTTTACATTGTTTGATGTACGTTTGTGTACATTATTTTATTCTTATATCTCTCCAATTTGGAGTATTAAATTGCTCGGTCTAAACATATTATGTGATGTTATTTGGGTAACGCACTATTGTAGTGTTATTCCACATTTTTGTCTCACTTCTCTTGAGGTCAATATTTCAGGACACGGGACAATTTTCACAGTCTTCTTGTATTGTTTCAGGCTGCTTCTATCCTTAGCGCCACAAGAGGTTAATCACTCTCAGATCCATCACTGGTTGTGAGATAACCAGATTAACTTTTTGGGCAGCTCACTGGACTCTTTTTGGACTCAAGTACACAGGTTTACTTATATATTGTCACTTATATATTGTTATATTGATTTATGTTTGTCACGCGAGCGCTATCTTTGCACTAATTTTTCACTCATGTTAGGGGCAAGTAGATTGTATTTTATCTTGTACTCTTGCTGACAACAGAGGAGATGGACATGCAGAATGCTGATGAGGATGCTATTCATGATGGCAGGGTTAAGTAGAAAGTTTTATTGACTTTATTTATGCTGTCTGGTTAATGTTTTATTTTTAATGGTCATATTAGCTTTTATCCACATCTGGATAATAGTTATTTTGCTCATTAGTTTACTGCATGTGTTTGTGGGATGGGGGGGGGTTGTTTTGGGGGGTAGAGGGGGTGGGTAGTAGGGTTGTTGTGTGTACTTTTGTTTATTGTGGGTAGAGGGATTGGGTGAAGGGGGTAGTAGCCCCAAGGCTGTATGTTTAGGCCTAACGTGTGGTAGCGGGAGGGGTTAACCCCTTCATTACCTTAGCGGTACTAACCTCTAAGGTAATGAAAGGGTTAACTCCAACCACAGCCCCCCCCGGGTAGCCTAAACACCCACCAAGGGTCAAATCCCAGCTCCACCCACCTCCACTACCCACAATAAACTTGCTACTGGTGGTTAATGCCTTCATTGCCTTAGCGGCTAGCCACGGTTACGTGACCCAAGACATTTAAATGCATAGGAGATACCGGCACTCCATAACGGGGCCTGTATTTGGGAAGCAGGGGATCCCGGACCTGAAATCAATGTGGTTCTGCTCCAGTGACCCCCTGCTCTCATACAGTAGTATTAACATTTTTATCAAAAGCCTGCGATCGCTGGCGAGATATGCGCAGGGAGAGGCGGCTCTCTGTGTGCACCTCTTATGCAACTGGGACAGATCGCCGAGTGAGCCCTTTTGAGAGAGGCGATCATCACGTCACCGGCTACACGCCCGTTTTGGGAATTTTGCTATCACAGGTAATCGAGGCTTTCTGAATACCATGATAACAACGCACCAAAAAATGGTGGCGTAACCGGCCAGTGATTTTTTTATGAAGCCTTATAGAATAGGCCCCAAAACGTATTATTTTGCAACTTATATTATATTTTCAGACAATTTGCTTGAATCGTTTCAGAGACATTAAATATGTCAAATGAAAATAAATTGTTAACCATGGTAACAAACAACACAATACATTGTAATAGCTACATCAATGTAGATGTACATGCATGCTCAGATTCCATGGGTAGTTTTTTGGAAATGTATATAATGCATTTTCAACTTCAGCCATTATAATTCCGCCTTTTTTATTATTGTCACTAATACATTTTTTTCTTTCTTTCTATAATATCTTGAGATGCTCATAATAAACTTCGTTGCTGGTGCCTCGACTTACAGTATAAAAGGTGAGAATTAAAATTGTCAAACTTTACCATTTTTAACTGATGTTAAAAAATACTAGCAGAGGTATGGGTCCCCCATCTGCCCCCTACCTCTTGCTGCAGCTGTGTCTGGCAGTGGAGGCTGGGGGAGAATGTGGGGAAGTTGCTGCAAGCGACTCAATCGCTGAAGGTTACCGGCGGCACCCTTGCAGGGCGCCGCTATCTTGGTTGCAATCGCACATGCACAAGATACCTCGCAAGCGCCCATGAAGCGGCCATTAGAGAGAATAGATCCGCAGGGGACTACAGTGGCCCTGTGGTTAGCGCACACTATTAGAGCTAATGTCCACAGTAGCATTGTTTTTAGGTTATAATCTTGTTGGGTTAGACACCAGTACAGTCATTGTAGTGAATTAGGCTTGCCAACTCAGTATACCTGTTATGGGCTCATTTAAATATACTTTATGCTATACTATACTATATCTCCCAGAGTACCGCAGGTGGTCTTCTTTAAAAGCACAAGTGTCTCACCCTTGTCTCACACAAACACACACACACACCTGGAGATGCTATTACATTTAATTCCCCTCCCTCCGGAGATCCAAATCCATTTGGCATATTCAAATTCAAATTGAATCCGTTGACAATTTTTGTTAATCCATGCGGTCAGAATTAACAATGGATTTTGAATAATCCAGACGGCTTTACAATTAAGTAATCTCACTCCCTAGATTGTGTTTGGCTGGCAAAGTCAGGGAGAATGTGTGGATCGGGTTCAGACAGATTCACCCATCTCTACTTAACGGCCACTTCAGAGTTTATAGAATCTACTCTTAAAGCTAAATGTTTCCAATTGTTAACATTCCCAGAACTACAGTATTTTAGAATGCTCATCTTAAATGGCCTTTGTTTAATTTGAGTATATTCAAACACATTTTATATAGTGCAGACAGGCTACACAGAAAACAGTACATAGAATTCTAGCACAATGCATCCCTGCCTAAAAGAACATCTAATTTTCACACTCACAGCACAAGCGGAACTTACTAAACAATAGTCAAGTCAATGTACCACAGCCAAGCGATTGATGAAAGTGGTTGGCTCCCAATAACAGTTTATTCTTTATCCTTGATATCTGATCTATTTAGAGAGCTAAGATTCCATACTGCTATGTATATCATGCACAGTGGTCTACAACATTTATTTATTTATTTTATTTATTTATAAAATGTTTTACCAGGAAGTAATACATTGATAGTTACCTCTCGTTTTCAAGTATGTCCTGGACATAGTTAATGACAAATAATACATGGTTACAAATACAGTTACATCAATGAACAGGATATACATTATATACAATACATTGCATGCACAGCTAGAGGAGATACATATTTTGAGCACTCAACGTACTTATTTTTTGGAGATGTACCCATATTTTGCTGACATACTGTTTGCTTGTTTTTCTTTTGGAATGCTAAAACTATTTGTCTAATTTCAATGTTTGTTTGACTTGCATGGCTTTCCCACAGTTTGCATTTTTAAATTACCCCCTGAACCTTAGTTTGATATTCAACATTATCAGCCCATTACAAATCCCCTTAAAGGTTCAAATTGCCAAGTGAACTAGTGGATAAAATAAACTCGTCAAGCAAAGCAAGCGCACTCATTAAAAATATTTTAATTGCTTTCAATTGATGCAGTTTGTTTGCATGCAGTAACTTTAGTAAATATAGTGATTTAGCACTGTGCAAACTCTTTATTTCTTCTGGTCATAGTTCTCAACCAGATGTGATTTGTACTGCCTTTTAGTAACTTCTCTAGGTCTTAAGCTTCTGGCAATGGGTCTTGAATCTGGCTCCCACTTCAAAGTTGGTGCCATATTTTTCCTGTGTCTTTGATAATTGTTAAACTAATTTGAAAAAAAATATGATATTAAAAACGAGATAATGTTCCAGTGGCTATACATTGACAACCTAATCTAATCTGTGAATATCAAGAATACTTATTTTGTTGTAGCCATTTTATGAAAATGGATAGTTGACATTATGTACAGTACATGTTCTGAATGGTTAAACAACTCTGAAACTGTGTAATTAATAAATATATAGCATATTAAAAAATATAGCCATTTTTTCTTAAAAAATGCATCCTATTGTACATCATTTATATCTTAGACTTTGGGACATAAACTATTCTATGTACCAATGAACCAATGAACCAATTTAGTTGTATTTCCTGTGACCATCTTCTTAAAGAGTAATAATCTCAAGAACTGAGGTTCAATTAAATTTTATCTTGTCAGTGATTAGTAAAATAACATTGTCACAAACGTGTTCCTGCTTTTAATGCCTTTGCTACACAGTGCAGCATTCTTGTGTGTTCATCTCGCTGTCTTGTTGGCACTTTTAATTCATCATATTGTATGTCTCATGTTCCTTTCTACCTGACATCAATGTCATATTGTTCATGAAATCTGCCTAGTTTTTTGGAGGTCTTAATAAACAATTTTGTACGTCATAGAATTAACTTGTAGTTTTACCACTGATCATACATCTAGTAAACTTACATAATTTTGACAATTTGACATTTCGTCCACTTCTTTGTGATTTTGGTTGTGACATATGCAAGAATTAATTTCATTACAACCAACTTCTGAGGTAATTAATAAAACATTAAAAAGCATCAGCCCATGTAAATAATCATGTAATACTCCCGTGATCAGCCTCTCTTGATTAGTCTCTAGTCAATTTTCAAAAAAAATCCTTGAAATACGTTGGAGAGTGTTTGGTTGCCTTAATGTGACATTGGTTTATGGAAACTAACTCCTGAATGATCAGGGGACTGAGTTACTATTATTTAAATCCAGTGAGCACACAGTGAAGGAGGCAGTGTTCAAGAACTTTGAGGAAAGATCTAACCATTGCTGGCATAAAGTAACCTTTACTTAACTTAAAATGTGTTTCAGTCTTGCTCCAGTTTAGAGGTACAGTAGGAAAAAATCTCAAGAAAAGGTCAGATTTTTACCCAGCCAGATCACGCAGTCCAATTAATCTACAAATTCTGTTTGAAATTATTTGTATATGTGTACAATGGTCGATTTAATTTATTTAACAGTTCTTTTCTAATCTAATTGTTTCCATTATTTTCTCTTTTGATGTAGTCTCACATGTTTGTAGCTACCTGTTTTTGCAATAATTTAGTAAATTGGGACTTCATCTGCCCACTTGAAGTCCTTTGGACATCTGTATTAGTGATGCTGCTAGTGTTTCTTTGGGGAGAGTATCCTGGATGTATGGATCCTGAACATTGTTTCCTTTCAGTTTTCAGAAGATCTAGCAGTAATTTCTCCACTTACTGTACCTCTATCTTCTTCTGTGAAGAGGAAAAAATATTTATCTTGGTTATTTGCTTTTTCATGGCTGTCTTCATACTTTATCCTTATATGGATTCAGCCTTTATGTGCTTCATTGTCCCCTGCCTTTCTGGCCTTTTTTAATGATTCATTAAAATTTGATATTTTTTCTCCATGGGTGCGCTTTTTGCCTGACTAATTTGACTGGTTAGAAGTAGTGCTCAGTTTTCTTTTTCCATTACTCTGTCTGGACTATCAAAAGAGTTTTTACCTTTCTATAACAATATATACAGTAGTTCATTTTGACTGATCCTAAATAGGGAAAATATATTACGTGTTGTATTGTATGTTGAAATACTTACCCCCAAAATTGCTTATTTGTTATTATACTATTCTGTAATTACAAGGTAAATGGTTTAACAAGTTGTAAAACAATATATACAGTATGTAGAGAAATTGTTTAATCTTTCAATCCTATTATATTTTCACAAATAAAAATGGATATTTATTTTTTATCTCTTAACACTAAACTGCTACATACACACAAATACACACACACACACACACACACACACACACACACACATTAAATATATATATATATATATATATATATATATATATGAACAACAAAAAAAGAAAGCGCCCGATCCTAGTGCAATATGAAAAAAAACACTTTTAATACAAATCGATTAGGTCCAACAAAAATACACTCACAAACAAATAAAAGGTAAAAGCATGTTATGAGTATACTCATTCGCCTCCACGTGCTGCTGTAACTCCGTTTGTAGACTGCTCACTCTTGGGTGAAGTGTCTGCTTCTCCAATAGCCCTTATCGGTGCAGGAACTGTGAGAGTCTCTGGAACCGTGACCCGGAAGTAGGATCAAATGCCAGGATGGTGGGTATAACCCTGAGGTTTGGTGTAGACTGGCAAGGTGTTTTTCCCTATAATGCCCACTTATATGAAGTACCCGGTTCTTGTACCTCTACTGGCAAACCGCTCCCTTCAAGGATAGAGCTCCGGTCTTTCCCGTAGTCCTCCGGTGGGTATAGGGGTTGGAACTGTAACCCGGAAGTGTAATCGCCCCCTCTGTGTAAACCGGATGCGGAGCAACGGATGTGCGACCCCGCTGTTGAGATCTTATTATACCGGCAAAGTTCCAAAGTCCTGACACAACTGTGCAAAAATAAAAGGCAGCAAAACGGCAGCGAACGAGTATTAATAAAAACTGGTCTAGATACCAATAAAAAATCCTCCCTACGCGTTTCTTCACTCAAGGTGATTTCATCAGGGGATGTATGACGGAAGTACGTCATGCTATTTATACATATGTATGGCAATCAATTAATTAAATGCTTCCAATACAACACATGATTATTTTTAATTGCTATTTTCAAAACGAAGGCATCAATATATACTTTACATGTACAATTAAACCATTCTCAATTGTTTTAAACTGATTGTGGATTTTAAATAAAGTTTCATATTACATTCAATAAAACTATTTATCCATGTCTGTTTCAGTTGGATATATATACATATATATATACACAATGTGTTCAATGAATGTTGAATTTTCATTGCTTCAATTTATTCCCATGTGTCTTTAATTTACTAATAGTACTGGGTATTAGTAGATCTTTTGTCCTTACAGACTAGGATAAAGAGTCAATTACAATTAAGCACTAATGTGAGTTAATGGTTGGAGGATAGGCGACAAGGGTGGCCATCAATTCAATGATTTAGATCTGTGTTGGTCAATATTGAATAAAATAAATAATTTTATTTTTGAGATCCTTAATGTCTGGGCAAAGTACCATCTGCAATAGATGTTTACATATACCCTAAACATGGGCTATTTGGATCTAATATTATGGATATATTTTTATGGAAGAAAGGGAAGTTTAACCCAATAATGGTATTCAACCTCAGAATATTATCTTGGATTATATATTTGAATACATGTGACTCTATTATTACAAACAGATGAATTATAGATTAAATAGTGTGTAGTTATTGTAACCTAAACCATTTTAAGTGATAGAAAAGAATCGAAGACATTGGCTCACTTTGACTTTGTATCCAAAAGTCAACTTGTAAAACAAAATTGTAGAGTAATTGCACCACGGCTAGTGTGTCAACTACTGGATAAGGAGTTCATTGTGATTTTTCAATAAAGTGTATAAATTATATCAATGGTGTTATTAAATATTTGTTTATTATTATACTAGTAATATGTGATAGTAATAGACTTATGGCATCTCAGCTATCTGTGCAGTCACAAAATCTAAATATACAGATACCAACTGAAACTAATTGTATTGTAGATTCCAATAATAAAACAACAGTTCCAAATTTTGACATTTTTACTCAACATTTTACACAGAATCCACTAGAAATGATGGCCACTATTCATGATGAACCTTTGGTAAATATTGAACCTACCATTGTACATTCCCCGTTTGTTCCAAGATCCACATTTTTTCCGTATTTGTCCAAAGGTGGATTTATAGAAACATTTTATACTCTAGTCCTACGTGACTTTGAGAAAATGTGTGATGAAACATCTACTCTAAAAAGAAAAAATCTCCACCCAAATGAACAACGAGCTCTGGATGAAATGAGCCAAAATAAAAGTATAGTAATAAGACAAGCGGATAAAGGGGGTGGAGTGGTTCTGCAAAATAGGGAGACCTATATAATAGAAGCATATCGTCAATTAGATGATAAGACTCATTATGTCACACTAGATGGAGACCCTTTGATGGAATATCAATCACAGTTAAAAACTTTATTATTAGATGCCCAAATACATAGTATAATTAGTAAATCTGAATTTGAATTTCTCTATAAACGCCATCCAAGAACACCAGTATTCTATCATATACCGAAAATACACAAAGACATAAAAACACCCCCAGGAAGACCCATAGTATCGGGTGTCGAGTCGATGACGTCTAGCGTGTCCCAGTATGTAGATTATTACTTACAACCTATTGTGGCAAAATTGAGGTCACATATTAGGGACACGCTACACGTCATCGACTTGATTTCACATATTCCCTGGAAAAGCACGTATATATGGGCCACGTGTGACGTGGCCTCTCTATATACATGTATCAATCACGATAAAGGTATAGAGGCAATCAATCAAGCATTAGAGACAGACACCAAATTAGAATACATACAAAGAGAATTCATCCTGAAAGTTATTAGATTTATTTTAGAACATAACTATTTTTTATTTGAAGATCTATACTATCTGCAAATCTGTGGAACGGCCATGGGCACGAAGTTTGCCCCCAGTTACGCAAACCTATACATGGGGCTGTGGGAGAACATCCATGTGTGGGGAAATGCAAGACTGGGGGCTGGACTCGTGTTCTATGGCCGTTTCATTGATGACCTGCTATTCGTGTGGGATGGTGCAGAACAAGAATTAGTGGACATCTTTTCCACATTTAATGACAATAACATGGGTCTAAAATTTACATCTGAAATAAATAATACCACCATCACATTCCTAGATTTGGAACTTAGTGTAAATAGTGAGAATAAAATCATCACGAAAACATTTTTTTAAAAAGTGTCAGCGAACGGATATATACATAATAACAGCAACCATTATGGCAAGTGGCTAGAGAATGTCCCCCGTGGCCAGTTTTTAAGGGTCCGAAGGAATTGTTCTTTGGACTCGGATTATCTGGCCCAGGGGGATATCCTAGTCAATAAATTCATCAACAAAGGATATGATAAAGACATCATAAACAATACGTTTAGACAGGTAGGAACAATAGAGAGAAATACACTACTGGATAAAAGTAAAACAAATCTTGAGATTAACAAGACAGTAGAAAACAAAAGGGAACATTCATTTGAGGGACCATCATTCATTACTCAATATAATAATTCTTTTTCTAAAATAAAAACCATTCTAAACTCCCATTGGAGTATATTGAGAAATGATCCCATAATTGGGAATCAACTTCCCACAAGGACACCAGTAGTTTTCAAAAAAGCTAGAAACATTAAATCAATTCTAGCACCCAGTAGACTAAAAAGCTTAGGAACTGCCGGTGAACAAAATAATCTCTCAAATGGTAACTTTCAGTGTAAACGTAGCAGATGCATCACTTGCAAACATTTGGATGCATCCAATTCCATCACATCAGCTTCAAATGGACTCACCCACTCTGTGCAGGGTAATATAAATTGTCTAACCAGCTTTGTGGTATATGCCATCACATGCCCATGTGGGCTACAATACATTGGACGGACAGCTAGAGCTTTGAGCACTAGGTTTCTGGAACATCGTAGGAACATCACACATGGGCTACAAACTCATAGCCTGTCACGACATTACCAACTAAAACATAATCAAGATCCAAAGACACTCAAAGTAATGGGTATAGAACATATAAACCCCACTTTATTGAGTGGAGACAGGCACAAAAGCCTAAACCTACGTGAAACATACTGGATCTATGTCCTAAATTCACTAAGTCCATCTGGATTAAATGACTGCATAGATATCAGTACGGTCATATAATAACACTTTCTAAAAGCTCTGATATACGTCTGGGTAGAACATGCTTGATCTGTTCCCTCTATCTATCCTAAGTGGTGTTCTCATAAGTTTGTATCGGATTTTTTTCTGTTCTTTTCTTTTTCTTTCATTTTCTAATTGAATATTCACATTTATAAATAATTTTATTATATAAAATAAATAACACTTTATAAATAAATTACATTCACACACAGTATCCATAACAATATTACACATAAGTTCCAAAATAAATCAAATTAGAATTACATTCATGTTTAAATATTCTTATATTTGGAATCATTATTTTAATTTTTATATTAATATATAACAAATAGTCACAATAATACACACTTTATTCACATATTACTAGTATAATAATAAACAAATATTTAATAACACCATTGATATAATTTATACACTTTATTGAAAAATCACAATGAACTCCTTATCCAGTAGTTGACACACTAGCCGTGGTGCAATTACTCTACAATTTTGTTTTACAAGTTGACTTTTGGATACAAAGTCAAAGTGAGCCAATGTCTTCGATTCTTTTCTATCACTTAAAATGGTTTAGGTTACAATAACTACACACTATTTAATCTATAATTCATCTGTTTGTAATAATAGAGTCACATGTATTCAAATATATAATCCAAGATAATATTCTGAGGTTGAATACCATTATTGGGTTAAACTTCCCTTTCTTCCATAAAAATATATCCATAATATTAGATCCAAATAGCCCATGTTTAGGGTATATGTAAACATCTATTGCAGATGGTACTTTGCCCAGACATTAAGGATCTCAAAAATAAAATTATTTATTTTATTCAATATTGACCAACACAGATCTAAATCATTGAATTGATGGCCACCCTTGTTGCCTATCCTCCAACCATTAACTCACATTAGTGCTTAATTGTAATTGACTCTTTATCCTAGTCTGTAAGGACAAAAGATCTACTAATACCCAGTACTATTAGTAAATTAAAGACACATGGGAATAAATTGAAGCAATGAAAATTCAACATTCATTGAACACATTGTGTATATATATATGTATATATATCCAACTGAAACAGACATGGATAAATAGTTTTATTGAATGTAATATGAAACTTTATTTAAAATCCACAATCAGTTTAAAACAATTGAGAATGGTTTAATTGTACATGTAAAGTATATATTGATGCCTTCGTTTTGAAAATAGCAATTAAAAATAATCATGTGTTGTATTGGAAGCATTTAATTAATTGATTGCCATACATATGTATAAATAGCATGACGTACTTCCGTCATACATCCCCTGATGAAATCACCTTGAGTGAAGAAACGCGTAGGGAGGATTTTTTATTGGTATCTAGACCAGTTTTTATTAATACTCGTTCGCTGCCGTTTTGCTGCCTTTTATTTTTGCACAGTTGTGTCAGGACTTTGGAACTTTGCCGGTATAATAAGATCTCAACAGCGGGGTCGCACATCCGTTGCTCCGCATCCGGTTTACACAGAGGGGGCGATTACACTTCCGGGTTACAGTTCCAACCCCTATACCCACCGGAGGACTACGGGAAAGACCGGAGCTCTATCCTTGAAGGGAGCGGTTTGCCAGTAGAGGTACAAGAACCGGGTACTTCATATAAGTGGGCATTATAGGGAAAAACACCTTGCCAGTCTACACCAAACCTCAGGGTTATACCCACCATCCTGGCATTTGATCCTACTTCCGGGTCACGGTTCCAGAGACTCTCACAGTTCCTGCACCGATAAGGGCTATTGGAGAAGCAGACACTTCACCCAAGAGTGAGCAGTCTACAAACGGAGTTACAGCAGCACGTGGAGGCGAATGAGTATACTCATAACATGCTTTTACCTTTTATTTGTTTGTGAGTGTATTTTTGTTGGACCTAATCGATTTGTATTAAAAGTGTTTTTTTTCATATTGCACTAGGATCGGGCGCTTTCTTTTTTTGTTGTTCGCAGATTCCTGGGAGGTCGTTGGTCCTTGTGGAGAGCTGCCAGATCCTATTTTTGAATCCCTTTTTTCATTTTTCATTTTTTATTTTTACCTTTTATTTTTATTTTTATTTTTATATATATTTTTTCTTTTATAGATATTTGTAATTTATTATATTATTATATCACTTATTTCATGTATTTGTATTAGTGATTTAGGGTTTTAGCTATTTCAGTTTAATTATATACAGGTCCACAATTACACCCATTGATTTTAGTTTAGCATGTTTAGAAAATACCAGTACTAATTCAGCTATTCTATTAGAATTCAATTTATGTATAGTCAATCAAATATGCCAATCAATACTGTTTATTAACTACATTCAGATCTTTATTACCTGTTGAGCGCAGTCTTTTTTTCTTATATATATATATATATATATATATATATATATATATACACACACACACACAGCTCAACCCCGTTATAGCGCAAATCCGCTTATAACGCGATGTGAGCGTGGCTCCCAATAATATGCAGTACCATGATGCAGATTTCCTACCGTGCCGTTTTCTAGCCTCTCTTGTGCCCTGCTGGGGTGACCAGGGCTTGTCATGTCCCAGGTGGCAGGGAGCTGGCTGCCTGCACCCCACACCCCTCCTCCTCCTCGGCTCTGGTGTCAAATGACGTTGTGGGGTCATGTGACATCATGTTGCCATGGCATTTGATATAACGCGATGAGATTCATGGCCGCGCTATAACGGTATTGAGCTGTATATACATACACACACACATACACACAAACATGTCCTACTGATGTAAATTTTCTTGACTTTAGGATGTCGGTTAATGAGGATGGTGGCCTGGATACTGATGTGTTTCAGAAGGACCCTGCAACTAATTACATGCTTCCAGTACACACCTCCTTCACTTATCCAAGGTACTGTATTCCTTTGGGACTTTTTAAGATTCAGATGTAACTGTTTGGACATGGATACTTTTAAAGACAGATCCCAAGAACTAAAGACGAGATTTAGAGCTTACTGTAGTGCACTTAAGAGTGATCGTAAAACACCATTGGTCCCTAAACAAAAAAAATATCGTCTTGTGGATACTGTTATTCATTAGCCCATACAACTCCAAGGGGTATATCTTCAAAAGTCCGTTAAGAGGAGTAAGGGGTTTTAGGGTAAGGGCTTAGGGTAAGGGGTTTTAGGTAAAGGGGTTAAGATTTAGTGTAGGGAGAGTGTTAGTATTAGGGATTACGGTTAGGGTTTTTTAGGGTAAGGTTAGGAACTTATCTTGGTGACGAAACAGCCAGCGGAGAGATGTCCCTGCAGCAAGGGGAGTGGCAGCTAAACGCTGGCAGGGACTTGATGCCAAACAGCCATGACCAAATGTCCTGGACCTCTGAGCCACTATACTTGGTGTTTGGTGCTTTAAGCACCTAACGCCAGGTAGCACAACATTCCTTTCACCTTGTCCAAGGTTCTGAAATGGCAAACTTTGGCTTCCTACCATATATTGCCTTAGCCGTATACTTTAGGAAGCCAAAGTATTATTTTATATTGCAGACACATTACAATTTACACTGTTAAATTGCCCACCAAGCCCACCCTCTTTTGAAATTCTAGGTGGCAAAATCTGCCTCCCCTTTTCTAAGCCCATCTTGCTTGCTGGCATCTACTGCCCCCCTAAAGCCCCTCTACAATCCTTGACTGATATCACCCAATTTCTTGGCTCCATTTCCTCTCTGAATGAGAAGAGTGAGCTGCTAGTTCTTGGGGATTTCAACTTCAATTGGCTTGACCCTAAAAACCACAAAATCCAGATACAACTCAAGTCACTTAACCTATCACAACTCATTTCCCAACCCACACAGATAAACCTGAAATCGCATAACCATTCCTTGCTAGACTGGATTCTCTCCTCAAACCCCAGCAGAATCCAATCCTCTGGCATCCTTCCTGATATTTTCAGTGACCATGCAATAGTGTACTGTGTAAGGAAAATTAAACCGCCCCATTCAAGCCCTAAAGTTCTCCTCACTAGAACATTTAAAAACTTTATCCCACAACAGTTTCTGGATGACCTTACCAACTGCCCATGGCACAGAATCGATTTAATTCCCGACCCTGATTCTGCGCTCGACTATTTCCAATCCGAGTTCTTAAAACTCTGCGATACCCATGCTCCACTATGCAAAATAAGGGTACGGGGGGCCCACCTTCCATGGGTTACACCTGACCTTATAGCACTCTACCAGTTCAGGGATGGAAACAAAAAGAAAACAGCGCACAACGCCAAATAGTGAAGCAAGTAAAAAATGTATTACAATAATATTGGGGTATAAAATCTGCGTACATCAAATAAGGAATACATAAGCATTTAGTGTATATAACACTTGTTACCACTCCAGGATTGTAAACAGGGGAATCAGCTTTATCTGCAGGAGCCTCTGTGGTGGTTGTGGGGCACAGGATCCCTCATACACTCTTTGTCCAGCTGGAAGCTGCTTTCAGGGGAGTTCCTTAGCAGCAGTCTGGCTCAACTGCAGGTTCAAGCACTCACTGAAACAAAGTCTCAGGCGGCAGTATGCCTCTTCCAGAGGTTTTTCTTCTTTTCTTACAATCCTCCGTTTGCAGCAGTGACAGGGCAGTTCAGAGCCGATGGAGAGGCTCAGCAGACACTTCCGCAATTGCATGCACCTGCACGGCGTGCCACGATGTCGCTCCGTCACGTGATGTAGCGGGGTGACGTCACAGCTCCCGTGGCAATAAGGAAGGAGCAGAAGAAAGTCCTTCAGAGTCTCTACAGCGGCGCAATAACCGCTTCAATCAGCAAAAAAAACCCAAATGGTATTGAATACGATGCAGATACAGGGGATAATAAAAAACAATAAATTGGCATAAACTAAATACATCCAACGCGTTTCGTACATCTAAGTACTTCTTCAGGGAATAATTTTTGGCCATTACCCAGAGGTCTTAAATACCTCTCAGAGATGTCTCATTGGTCAGACTATTAAAGTTAGACCAATCATCTGAGCCATGGTCAAAGTGATAGGGAAGATATACTATTACTTTTAAAACAAAAACTTTATTGACAAAACCTAAAAACACCAATCGACAAATAACTAACCTATAATCTAGCCTACCATAAATATATAAAACCTTGCTGGAATAAAAAGAAACACAGTATTAGTATATAAAAAAGTTAAAATAGACATTTTATAATCCTTTACATATATATATAAAAAAAGATTAGCTAAAAATACAACAGGATAAAGTGCAGCAGGGAGAAGGGAAATAGAGTAAAAAGAGTGTGATAGCATGTCCCACGGGTCTATTATGGATATGGGCTAATGATTAAAGTTTAATACAGTGCCCAAATATCCACATCCTCATTAAGCCCCTTGGGGGACATGGTATCCAACTTATGTATCCAATAAGTCTCCTTGGAGGATAATGTTTTAACTCTATCCCCCCCTCTTCTATTGACTGGAATAAATTGAATCCCCTTAAAAGTAAGACTAGAAGGGTCTTTACCATGGTGTAATAAAAAGTGTCTTGAAACACTATGTTTTTCAAACCCAATTTTAATGTTCCTGACATGTTCCTGGATACGGATTTTAAGGCACCGTTTGGTTCTGCCGACGTATTGATATCCACATGCACATTCCAACAAGTATACAATGTGTGTGGAAGTACATAAAATAAAGTCATCAATATTAAAAACCTCTAACACATTAGAGGTTTTTAATATTGATGACTTTATTTTATGTACTTCCACACACATTGTATACTTGTTGGAATGTGCATGTGGATATCAATACGTCGGCAGAACCAAACGGTGCCTTAAAATCCGTATCCAGGAACATGTCAGGAACATTAAAATTGGGTTTGAAAAACATAGTGTTTCAAGACACTTTTTATTACACCATGGTAAAGACCCTTCTAGTCTTACTTTTAAGGGGATTCAATTTATTCCAGTCAATAGAAGAGGGGGGGATAGAGTTAAAACATTATCCTCCAAGGAGACTTATTGGATACATAAGTTGGATACCATGTCCCCCAAGGGGCTTAATGAGGATGTGGATATTTGGGCACTGTATTAAACTTTAATCATTAGCCCATATCCATAATAGACCCGTGGGACATGCTATCACACTCTTTTTACTCTATTTCCCTTCTCCCTGCTGCACTTTATCCTGTTGTATTTTTAGCTAATCTTTTTTTATATATATATGTAAAGGATTATAAAATGTCTATTTTAACTTTTTTATATACTAATACTGTGTTTCTTTTTATTCCAGCAAGGTTTTATATATTTATGGTAGGCTAGATTATAGGTTAGTTATTTGTCGATTGGTGTTTTTAGGTTTTGTCAATAAAGTTTTTGTTTTAAAAGTAATAGTATATCTTCCCTATCACTTTGACCATGGCTCAGATGATTGGTCTAACTTTAATAGTCTGACCAATGAGACATCTCTGAGAGGTATTTAAGACCTCTGGGTAATGGCCAAAAATTATTCCCTGAAGAAGTACTTAGATGTACGAAACGCGTTGGATGTATTTAGTTTATGCCAATTTATTGTTTTTTATTATCCCCTGTATCTGCATCGTATTCAATACCATTTGGGGTTTTTTTGCTGATTGAAGCGGTTATTGCGCCGCTGTAGAGACTCTGAAGGACTTTCTTCTGCTCCTTCCTTATTGCCACGGGAGCTGTGACGTCACCCCGCTACATCACGTGACGGAGCGACATCGTGGCACGCCGTGCAGGTGCATGCAATTGCGGAAGTGTCTGCTGAGCCTCTCCATCGGCTCTGAACTGCCCTGTCACTGCTGCAAACGGAGGATTGTAAGAAAAGAAGAAAAACCTCTGGAAGAGGCATACTGCCGCCTGAGACTTTGTTTCAGTGAGTGCTTGAACCTGCAGTTGAGCCAGACTGCTGCTAAGGAACTCCCCTGAAAGCAGCTTCCAGCTGGACAAAGAGTGTATGAGGGATCCTGTGCCCCACAACCACCACAGAGGCTCCTGCAGATAAAGCTGATTCCCCTGTTTACAATCCTGGAGTGGTAACAAGTTTTATATACACTAAATGCTTATGTATTCCTTATTTGATGTACGCAGATTTTATACCCCAATATTATTGTAATACATTTTTTACTTGCTTCACTATTTGGCGTTGTGCGCTGTTTTCTTTTTGTTTCCATTTCCTAGAGTGTGTGGGGTGCTGAGCCACCCCCAATGTTTATAGCAGCAGACGCCCTTATCAACCACACGGTTATGATATAATTTATTATATAATCACTTATTCACTTGGTATTGTGGTTTATATAGTCTATATATGGTTTAGTCACTGCACTTTAATTAGTTATAAGTAGGAGTTAGATAGTAGCGCACAGTTTATTTTTGTTTGTTCACCAGTTCAGGGATGCCTTGTGGAAAAGCTACAAAGTAACTGGCACTATCAAGGATCTCAATCACTACAGATGCATGCGGAACATGTGCACAAGGCAAACAAGGCATGCAAAAGCACAATATTACTCTGACAATCTCTACCAGAATACATCAAACCCAGCTAACTTCTGGAAGGTTATCAACAATATATTCCAGCCTCCTAACCATCAACAACCAAGTAATATCACTAAGGGGGACATTACTCTGACAAACCCCACTGACATTGCAAATGCATTCAATGATTACTTTGTGGGGTGTGCCACTACTTATTAGCGAAACGCAGCACAAACCCCAAACATGACTCTCATCCTGGGAGTATCCCTACAGTCCCACCCCCTCCCAACACTGCCCACAATTTTCAATTTGGCCCAGTATCTGAAGAGGAGATTATACAAGTGCTCCTCAAACTAAAACTAAGCAGCCAATGTGGACCCGACTTACTACAATCTAGGTTCCTACGACTTGGTGCCCCAGCCATTGCCAAACCAATTGCGTCCATAGTCAACTCTATCCTGTCTGCAGGCCATATCCCTAAGACCTGGAAAACTGCCAGAGTTGTCCCAATCTTCAAAAGTGGGGACAAAAACACTATCTCAAACTACAGGCCAATCTCACGTCTCCCAATTCTATCCAAAGTCATGGAAAAATGTGTCCACTCCCAATTAAGCGATTTCTACACCAAGACAAATTTCCCTAGCCAATTCCAATCTGGGTTTTGTCCCAAACACTCCACCGTAACTACCCTGCTAAAAGTTTGCAATGAAATCCAGTGTGGAATTGAACTGGGACAACTCACTGGTGCAGTATTCCTAGATTTTACAAAGGCTTTTGACACAGTTGATCATGCTATCCTGCTTAACAAACTCCAGAGCTCTGGAATAGGGAAACATGCTTTAAACTGGTTTCAGTCCTACCTCTCAGGAAGATTCCAACATGTGTCCATCTCAGGCTCTCCCCTGGATATCACCTGTGGTGTCCCGCAAGGCTCTGTTCTGGGGCCCCTACTCTTCTCAGTGTTCATTAATGATCTTACCACAGCTTGTAAGGAAGCCTCAATACACATGTATGCAGATGACACAATCCTATATGCACACAGCCATAGCCTCTCTGACCTTCAACACATACTTCAGTCTGACTTTTTGAGACTCGAAAACTGGATTTCCCAAAACAAACTGTTTTTAAACACTAACAAGACTGTAACAATGGTATTTGGGACCAAGACTACATTTGTAAAGCTTCCAGTGACTGAGCTCCTGATTAGAACCAACGCTAACACCACCCTAACACCTGTCACTAGTTTTAAATACCTGGGCTTATGGTTTGACTCCCACTTAACATTCGGGATGCACATTGATACCCTGACAACCAAGACCTATGCCAAACTAGGGGTACTTTACAGGAACAAATCCTCCCTAAGTCTCCTGGTGAGAAAGCGTATCGCACAGCAGATGCTAATGCCAATTATTGACTATGGAGACATAGTATATGGCTCAGCTCCTCAAACCCACCTTAGCAAACTTGACACCCTCTACAATTCAATTTGTCATTTTGTTCTCCAATGCAACTACAACACACATCACTGCGAAATGCTCAAAGAACTAGATTGGTCAACACTAGAGTCTAGGCGCAAAGTTCACCTTTCCTGTCTTGCCTTTAAATTCTTCATGGGCAAGCTACCCAGCTACCTGAACAAGCTCCTCACCCCTACCACCTGCAGCACTTATCACCTGAGATCAGACTCCAAAAGACTATTTCATGGTCCCAAGGCTCAACAAAGTATCCGGACGTTCCTCCTTCTCCTTCCGTGCACCCCAAAACTGGAACAACCTACTAGAGACTCTCACATCCACCACCAGTTTAAGTTCTTTCAAATCTAAGGCTGTCTCACATTTTAACCTGGTCTGTAACTGTTTCATACGCTCATAATATATATTTTCTTTAACTGTGCACGCAATGACTTGTATATAATGTATACCCTGTTCATTTATGTAACTGTACTTGTAACCGTGTATTATTTGTTTTACTCTATGCCCAGGACATACTTGAAAACGAGAGGTAACTCTCAATGTATTACTTCCTGGTAAAATATTTTATAAATAAATAAAAGTGGATACCCTGGACTTGGCCATAAAATGTAGCCATGGCCTGTGTATTAACCCCTTGGAAGTAATTGTGGCCATAAAGGCATGCATTATGCCTGTCTTCATAGTAACTAAGGAAACCAAGGGGTTAATAAAAATAGCCTAACTACCCATTGTATGTCATAGCGGTACAATCAATGACCAAAAAAAACAAAGTGAAAAATAAATTCAGGCTCAATAGCCTATTTGTAATTCAAAGGTATCCGTGGTATACAAAGTTAGATTGTCAACTTGATCCGAAGTCCTCAATCCTAAATTGATAGAAAATAAATACTCACCCCAAAAAATTATTCTATTTTCTTTTCTTATTATTTTGAAAGCTGTCTTCTATCTCCTCTTCTTTCTTCAGGCCCAGGATGTTGCCTATTCCAGTTTTCTGAGATGGCCAAAGCCTTTTATAGGGGTTGTGGGGTGGATGGGTTAATGCCTTGTATGCCATAGTGGTTGTACCGCTAGGACATACAATAGGTAGTAGGGTAGTTAGGCTATTTGTTATAAACCTTTGGCTACCTTGAAGGCATGCATAATGCATGTCCTGATGGCCACTATGGCTTCCAAGGGATAATAAAAATATTTTTATTAGGAAGTCAGATGCCAAGTATATATTGGGTAATGTCCCATTAGTAGCCCAAGTTTAACAGAGCTTTGTGTATCTACCCCTAAATGGGGTAAATTAAAGGATATTCTACAGAAACACTGACATATACATTTTTTTTATACATCTGTTCTTTATTTGAATTTTCTGTGAAAATGTTGGGGGTTGGGGTACAGAAAGAAAAGAAGGTATTGTGTTACTTTTAGTTTTCCCACATTTGTATACATACATATGTAACACATTTAATGGGGTATACTTTAACAACATCACTGTTTAGACAGTGTATAAAATAACTAATACAGAAAATCAACTAATAAGACTGGATAAGGAGAAAAGAAAAAATATCATTTGCAATTAGCATATTTTTCGACATTCTAGGCGATAAAAGATACATATTAACAGTTATATCTTTGTGGAACACGGAATACCGCTGCAGTGTTTTATACAAATTCAGATCACATTGCACTGAAATTTCTTCAAGAGTTATATTTTTTTATTTGTGGTTTTTTACTACTTTCCTATATTATTGTTCTTCAAATTTGGAGAGTTCCCCTCGTAAGATATTTATTTCCTATATAAATTCTCCATGGTCCCATATTTTAAAAAATTTGTGAACTGCATCATTTTGTATCCCTGTCAGATTTTCCATGAGACTGACCCTCCAAAGTCTCTCTTTTACTGCATTTAGGGATGGCTGTTGTTTCTCTTTCCAAGCCTTAGCTCAGTAGTTATTTTCGTTTCTTTTCATATTTTCAATTGGTCTGCACAGCAAAGCCATCCATGGATTTAAGGGGAAGGCAAACCCGAGAATTACCTGTGCCATGCTACAGTATGTGTGGCCCTCCAAAGTTTTGTGACCTCTGAACAAGTCCACCATACATGTACAGTATAAACGATCCCTGCTGACATATCCTCTTGAGCAGAAGGGTGACATGTTTCTAAAAAAAATGTGGATATCTTAGTGGGGTATAATACTATTGATAAAGCATTTTGTATGCAGTTTCTTTAATTAGGACACGTGGAACTCCTTGCAATACCTTAAAATATCTTATCCCACTCCTCTTGATCTAATTATTCTCCCAACGTCTCTTCCCACTTTTTCATGAATTTGGGATTTATTTCAGTTTCTGGTCTAACAACCGCTAATATGTTGTATACTATTGAGATCAGGCCTTTCTTATCCTCTCCCGAGAGACACATGTCCTCAAGTACTGTATAGTTATTATATGGGCCTTTTCTTCTTATGTGGTCCTTCAGTTGTAGATACCTAAAGAAGGCCGGTTTATGTAACCCAATTTCTCTCATTACAGTCCCAAACCCTTTAATTTCTTTATTTTCCCATAGATCTTTTACCCTTGTTAATCCTGCCTTGCTCCAGTCTTTAAAAGCTGTTGGTTCCATGACTGGGGCAAAGCTAGGATCTCAAATAGTGGTGTCATCTGAGATTTTAAGTTGGTCAGCCCATGTTTGAATGTCAAAGAGTCCCACATTTTAAGTGAGTGTGTAATAGATTCCAGAGCACCATCTTCTTTCTCTGTTAACCATAATATCATATCTACAATATAGTTGACTTTGAGAGACTATCAGACTCAATTACCACCCATTGTTTCCTCTATTTGTGATCATGCCAGTTGATCAACTGCCTTAAATGAGCTGCTTGGTAGTACTGTAATAAATGTGGCAAAGCTAAACCTCCAAATGCCTTGGATTTATAGAGTGTGGGTGACTTTATTCTCGCTTTCTTATTGTTCCATATACATTTTGTGATTTTTGTCTGTAATTTGTGTATATCCCTATCCATGACCTGTACTGGTAATGTGTGGAATAGGTACAAGATTCTTGGTAGTATGTTCATTTTAACAGCGTTTATTATACCTATCCAGGATATATGATATCTAGACCATTCTTCTCACTCTTTTTTCAAGATTTTTATCATTGCTGGATAATTTGCCTCATATATGGTGTCCTGTGTATTGGATAACCAGATTCCCAAGTACTTTATGGCTTGGGTCTTCCATTTGAAATCGAAATGTAGTTTTATAAGCTTTAATTGTTCCTGAGGAAGGTTTCCATTTAAGGCTTTGAATTTGTCATTGTTTATTTGAAACCCTGATAATTTTTGGCACTCTGATAGATTATTGAATAGGTTTATTAGAGAGGTTAGGGGTCTTGATATTGTTAATATATAATATATAATAATATATTAATAATATATAATATATAATCGGCAAACAGTGATAGCTTATATACTTTTTATTTTACCTCTATCCCCCACGATATCTGCATTCAATCTGGTTTGGGCTGCTAAAGGTTCTATCGCTAGAGCGAACGGCAGGGGTGATAGAGGGCTTCCTTGTCTTGTGCTGTTTCTGATATGTACTGTATTTTATCTTTCTGCACGTTGAGGTAGCATACTTAAGCTGTAGGTTCCCCATATAGCGAGGCTGTAGCTCTCATAAATTTGCCTCTCACTCCAAAAACCCTTAGTGACTCAAACATATATCCCCAATTAATGTGATCAAAAGCTTTCTCTGCGTCCAGAGACAGTAACATTGAAGGTGTGTTATTCCACTTAGCTATTTGGATCAAGTTGATTGTTTTTCTTGTGTTGTCCACTGCCTGCCTACAGTACCTCTTATAAACCCTGCCTGATCTGTATCTATCAGCTGCGGGATAAATTTATTCAATCTAGGGGCTAGTATTTTAGAAAAAAAAATCAGATCCTTGTTAATCAGAGATAGTGGTCTGTAACTTTTGCATTGTGTGGGGTCTTTGTCCTCTTTATGTATTAATATTATTTTTTATTAAAGCATTGTTTGTGGAAACTTGTCTCCCTCTAAAACTTCATTAAATATCTTTATTACAGAAGGAACTAGTATGTCAGCTAGTTTTTTATAATATATATTGGACAGACCATCTGGATCTGGGGCCTTGGCATTTTTCAACCATTTTATTGTTTCTGAAACTTCTTACGATTTTATTGACTGGGATAGTGTTTTTATGTCTTGTGATGAACGTTTAGGCAAATTCATTTTTTTGAGAAATTTTCTCTGCTTTTCCTTGATGTTGTTCCCTTTATCCACTTTATTTCCGTTATATAGATCTTTATAAAATGTGGTGAATTCATTATCTATTGTCTGTGGGTTTGCTGTGCACACCCCATCCTCTTTTCTGATACTATGTTTACTAAACTCTGTTTTCCCCCTACTTTTAAATACTCTAATGTTGTTTCTTAAATTTAGTGGTTATTCTAGTCTACGAACTATCCACCAATCTAGGAGTGTTCAAGCGTAATACTTCATAATACTGTTTAATGTTTGATTAGATTTCCCCCACCCCCCCCCGCTTGTAAATCCTCTCAAGATACTCTCAATTATACTGGGAAATCCAACCTTCAGATTACCCACTAATCTATGGGAATTTAGTAGTATAACATTATTTGTTCTAATCTGGTTTTGTTGAGCTGCTAATCATCACAGTCTCTTTGTTTTTTTTGGCATAGTTATTTACATCAGATTTTCTTTTTGTCTGCCGCAGCAGGTTTTGCACAGACTTCGGAATTCTGGGTCTCTCTTGGCTTTCCTTTATATTGCGTGGTTCGCCTGCCTACTTCTTTCCAGATGGGTCTGGAGAGTGGCGGTCTGCCTCCTTCCGGGTTCATGGATTCTGGTAATTTAAACCCCAGCCTTTCTAGGAAGTCTGCTCCCTCTTCTGGATCTCTCATGTGAGCTTGCATTCCATTTCTGGTGGCCATTAGAAGGAATGGGAAACCCCACTTATAGCGTATTTCGTTGTCTCTCAAAATTTTTGTAATATGTTTCAGGGCCATCCTTTTCATCAGTGTTGATGGTGCAAGGTCGTTATACACGTCTATTAACAAGTCTCCCCATTTAAGTCCTTCTTTTTTCCGTGCCAGAGCTAGGATTACTTCTTTGGATTTGAAATAATGAAGACGCACCACCACATCTCTTGCTCTATCTCCTGCTTGTGGTCTCGATCTAAGCACTCTATGAGCTCTATCAAGGGTCAATGCTGATGGGGGCATCTCCGGTAACAGGGTCTGTAACCACTCAGTCATTGCTTTTTCGAGATCCGTGACCATTTCTGGTATGTTTTTTAATCTGAAGTTATTTCTTCATGCCCTGTTTTCTTGATCCTCCTGTTTTTCTTCCAGGTCATGGAAAAAAGATGAATGATCCAGGGCAACTTTGGATTTTCTTAAAGAAATGTAATCAGCACAAAAGAACACAATGTTTCATCCCTCCTAGGGGACTTTATCAAGTGACTAAAGTCCCCTAGAAGGGATGAAACGTTGTGTTCTTTTGTGCTGATTACATTTCTTTAAGAAAATCCGAAGTTGCCCTGGATCATTCGTCTTTTTTCCATACACTGGATTTCTTAGGCAGATATCCCTGAACCAGGAGCACCGGTCTTTGCAAGTATTTTGACTTTGTTACATGTGGTGTGCAGCTTCTCTTGTTATATTTCTTCCAGGTCAGCCATTTTGGATCTTAGGTTCAGGATCTCTGTGTCTATAGTTGTCTGATTATTAATGACTTCATCCATTTTATGTCCAGTGTGTCTGTGAGTTCTCCTATGGCTATGACCTCTGATCTTATATCTTAAAAGTGCGCTGTGCAGTTCTTGGTGGAGCAGGGTCTTTAAGTTTGCGTATAGGTTCTCAATGTCTTTTTTAGTTGACAATTGTGCGTATATCTCATGTTCGGATTCTGCGTCTGACTGTGCAGGAGACGTCGCCCTGCTTTCTGACTGGCCTGATCAGTTTCTCTCCCTTATCTTAAAGAAATCCTGCTCGGTCGGCTTTTTTGGTGCCATCTTGAAGAATTCCAGGTCTAACTTCTCCGATCTATGCCTTGTCTGTTTTTCTTATATTGTTAAAATCTTTTGTAGACCCGCCGCCTCATGTAGCCCACTTCATTGTGGACTGCGCCATGTGTGTGCCTCTGAGAGACATCTTTGTTTTAATTTGAATTACTCCTATTCTGGTGGTTCCTAGGGGCGCAAGGTTGGGACCCCTCCAGCTATAACGGTGCAGATGGATATTGTTTATTGGCCTTGGTTTATTTATCTGTCAGGGTCTGTGGCATTAGGTAGCCAAGATGAAACTCTGATTGTTATTGTTCTTTAAAGGCCTATATTATGAAGGGTATTGGCCCTGATGATAGCTTTTCTGCACTATGACAGTATGTTTCCTGCAGCAGCACAGGGAAAGATGGCTGCCCCTCCTCTCCTCCCGCACCTCTTAATTTTTAATGTACTGGGGATAATCTGCAAAGAGTCTCCCTAGATTCCCCCTCCTTCTCTCCTGTAGGTTGGATTTTGTGGAGTGGATTTATTTGTAAATGAGCAATGCTCGACAAACCCGGTCGCCAACTCGCCAGGCACGAACGGAAATTGGCCGGTGGCCAGCTACTTTTTCCCCCTGCTCTGCCAAAAAAAAATCCCCTGCTCTGCGCAAAAATAAATAAATAAAAATATACCCCCAGCTGATTGGCCAATTGGGCGTGACGCAGCCCTTCATTCTCTGCGGGGGTAAGTAATGGCTGCTCCTCGCACGGTGTCCCCATCTCCTGCCCCTGGTCCACTCCCTTGGCTGCTAAACCCCCTCCCCCCCCTGGTCTCTGCTTCCCCCCTGTCCCCGTGGCTGCTCACACAGGGCGGGAGATGGCAGCGCGGGTGTTCCCCCCGTTCTCCGCTTCCCCTCTGGTCCCCGCTTCTCTCCCCCACCCCCCGGTACCTTTGGCTGCTCACGCGGGGCAGGGCGCTCGCGCTCTCTCTCTCTTTCTCTCGCTCTCGCTCTCTCTCTCTCAGATCTGACTCAAGCTTCACACGGGAAACATCGGAATCCCCCCTAACCCAGAAGACAGGTAAGGAACGCCTCCCCTCCAACATACAACATTGTGGGAATGAGGGTACCTGGACATTGAGGGACTGCGGATCAGGTAAGATCCCAGGCGGGATTGCTGCTTTAAATATTGTGAACGCATACTGACACTGGTTAAGGGGTTCAGGAAACTAGTCATTCATATCTGGATTTTTTTTCTAGATCCGACATTTACACACACACACACACACACACACACTCGCACACACACACACACACACATAACAAGGACTAATTGTAGTATAATGTAATACAATAAATAAACTTATGTCAAAAACGAATGTTGTTCTTACTAGGAATTTATTCAATTTATTTTATTTATGTATTTTTTTTAAAAGCGGGGCTGGAGGGGTTATGCCGGCAGGACTAGGGGCGGGGTTTGGGGCAGGACTAGGTGGCGAGTAGATTTTTTGGTTTGGCGAGTAGATTTTTGGGTGATTTGTCAAGCACTGTAAATGAGAAATGTAATTGTAAGTGTAGAATGGATGTAGTTGGCTCCCAGACCCAGGCCAGGGAGGGACATTAATAGGTTAATGGTTGCATCTTCCTCCCCCCCGAAAGGCCTGTACCTTTAACTGGCGTCTGATCTCCAGTTCCCTTTCTCTCCATTGGGTCTCACAACCTTCTCTCAGGGAATCACTTGGCTCTGAGCTGTCAGTGGGATCCTACTTTCTGCTGTTCCTCTCCTCCTCATGCAGTGGTTGCCATATTGTTCTTGGTGGAGGCATGCTGAATGGGGCTCACTCTCTTCCCCAGGCTTCCGGCGGGGAACTTGCCTGCCTGGGAGGGCTCCACCGAGCAACACAGCACCTCGTTGAAGTCCAATCTCCGCTGCCTCGTCCTCCCTCCTTACTGCGCTGCAGTCGCCATCTTGTTTTGGAGCTCAAGCCCACACACTCCAGCGGTCCCGCAATGTGGCACTGAGTCAAAGCGGCCACAACGTCTCTCACCTCGTCCCTGGCACGCCAGCAGATCTCCCTCCACTGTGTTGGTGTTCAGTTCGGGCATCCCCCACTCCCGCGCCCGTCTGGATCCCCTGAGGATACGGCCGCTGGCTCCACGGAGCGAGCAGGCTCCGGTCCCAAAATTGCCACTACGACTCTTCTCATCCGCCCAGTTCCCTCCGCAAACCGGCAGATCGCACCGCACAGGAGAAAAGGGGGGGGCAGACCCACGGAGCGCTTCCGGGACTCAGTTGCTTTTGCTTAGTATCTAATTGTCTACCTGCCACCTGCTGTCAGCGGGGGCCGCTTCAATCTTGGTCGACGGCCACCTTCGGCGCTCGTGCTTTTTTGGGTGATGGCACTACAGGGTATTTGATCCACCTCGATGCCCTCCGCCCCACGGAACCCCGCCGTGCCCAGCAGTGCATGTGGTGAGTCTTACCCCAGTTTATTGCAAAAAAAATTGTGGGGGATCTAAGGGACTTTTGACCCGGGCAGCTGTTTAATCGGAGGGAGCTGATCCTCCACACATCCTGCTCGCTTGATGTCTTGGCCACGCCCCTGGCATATATTTTTAACAAATGCAAATCTAAAATACTGGTTTGAATACCAATGTTCGTATGACCATTAGAAGGGTAAAAAATATATGGGATTTTTTTAGTGCAGAGTCATTGTGCCTCCGATAGCTCATCCTTTTTGGGATGGAACTATAATAAGAGATTGGGTCCTTTACATGTGGTAATCGCAGTGCCTGTTATGAAAATTGGCATTATATTTATAGATTAATCTGGAATTAAAAATTAAGTTAAACACTTAATTTTATGTTAAACTGAAAGGTGTTGTTTACTATTTATCCTATTTGTCAAAAAAAATGTGTCAATATGAAAACATGAGAAGTGAGGTTTCGTGGCTTAGAACACAGAAATATAAAAAAATGCAAATAAAGAATTGACTGTTCCGGAAAATGACTACGGTGGCACTGGGAACATGTTTTCTAAAGTATCGTAATTCCGATGTTTCTTTACTCTCAGTATTGGGTATTGATAAAGCCCAATTGGGCATCAGGGGTGGTGATTTGGAGAAATGTATTGTTCCAGAAAGAGACGTTAGTTACAATTAGCAACAAGATGCCAATATTATTTTCTTACCAATTCTCCACAACCTCTCCCCATTTAAAAGAGAAAGAAAATGATTAGATTAGAACACCTGAATTAAGCCTTTTAAAGGACCATCTGCTGAATTCTGATTGGGGTTTCATGTAAACAAAATGCCTATGCTAGTTACAAACACATGATCTTCTCTATTGTATTGTTACAAATGAAAATTAGATGAAGCTACAGTACCTACATGGCACTATTGTTGAATCTCACATTTCTTATAGAAACTGAATGTTTGCTGCAAGTATTCATTGGACCTGATGAGAGCCTCATTATTTTTGTACCAGCAGTACACACTGGGTATAGTATAATCAAAGCCTGGGGGTACGTATTAATTATCTTTTTGAATAGTGATGAAATTTTAAAAAGATCTCCTTAAGGCTTACATCATCAGCAGATGAAGCAAAGCTTTGCACAGCTTGTGAGCAGCGGCTCACATGTGTTTTTACATCTGTTCGGGATATTTCAATTTGAAGAGCAACAAGCAGAGTTTGGGATTAAAAGAATAGAGAAAATGAAAGGAGGGAAAAAAAATGTCTGCAACAAACATACTTCACCTTCCATCTTATCCATATGATATGCAAAAAGAGTGATTCCTCTCATCAAAATATGCTCCGCTATTTCCTCCTTTGGATTAGTAAAGAAATGTTTAACATTTGCAACATGCATGGCCCATTGTCTTGCTGGGTGCCAGGGCTGATTAACAGCTCACCTGTTATTATTCCTCTCACTGTTGAATCTAGTCAAATTCCTAGGCGGTGTTTTTCAACGCTACAGTACATCTATTCATTGTATTATTTTTTTGCTGCTGCTGCTGCTATTTTTTCAAACAAAACATTAAAGTTTTAGATGCTACCCAGGGAAAAGGAAATGAAGGCTACATTAATGCAGATCTGTATTTCTAAAGCCTGTCAACAAACAGTTTGGAAAACGGAGTCCTTTGTGTATGTAGGCTTAAAGTAATATTTCTCTTGCTGTATGCTACAAGCACATGCCAATTAGATGTGGAAGAAAAGTCATTTTATTTCAGGGCAATATCTTTAAATAACAAATGTTTTGGTTAATTCTCAATGAAACCCTTGTACCTTAAACTTTACCATATATATAGAATAGCAAAACAAGTTGACAGTTGGAAAGTATCTCATTTAGTTTCAATGAATTTTAGTTTTTGCTTTAATGACTATGAAATAAAAAAAAAACAGAATTCAATACGCATATATATTATCTGAACGACATAAAAAAGGAACATAACAGATTTTGCAGTCTTGACGTTATTTAAAATAGTGTAGTTTGGCTGTAAGAATGTTGGTGTCACAGATACATGCATTGTATCATTGGTATGATTGCTGCTATTGTTCCTGTGCTATTTTAAATCTTTTAAGTTGCATCAGTGAAAGTTTAATGCCCTCTACTGGGAGAATCAAAAGGTTAACTGGTTTGCCATAATGTACTTAACCAGTCAAAACAAAGCCTGAAGACATGCATTTGTGACTTCTCTCGTATAAAAATAAAGAATCTGAACACATCACTGAAATCAGAACTGGAACGTCAGCTTGTGCTTGATAGCGTTGATCATATAACTGGAAGAGGCTCTGGATTTTTTTATGGACCTTTTTTGGGGAAATCACTTACACTGAATGCATATCAATTTAGGTGATTTTTTGTAAATGCCCAAATAATTACCACTGACAAATTTCAACATGTAAATGTAAATTATTTGCACCACATAGATGACACTTGCAGAAAACATTACTGCTGGGTTAGTGGCTTTTTAATTTTTCATGTACTTTGTTCCTAGTCAGGTTGTGATGAGAAGATCAGAAAGATTCTATCATTAGATACATCACTGCCGTACAAATTGATATCTTGCATTCCAGACTAACATTATCATTTCTTCTTAAGCCAGTAAAGAAATGTTGACATTAATATTAAGGATGGAAACATGTGGAAGTGTTTTGGTTTCAGTTTAAAAAAAAATATTGTGTTTTAGATGCGGTTTTGTCAAAATATAATTTTTGGGGATTTAAAAAATATTCTAAGGAATGTATTTTTTCAGAATCTGAACTTTTGTGCTATTCTTTAAAGCAGCAGTCTGTGCCAATCGCTATTTTTTCTGTATTTTATTATACCGTATACTTTATTTTAATAGACCTCCTCTTGTACTTAGCATCATATTTAAAAAACAGCTGTGCAATGTTCAGAAAATGCAAGTGTTTGAACTATTAAATGTCCGGGAGGTTAAAATGAAGCTCTCCCCTTGAGATATGCTAACCTGCCAAGATTTGTTTCACAATAGAAAGACAACCAATTAAGAAACTGCAGTCCAATACCGGAGAGAGGGGAACAAAATCTCTGAAAAGCTAGCAGAGTGCACAGGTTCTGTGAGTATCCAAGCACCCGCGGCAAAAGGTAGCAGCTCTTCCAAGCGCCCAAAGGTGGCATAGTAGACAGTATTCTGTATAACAGAGCATATCAGAGTCTGGCACAATATAGCAGCACCAGCTTATAAACAGAATGCCCAAGCTCGGTATAGGCCAGCAGAGCGCCTGGTCAGTTTGAACAGGCAGCAGAGTGCCCAAGTGGTCTGAGGAGTCCAGCAGAGTGCCCAAGTGGTCTGAGGAGTCCAGCAGAGTGCCCAAGTGGTCTGAGGAGTCCAGCAGAGTGCCCAAGTGGTCTGAGGAGTCCAGCAGAGTGCCCAAGTGGTCTGAGGAGTCCAGCAGAGTGCCCAAGTGGTCTGAGGAGTCCAGCAGAGTGCCCAAGCGGCCTGAGGACTCCAGCAGAGTGCCCAAGTGGTCTGAGGAGTCCAGCAGAGTGCCCAAGTGGTCTGAGGAGTCCAGCAGAGTGCCCAAGTGGTCTGAGGAGTCCAGCAGAGTGCCCAAGTGGTCTGAGGAGTCCAGCAGAGTGCCCAAGTGGTCTGAGGAGTCCAGCAGAGTGCCCAAGTGGTCTGAGGAGTCCAGCAGAGTGCCCAAGTGATCTGAGGAGTCCAGCAGAGTGCCCAAGCAGCCTGAGGAGTCCAGCAGAGTGCCCAAGTGGTCTGAGGAGTCCAGCAGAGTGCCCAAGTGGTCTGAGGAGTCCAGCAGAGTGCCCAAGTGGTCTGAGGAGTCCAGCAGAGTGCCCAAGTGGTCTGAGGAGTCCAGCAGAGTGCCCAAGTGGTCTGAGGAGTCCAGCAGAGTGCCCAAGTGGTCTGAGGAGTCCAGCAGAGTGCCCAAGTGGTCTGAGGAGTCCAGCAGAGTGCCCAAGCAGCCTGAGGAGTCCAGCAGATTGCCCAAGTGGTCTGAGGAGTCCAGCAGAGTGCCCAAGCTCTGAGTAGGTTGCAGAATCATGCAAGTCTAGCTCACTTGCAGGGAGGATGACTAAGAATTACTCAGAGATAATTTCCAATTAGCCTTAAAAGGAGAGTCTCATGAAACAGAAGGCGGCAACACCCAAAGTCTGAAAAAAGTAACAAAACACTTACCAGCTTCTGAAGTACACACACTTTCATATAGGAATAATACAAATTCTGTTTGTGTTTAGAAGCTTGACTCTACCCACAGAGGATCTGACTGATCTTATAGATCAGGATTAGCCAACTCCAGTCTTCATGGGCAACCAACAGGTTAGGTTTTAAGGCTATCCCTGCTTCAGCACATCTCACACAGGAATTTTTTTGCTTCTGATATTTGCTGAACTTTTTGCTGATCAAGGTGTTTGGTAATACTGGGGATATTTTTGTGGAGCATCACACAGGCTACTCTGAGGGAAGTACTGTGGTGGATTAGAACCAAAAGAAATGGACCTGAAGACAGTTTTATCCAGAAACGTTGCCCCCTCTGTTTATTCCCCTTTTTGTTCTCACCCCCGATTCACCTTCCCTCCCTCCTCCTACACCCCCTTCCCCTACCCCATTTTAGCATTTTTTCCTTTTATTTTTTTAGCTGCTCCTTCCAGTGTGATCCACCTCTTTACCTATGCAAGTTTTGATTGACCTTGCTGCCTGTCCTGCAGCCTACCACTCAAGCGAAGTATTTTTGCTCCCACTCTCTTTAGTTTTTCGTTACCTTTATGAGCTCATTTATGTATAGACTTATGTGGTGTAGTGTCATCACATTTATATTTCGAGTAAATATTCCATTTTGATTTATATTTTGTGCAGTGTCTCTTTCCATGAGTGTGCGGGTTCCCCTTTGTGTTTATCAGGTTCATATAACGTTTGAGCTATACTGGAAATGCCAGAACCAAGTTTGTGTCAGATGTTCAGAGAGAGTTGGTAATGGCAAATTACCTGGAAAATTTCTGTTTCATCTTTCGTCATTCTCACAGTCTCTAAAAACCTTCTGTGTGAGAGAAGCAAGTGATGCTGGGGTGAAACACAACATCAAGCCTTTCCAAGCTTAAAGAAAACCTCAACTAGTCAAGTGTTTTTGCATAGTACTTACCAACAGAAGAACCCAGTGATGAAGCTGACATCAGAATATGGTCTAGAGGGGGGTACTGCTAACCTATAAACTGCCAGATAATACTTGGCTGCCTAAAATGTTTTATTTCCATAGGAGATGCTACATCTGTATGACAATCCTATCTATCAGCAGCTGCAGGACATGTGCTGGTGAACTGAGGACCAAGAGTCGAGCATTCGTGGCTCAGTGATTGGCAGGGGGGAATGGCCCATTAGGATTAACACAGCAGGCATCCCTGTTTCTGAATGGGACTCCCGCTGTGTGAATCCTACCGGGCAGCATCAGTCTGTAAGAGATGCGCAGTGATAGTAGACAGAATCAGTCATTTTCCCTGCACACCTCTAACAGGCGACCGCGCGGCTTTTATTTTGTTTAATAACACCGTTATTGAAATAGGGGTTCTCCGAATCCTAACTGCATTCTTTTCAGCCCCTGGGACCCCCTGCTTTCTGAGTTACAGGTCCTGGTATGTGGTGCCGGTATCTTCGCCATGTTTAAATGTCCTACGGCCCACGTAACCGGAACATTTAAACAATGCAAAGAGAAAACAGCACCCCATACCGGGGCTTGTAACTCGGAAAGCAGGGGGTCCCGAGGCTGAAATTAATGCGGTTCAGCTCCGGAGACCCCTTGCTTAATTCAGTGTTATTAAAATTAAAAGCAGCTTCATTACCTTAGCGGCTAGCCACAAAGGTAATGAAAGGGTTAAACCAGAGTACCTGGTTTATTCAGAAGCAGGGATGCCTGCTGTGTTAATATTGATGGACCATCAGTCTGGTCGCGGGGATTCGTGAGCACACGGGTGCCAGGACCATTCCTGTTGCGGATTCCATGCCTACTATGCCATGAACCATGACGCTACATCTGTATGTTGAATGTACGATCAGACAAAAAAAGGAAGCAATAGCAGTTCTATGGGCATGTGACTGTACAAAAAGTCTTCCTATCATTTTGGTCTCAAGATTGTCTACAAGCAATTGTTCACACCTCTGGGCTTCATAGGCTTAAATCAGCTTCCTCCTAGAATACTACACTTTTGGCTTTGTCTCCTAAAATACTCCTTTAAAATTGTAAATGTGCCAGAAAAGATGCTAATTACAGCAGACTATTTAGCAAAACAGAGTTAGATGAGCTCAGATCTATGACAGAATGCATCAATAACATTATATAACTTTCAATAATTTATGGAGTATGCAGCTAGGGAAAGGGAGTTGTCCATACATTTATGGAAAAACAAATACAAAAACCCTGCGCTCCTCACAAATTGGCTTGCAACTTGTTAGTGAATTTATGCAATGTCTATAAATGTCTATAAAGAAGTAATTTAATTGCATCTTTTGATAAAGAAACATTTAAGTCTGCTAACCCCATCAAGGTAGACTCCATTTAAGCAAGTTTCTATACTAAATATATACAAATGTAGCACAATGGCTGGTTGAGCAGTGAACACAGATTGCACCACGGGAACGGTCCTAGCATGCGTGTGCTCATGGAATCCCTGCAACCAGACTGCAGGCCCATCAGGATTAACACAGCAGGGGTCCTTGCTTCTGAATGGGACTCCGGCTGCGTGGACTATGGAACCACATCATTCTGTAAGAGACGCACAGTGAGAGTAGAAAGAATCAATCCCTCTCTCTGCAAATCTCTAACAGGCAATTGCGTGGCTTTTATTTTATTTAAATAACATATTACTGGAGCAAGTGTTCTTTGGAGCTGAACCTCATTATTTTCAGACCGGGGACCCCTGCTTCCTGAGTTATAGGCCCCAGTATAAGGTGCCGGTATCTCCAACATTTTTGCATAAATTGCAAATGTATATACAGTCACCTGAAAAAGAAAGTACACCTTCTTTGAATTCTATGATTTTACATATCAGGACATAGGGCTCTATGCAGTAAGCGCTGAAAAAGTCCTCTCGCCAAGTGTTCCTTATCGGCATGATTGTGCCGATTTTCCCTCGCCGTATGCAATAAGCGCCGAATCCCTTCCGAATCAAGCCGAAAAAATTTGTTCCCACTCTGCCGATGATTTGCCGATCACACACAGGTGTATCGGCGTGCATGGCGAGGTGGTGTTAGGTTCGCCAATGAAACTTCTTGCTGAATCTGCCGAAGCAAGCATGTTTTTGATTGAGCGGACCATTTAAAGGAAGCATGTATTTTTATTCATTCTCTGTGTTGTTGGGAGAGACAGAGAGAGAGACACACACAGAGCTGGGCGATTTACATATTTCATATTGACTGAGAGAGTTGTTGTGTATTGTGAGAGGTTTGTCCTGTGTTGTTTTGTTAACATCTTTGTCTTGTTTTCACTATGTAAGTGTTCAGTGCGATTGTCTTTAAATTTCTTTTCTGTTCTTTGTGAGCGCTATAGGTATGGCCGAAAGGCGTGGGAGGAGTGATGCTGGTGTGAGTGGTACTGGTAGTCGTGTGAGTACGTGTCTGAGTGAATGTAGGATTCAGGAGAGTGCTGTTGCTGCGAGTGCGCATGGTGTTGCTGGGAGTGCGAGTGGTGTTGCTGTGAGTGCCAGTGCTGCTGGTGGCTCAGTTGCTGGTGCTGCTGGTGTGTCTGTTGCTGGTGCTGATGGGGTGTCTGTTGCTGGTGCTGCTGGGGTGTCTGGTGGTGGGGTGGTTGGTGGTGGGCCGCTTTTGGAGTCTCTTCCATTGGAAGAAGGAGAGTCCAGTCAGCAGCAGCCAAGCTCTGTGGCTCACGTGGTCGGAGGAAACATGTGGAGCGGCCACGTAATCCTCGTTTCAATGAAGAGGTAAACAGAGTTCTTGTCACAGGGATTTTGGAGCACTATGACTCTCTGTATGGGCATTTACTAGGTAAGTCTATCTTTGCATTGATTGTTCAAAGACATGTTATCCTATCTCATGTGAGATGTCTTAATATCAAACTATTATTATCTAATATCTATCAATTAAAGTTCATTGTTACACACATAATCCTTCATGCTTTATAACGACCATAACAATCAGTCTAAAAAGGTTTGCCAAAGGCCATACAATATTCATGCAAGCTTCCTTAGATTTGTATGTTTACACGTAAATGGTCATGTGGTACACATATTCAACCTAAACCAGCATGTTTGGTATCTCTTGGAACAGATAGCACTTTCGAAAACTGCTCGTTTATCTAATAATATTTACCGTCATATATTTTGTATGTATTTCAAGGGCGGAACAAGTTCAGCCTCCAGAAAGGAAATGTGGGATCAAATAACATTGGCTGTGTCTGCGTGTGGGAATCATGTCAGGGACCGGGCGAATTGTCGGAATAGATTCGATGATATCAGGGCAAAATTAAAGAAAAAAATCCAAGCACAATGGATGCATGCTTCTGTCACTGGAGGTGAGCCGCCAGCACAAGCTCTAATGTTAACTCCATTGGAGGAGCAGATGCAGGAAAAATTTCTTCCTGTTGTTGTGGAGGGTTTGCCAGGTGACAGAGATATCGGAATTTATTCGGCTCAATTTCCACCAGGTGACAATTGTTACTGTACTATGCGTGTCGTATGTTACAGTTCTTATCTATATTTCCACTGAAACTTATAGTTTCTTCCCAATATAAGCATACCTACATATATATCTGTATATATGTCTCTATATCTATCTATATGTCTCTATATGTCTCTATATCTATCTATATGTCTCTATATGTCTCTATATCTATCTATATCTATCTATATCTATCTATATCTATATCTATATCTATCTATATCTATATCTATATCTATCTATATCTATATCTATATCTATCTATATCTATATCTATCTATATCTATATCTATCTATATCTATATCTATCTATATATATATATATATATCTATGTGTGTTTGGAAACATGTATTGGCTCAGCTATCGTGGATGACATCATTATGAGTAAACATACACAACTTGACCTGCATGAAGGGATTATGTGTAATGATCTTCCAAATAACACACATTGCAACCTTCTACTTTACAAAGCATTCAACATCTTTGCCCTATAGTTGAAAGCTGAATGTATGTGTGAATCTTTCTACAAACAATGGGTTAACATGCATAACCACAAAGCACACCGCACTCATTCTTTGTCACAGTAATGTATAACTTTGTTATACTGTGTCTGTGCACACAAATGCATAATTCACTATTTTCATGTATGTGTCGATACATATATACATATAATATATATATATATATATATATATATATATATATATATATATATATATATATATATATATATATATATATATATTAGTCATAATGTATGTTTCACCTATAAACAGGCCATTACTGCCTAATCAAGTCTTGCATGGAATATTGAGCATTCAAATGCGAACATAAATAATTTGCACAAACAAATTTCGTTATGTTTTATTAAAGCTCTTTTTTCGCTTCATGTAGTATAATGTGAGCATAAATAGGAACATGTACCATATGGTATTTAATTCTGTTCATATGTAGCTCACTTCATATTTTTATTTCGCTCATGTTCCGGTGTGTGAAACCAACTGCAATTAATATATAATCACAGCATAGAGGTGAACAGAGGGGGTGGTGTCAGGCACAGAGCCAGATCACAGGGTCATGGTAGGGTCAAGTCTTGTGGGACGGCTTACAGGTGGTAGAAGCAAATAAAAGGTCAGGGTGGTGTCACGTCTTGGGGGAGGGACTACAGTTGTTACAAGCTGACAAGGTGAACAGAAGTTCATCACATTATTTGAAATGGTAATTACCTGAATACTTTCACCCACCAGTCCACTATATATTAAAACTTACGTTAGTCATTCGTTCACTCATATTCTTTTAACGTTATAGATACGCCACCTTATCACACCAGTACCATCTGTGAGCGACACACTGCATGTGTTGCTGAGTGTCAGCCACATTGAGCGCTACACCTGCTTCCCTTAAATGTTCGGACAAATCTCTAAACACATTCATACACATTTCCACAATTAGGTGCTGAATTCTAAGCAGAGTCAAATTTGCTTTCATGGTAGTGATTTACATTATTGTAGTTAGATTACTATACAACATATGCAGTGTATGTACAACAGAACACTAAATTTTAAACGCATTCCTGCATGAACATTGTATGTTGTATGGTGTTTAAAATAAATGTGCCGATTAGGTTCACATGTACATTTATGTTAAGATGGATAATATACAGATTGCCCTAACCATATCATTGTGATTTCGTTATGTGATGCTGATATTTAGCCATAACTACTCCCACTACAGATACTTCATGTTAATTATGTACACATGACAATTAAATTCTGATGTTATTCTTCTATATAGTTGCTCCTGCAGCTCCTGTGTCACCTGACAGGGAACATGTCTCATCACCTGTCTCATCAAGGTCATCATCAAGAATGGAAGGTGAGTGTATGAGGTGCAGCACATATAATGTGTACATTTGAAGAATTTCATTTGCCATGCAAAATAAATGCCTTATTAACTGACATATATATATATATATATATATATATATATATATATATATATATATATATATATATATATAATCACCACTGTCATTAAGGTTATGGTGGGTAAAAAAAGTGACAAAAACCCTCCACAGTAAAGCATAAAGCAACTGTACATACAGTAATATTTACAGTTGCTATATATATATATATATATATATATATATATATATATATATATAACCACTGTGTATATATATATATATATATATATATATATATATATATATATCTGCCAGTGTTATCAGCAAACATGCCTTGTGTTAATGAGATATAAATGTTAGGACACTTGCTACAATTATGGTATCAGTATGAGTGAGCCCCTAATTCACTCAGCTGTATTTAACTTTGAATATGATTACAACAATGCCTTCTTACACACATCTATGCCTTTAGTTTTGCACTCTATATATAATAAATATATAATCAGAATGAACAGTACAGGCCTTCATGGCTGCAAATAGGCCTTGTCTGCTGTTAAGTACAACTTCTACACAGCTGACTCAATTAGGCCCTCAAACATACTCACCCAGTAATGTTATAAACTTTAATGAACTGTTAAGATAATTACAACAATGCCGATAAAAGCCTTATCGGCGCTTACTGCATGAGACCCATAATAACAATCAGCTGTTCCTTAGCAGGTCTTAAAATCAGTTAAGTACAACCTCAGATGAACAACAACACATGACATATTACACCATATCATGATTTATTTAACAAAAATAAAGCCAAAATGGGGAAGCCATGTGTGAAAAACTAAGTACATCTTATGATTCAATAGCTTGTAGAACCACCTTCAGCAGCAATAACTTGAAGTAATCGTTTTCTGTATGACTTTATCAGTCTCTCACATCGTTGTGGAGGAATTTTGGCCCACTCTTCTTTACAACTTTGCTTCAGTTCATTGAGGTTTGTGGGCATTTGTTTATGCACAGCTCTCTTAAGATCCCGCCACACCATTTCAATCGGGTTGAGGTCTGGACTTTGACTGGGCCATTGCAACACCTTGATTCTTTTCTTTTTCAGCCATTCTGTTGTAGATTTGCTGATATGCTTGGGATCATTGTCCTGTTGCATGACTTAATTTCGGCCAAGCTTTAGCTGTCGGACAGATGGCGTCACATTTGACTCTAGAATACTTTGGTATACAGAGGAGTTCATGGTCGACTCAATGACTGCAAGGTTCCCAGGTCATGTGGCTGCAAAACAAGCCCAAATCATCACCCCTCCACCACCGTGCTTCACAGTTGGTATGAGGTGTTTGTGCTGATATGCTGTGTTTGGTTTTCTCCAAACGTGGCGCTGTGCATTATGGCCAAACATCTCCACTTTGGTCTCGTCTGTTCAAAGGACATTGTTCCAGAAGTCTTGTGGTTTGTTCAGATGCAACTTTGCAAACCTAAGCCATGCTGCCATGTTCTTTATAGAGAGAAGAGGCTTTCTCCTGGTAACCCTTCACAACAAACCATACTTGTTCTGTCTTTTTCTAATTGTACTGTCATGAACTTTAACATTTAACATGCTAACTGAGGCCTGTAGAGTCTGAGATGTAATGCTTGAGTTTTTTGCAATTTCTCTGAGCATTGCACGGTCTGACCTTGGAGTGAATTTGCTGGGACGTCCACTCCTGGGAAGATTTCAACTGTCTTGAATGTTTCCACTTTTGAATAATCTTTCTCACTGTAGAATGATGGACTTTAAATTGTTTGGAAATGGCCTTATAACCCTTCCCAGATTGATCGGCAGCAACAATTGCTTCTCTAAGATCATTGCCGATGTCTTTCCTCCTTGACATTGTGTTAACACACACCTGAATGCTCCAGACCAGCAAACTGCTAAAACTTCGGCTTTTATAGAGGTGGTCACACTTGCTGATGATCAATTAATCAAGGGCTTTTGTCCACCACAAGATCTAAGGTCCACCAATCGACAACATTGGAATATTGGCATATTTCCTTATGCTTCACTGATGTGAATAGCAGTCTTTTAAGTGCTGTTTGTATTTGGGTTTTTGGTGTATGTTGTAATCTGTTTCACCTCTGTTAATGTGCTATGGGTTCTTTTTAGAGAGATATGTTGCTTGCTGAATGTAAGGCGCCGATGATGGTGGGCTTCATGACACAAAGTGTATCCTTATGGTCAGAGAAGGCAAATCTGGTTAGAGTCCGAAGTGTGGTCATTGAGATGAGCTTAGCAACACAGAATTAGTGAAAGCAGTATAGACAAGCAAACCCAGTACAATAGATGAGGCAGAGTGAGCTCAGTGCAGGTGGAAGTCAGGATAATAATATAACAGGCCGACATCAGAGCAGGCAGAAAACAACATGGTAAGGAGTGCAGTCAGGCAGGCAGAAGATTGGGCAACAGAAAAGTCATACAGAAAGATGGATGCAGCAAGGCTGGATAAAAAAGGAAATTGATCTGGTAACCAGGACGTGGAAGTGAAGGGCTTTAAAGTAAGTCAAGGGGAAGATTGGCAACAGATGTGAACAGTGAGTAGTAGAGCTTGAAATTATGCTGTAACAGAATAGCTATCCAGGAGCTGGTTTACTACTGTCACGGCCCCTTTTATTCTCCATCATCTCCGATTTTGTTTGGGTATTTTTTTCGAATGCCACGCACTTCACCGCGTTCATGCTGCATTCATGTCGAGACGCGCTAATACAATGCACGCGGCCACGGCTTTAAATACCGGAACATGCCGCATCAAACACGGCATCTGCCCGCGGTTTTCAGAGTTGCGCTGAAACGGCCGCACAAGGCTAAAGGCGGCCGCCACTGTATACCTCCCTGCTAGAGCTGCTGCACTAAATAGCAGAGGTCAAGCCTTGCCACTGAGAGTAAATAAAAAGCAGCATGAAGTTCAAACCTGTGTCCAGTGCTGTCTCTCTAATGGACCTTCCCCTACAGGGCTTTAGTGTGGACTAAGAAGGATTTGTAGTTTTTGAGATTAGAGGCCCTGTGATTTTCTTTGTGTTAATTATTGTGATTTTCTCCCCTTCTTGGTTCAGGGCTATAAAGACTTACAGTTGGTCTACATAGAGCATGTTAACCAATGTCATAACAATGCCTCTTACAGTATGTTATTTGCAATTAGTTCAATTTTATCGTTACGGAATTCCCAACAACAGATACCATGTAGATAATTATGTAAAAAAATATAAGGATCTTGTTACTTAAGTATAGCCTGGGCCCCCCTGGTCCCCTGTTTGTCACCTTTCCATAGGCAGCGGAGGCTGGGGAGAGTGTGGGGAGATGCGCAGTAGCAAGCGCAAGCAGCGGCCATTAGGAGTATAGTACTGCGGGGGAACTACAAGTCCCAGCAGCCTAAATGACTGCAGACCACATGTTGCCAGGCAACCAATAGGGCTGAGAGATGCATGGCATTTAAAATTCTGACAGTTGAGGTTCTGACAGTGAGAGGAACTGACAGTTAGATCCAGGACAGAGAAAGGGAAGGTAGGGTCTAGGTGTCAGTGGCATCCAGACTAGGCCAGATTAACACTTTCGGTCCAAGATAGGCCCCACTCACCTAATCAGATTTTGGCTGCTACAGGGAAAACCCTAGCTAGGGATGTTTCCGCCGTAGTTGTATTGTATTGTATGTCTTTATTTATATAGCGCCATAAATGTACATAGCGCTTCACAGTAGTAATACATATCATATAAATAACAAATAATATAAATAACAGGTCATGGGAATAAGTGCTTCAGACATAAAAGTAACATTAAGGAAGAGGAGTCCCTGCTCCGAGGAGCTTACAATCTAATTGGTAGGTAGGGAGAACATACAGAGACAGTAGGAGGGAATTCTAGGAAGTGCGTCTGCAGGGGGGCAAGCTTTATGTATCATGGGGCCATGATTATCCAGTGCTATTCATATGCTTCTTTAAGCAGATGTGTTTTATGGTGAGTCTTAAAGGTGGACAGCGAGGGTGCTAGTTGGGTATTGAGGGGAAGGGCATTCCAGAGGTGTGGGGCAGAAAATGAGAAAGGTTTAAGGCGGGAGAGAGCTTTAGATTCAAAGGGGGTAGAAAGAAGACATCCTTGAGAAGAACGCAAGAGTCGGGATGGTGCATAGCGAGAAATTAGGTCTGAGATGTAAGGAGGGGCAGAAGAATGTAAAGCTTTAAAAGTGAGCAGGAGAATTGAGTGTGAGATACGGGATTTGATCGGGAGCCAGGAGAGGGATTTCAGGAGTGGAGATGTGGAGACAGATTTAGGAAAGAGTAGAGTGATTCTGGCAGCAGCGTTTAGGATAGATTGTAGGGGAGACAGGTGAGAGGCAGGAAGGCCAGACAGCAGGAGGTTGCAGTAATCAAGACGTGAGAGAATGAAAGCCTGAGTCAGAGTTTTAGCAGTTGAGTAACAGAGGAAAGGGTGTATCTTTGTGATATTGCGGAGGAAAAAGCGACAAGTTTTAGAAACGTTTTGAATATGAGAGGAGAATGAGAAAGCGGAATCAAGTATAAACCCTAGGCGGCGTGCTTGGGCTACTGGGTGAATGATCATATTTCCAATAGCAATGTGAAAGGAGGTAGTAGGGCCAGGTTTGGGAGGAAGTATAAGGAGCTCTGTTTTTGCCATGTTAAGTTTCAGTCAGCGGATGGCCATCCAGGATGATATTCCAGAGAGGCATTCAGAAACTTTGGTCTGTATAGCAGGTGTAAGGTCAGGGGTTGAAAGGTAAATTTGTGTGTCGTCAGCATAAAAGTGATATTTAAACCCAAAAGATGTGATTAGGTCACCTAGAGAGAGTGTGTAAAGAGAAAAGAGAAGGGGTCCCAGGACAGAGCCCTGTGGTACCCCCACAGAGAGATCAATAGTGGAGGAGGAGGTGTTAGCGAAAGAGACACTGAAAGTACAATGGGAGAGGTAAGAGGAGATCCAGGATAAAGCTTTATTCCGAATACCAAGAGTATGGAGAATGTGAAGGAGAAGAGGGTGGTCCACGGTGTCAAATGCTGCAGAGAGGTCGAGTAATATGAGCAGAGTGTAATGACCTCTGTCTTTGGCAGCGTGGAGGTCGTCAGTTATTTTAGTGAGGGCTGTTTCAGTAGAGTGAGCAGTGCGGAAGCCAGATTGTAGAGGGTCTAGTACAGAATAGGTGTTGAGAAAGTGTAGCAATCGAGAGAATACAAGACGTTCAAGGAGTTTGGAGGCAAAAGGCAGGAGGGAGACAGGTCGATAGTTAGAAGGACAGGTAGGGTCAAGCTTGCTGTTTTTGAGTAATGGTATAACGGTTGCATGCTTGAAGGATGAAGGAAAGGTACCAGAGTAGAGGGAAGAGTTAAAGATCTGTGTGAGCATAGGGATTATAGAAGGAGCAAGAGGTTTTAGGAGATGGGAGGGAATGGGATCAAGAGGGCAAGTGGTAGAGGGAGATGAGGAGATCAGCAGTGACACATCCTCCTCCGAGATAGCGGAAAAAAGAGTCAAGAAAGGCAGGCGGAGAGTTGGGAAGCAGTGTGGGATGGGAGGAGGCAACAGATGGGATGTTCTGCCGTATGGATTCCACCTTTTCCTTAAAAAGTCAGCAAAGTCCTGAGGTGAGATGGAGGAAGAAGAGGAGGAAGCTGAGGGTGGTCTGAGTAGAGTGTCAAAGACAGAAAAGTGTCGGCGTGGGTTAGACTTGTGTGTGTTGATTAGTGATGAAAAGTAGGTTTGTTTAGCCTGAGAGAGGGCAGAGTTGAAACAGGATAGCATAAATTTGTAGTGAATGACGTCTGCGAGTGTATGAGATTTCCTCCAGAGGCGTTCAGAGGAACGAGTGGAGGAACGCAGCATGCGTGTGTGGGAGTTTAGCCAGGGTCTGGGGTTAGAAGGACGAGGACGGCAGAGAGAAAGCGGGGCATGAAGATCAAGAGGGGAAGATAAGGCAGAGTTGTAGTTCCTGACCAGGTTGCCAGGGTCTGAAGCAGAACTGAGAGAGGAGAGGGAGGAGCGTAAAGTGGAATGAAGAGCTGGTAGGTTAATAGAGCACAGGTTTCTGCAAAAACGAGGGTGAGATGGAGATGGAGATGGAGTTGTATACAGTTAGTGTGTAGTGCCATTTGACGACGACGCACACCGATTTGCGGACTGTGGTCTGGTGCTGGACCCCCACCGCACTATCATAGACTATCAAAGGTGAGACCTTCCTTCACAACACGCAGAGGCTGACAACGACATCGCTGGATCAGTGGCTCCCTTTTGCTTTTCGGCCATACCTGGGTGCTGGAGCACATGGGCAGGTACCTCACAACGTGCACCAACTATAACACTTTCAGTTACTGTGGGCAGCGCTGTCTCACACACTGGGTGGGTTGGCTCTTGGGGACACCAGGGAGGTTGGGTGCCAGGGGCCCTTCAGTACCTTGGGGAAATCCCATCAGGGGTGGACACTACGGTTGGAGGGCATGGTGGGGCTACGGCCGTGTGAGGCCTATTTTGTATGTGGGTTAATGATATATCTAGTTGTACCTGTGTTCAGTAAACTGTTATTAAATACAAGTGTCTGATATTATTGCATTGGGCCCTGTGAATGGCTTATCCGGCGCTGTCAGGATCCCTCGAATGGGTGGCGTTGTCACCAGATGGATCAGGTACAACCCGGGCTCCCAGCAGTGGAGGTTCAGGCCTCCTGTGAGCCACAGGTAAATCACACACTCATTAGCCGCCACATTTCCCATAGGGTGGGGGAAACAGCCCTACATAATAAATTTGCTAATATTCCTGTTCCTAAATTCACAAGATGCAAACTTAAATTCAATCTAAGTCAAGAGCAGTATTGTGATACCTCTAGAGTCTACTAGACATATACTTTGGGAGTGCAACAATTACTGAACATTATTGTAACTTTACTAAACGTTTGTCAGTATATCCACAAAGGGAGAATAAAACAATACAAGAAAATGATGTGTAATTCAGCAGGAAATTTGCAGTACATGAGAATACCCAACAGACACTTCACATAATCTCTTTTCTATTAGATTTTAAAATCATTCCACATTATGGTCACGTTAAGTATATATTATCTAGATATAACGTAAAGAACATTTATGCTGAGATACAGACAACTTTATGCTTTTGCATAATTGCCTTTGCAAAATGCAGAAATCATTTTTTTAAGTCTAAGTTTACATTCATGAGGTGAAATGTACAATTTTAGACAGACCCATTTCTAATACAGTAGCAAGTATAGGTGTATTGAGTGGTGTATTGAGCAATCATTCAGATTGCTACTATTTTAGTTGTAATTATTTTAATATTATATTGAATTAATATTATTTGGGCAAGTGTCTATTATTTGATTCGATTATTTTCAAATAGCATAAATGGGTTTTGTTTTCCACTGCAACCAATGAAAACAAGTACTCAAAATCAGTAGCCATTTTATTCTCATTATAAATTAGTTTTAAATATTCTTCCCTTTATAATTTGGACACTAAGGCCTAGATCAAGCCTGCACAACTCCAGTCCTCGGGGGCCGCAAACAGGCCAGGTTTTCAGGATATCCGTACTTCAGCACATCTGGCTCAATTAGTGGCCTGTTTGCGTTCCTCGAGGACTGGAGTTGTGCAGGCTTGGCCTAGATACACCAAACTCCGTTTAAACGGAGTTAATATCGCACAAGTTATAAAAAATATATCACTTTTTATTACCGCAATTTTATAACTGTAGTCATCAAGGTTGCGACAATAATTTACTGGGTGGGATATATTTTTACTTGACGAGATGCAGGAAATAACACAACCGTTAATAATGCATTAATTACGCATCGCAATCACATTGCTAGTACTGTATTTCTACCATAGGCTTCTATAATATCTATTATTCCAGAAAACTATGGTAGAAATACAGGGCCGGTTGGAAGTTTGGCAGAGGACAGTGCAGAGCCTCCTCCTCTCCGGCATCTCCTCCACCTACATAGAGTTGTCGTGATGTAGCAGTGTCATGTGATGTTGCATCACCATGTGATGTTGCGTCGCAGTGTCATGGCAATGTGTCACCATGTGATGTTGCGGCATCAATGGACTCCGTGTTTCCACAGCAACATATCATCACAAGGGGAAGATTCTGGAGGTGTGGAGCAGGAGGAGAAGCTTACAGCTCTGGAGAGAAGGTAAAAGGTGATTACAGAGGCCCCGCGTTCTCCCCCGGCAGTCAGTTTAAATGTTGTGGCGAGGAGTGCAAAGTGTCTGTAAGCGTGGGACTCGGAGTGACTGCACCGATGGCACGGCCATCAAACTGGCCCTCAAATTACATTAACCCCTTTATTGCCTGTGGCTACCAAGGTTTACAACTGGCATCAAAGAGGTTAGTACACAAATAACCTACAGTACCTTACCTCTTGGCCACCTTAGTTGTAAGGTAACCACCCTCCACAAACTCACCCCCATGGGTAGCCTAACCACTCTCCGAGGGGCAACTACCCCCATCGCCCTACCACATACCCCGTTCCCCAACAAACCTAACTTTTCTTGGCTAATAACCAACAGCCTTATTAGCCAAATGTGGCTAAAAGGGCTTTTGGCCTTTCCAAATGATAAAAAAAAGACGTTCATTAAAAACCCCACTTCATTACAAGTAATTTAAAAATATACATTGTAAACATATTTAAACATTGTAAACTATTTTGGTTTGGTTAACAAAATGCACAGGAAAATTCAACCTTTCTGATGCCTTGAATTTTCATGGAATCCCTCCCTTTAAGATGATGTCATAGATTTGGCCAAACAAGGTAAAAATCAAGATGTCATCCAAAAAAGCAGGAATCACATGGTACATCGCCCAAACTGGTTTGATGATGTACCATGTGACCTCATTCCTTGTGTTCTGTGATGATGCAGACCACTAAAAAAGGCCTGGGCCATCGCAGAATGCAGGAAGTTACAGAATAGGCCACATCCGGTGGCTATAGATTAAAGAAGAAGATACTGTAGAAGATATTTTTAAAGAAGAAAAGAAAAAAGAATAGAATAAAATAAATACTTACAGAATAAGACTCTTAAATCAACAGAGGATCTAGAGCCTGGATTATTTTATTTTTTTTGTGACCATGAGGATTTGGATTTATTTTTATAGGGTTTCTTATGGTTGGGCATCATTCCTTTTTTGGATGTGCTCCGGGGGACTTCAGCCCTGAAGATGAGGACAGCCGTCATCCTAGATGGAGTAAGTAACCCATTTATTTTTACAGGGCACCATTGGCAATGTGCCTATCTTCATGCCCATTGACAGGGCCTAGCTAGCCACAGTGACAATCAATGGCTTTAAGTTTACAATGTGTTTTTTTATTATTATTTTTTGTATTGTTTTTTTATACATGTCATTTTTTCCATTTTGAAAGACCAAAAGTGCTATTAGCCACATTTGGCTAATGCCAATAGTTAAGAGAGGATGGTAGGTTTTATGGGGTTGTAAAGGTATGGGGTGTGGGAGATGGGTGTATCTGTCCTTGGAGGGTGGTTAGATCCTCCAGGTCGGTGTTGGTAGTGGTTAACCCCTTCTTAGCTTTAGCAGTTAGCAAAGCATTGCAGGTCCACCTTGTAAGAGGACATGTGCAGAGATATGCAATGGAGACTGTTTTAAGGTGAAATTAAATAAGGCTTTTATTGCACCTGTTTCTTTAACACAAGAAAATCATCCAAACGTATGCAAATAAGGGGTCGAACAAAGCTTCTGTTCCACTTGGGAGTATTTCTAGTTAAACCTATGCAGTCATCAACTCCCTTTAGATTGGCATGTCTCCCAGCCTCAAACATATATCTTGATATGTGCAGATATACAAAAAGTCTAAGAAAGTAAAGTCTTCTCTGTTTCTTGTAGGAGAAGGCTTCTTTGTTCTCCAGGTTTTAGAAGTCCTTTCCCCTGTGTCTTGCTGGCAGCGTGCAGTCTCTGGCAGGCTCAAGACGTCTGTTCCTATGGTCAGTCCCACAACTTGTGAGACTCAGGAAAAATCTCACTTCCTGTCTCAAAGGCAGGCTTTTCTAACAAACCTAATCAGCCAGGTGGTGTTGGTTAATTGACTACCAGCAGTTAACCACCACACTGCTGGATTAGAGGCACATTTCCTGAACAGGGATAAATCCCCAGTTACACACCTACTCAACTGCCTCTTCTCTGCACAGTTTATGCAATTCAGTGGTAAACCTCTTTCCCAAGAGGTTTAGCCCTCACTTGGCTAAACCACACTTAAATAGCATCCGTTGACCATAACAACTAAATAATTAATATACACAAAACCAGCTAATAATTTTAATCAGTGATCTAATTGTATGAAACAACCAGTGTATTTTGAAATCAAACTTGTAAATACATATTGGCTTACAAATTAAAAACATACATTTAAAACATGAGTTCACTGAAGTGTATAGTGTATAGATATTGCATAATTTACTGGCACATTTGTCTTATGGGTGGTGTATGCTGCCCCGATTATTTTTTGGCTACTTGTGGCTGACCCGCGAATTCTTTGCTGCCAGGAAAATTGAGTTGTAGCTTTGGTTGCAATACTCCGCAGAAATGATAGTAGGTGCTAGTGTACTAGTTTGTCTTCAAAATCTAAATGCAATGTAACCCATTCATTTCACACTTTACGATATATGATAAGTAATGGTATTAAAATGTAACCCACCACTTCTTCCCCATAAAACTTCAGATAACTATGTAGCCATGTAACCTCTGGCTACTGAATTTCTCTGCCTAGCACAAGTCTTGGTACCAGCGCAGGCAGTGTTAGGGTTAAATCTGCCCTTATGGCTTATGGTCTGGATACTGCCGATATGGGGTTGAGACCTGGAGCCCCTCCCCTTGTAACAAAAAGGGGCTGCAGACTAAATTTAGTTCTGTTCTGAGAGAGTAGAAGTGTGGGAGTCAGGGATAGACCCTTGGGGACTCAATCCCTGGAGGTTGAGTCCAGGGACCAAGAGAGAGAAGAGTGTACATGTTGGTATGCTGTTTGAAGAATAAAGAGCCTTTACTGTTTCATATTCATGCCTGAGGCTGCAGTTCTTCAGGGAGAGGGTGAGAGTGTTTTCCACAGGGGACTGCAACTATCTACGATAGGCCCTGTTGGAATGGTGGCACTGCAACACCAAGGAGAACGATCCCAGCCTGCCCTGATTATCCCCACTACCACCGGCAGATGCTCAGAGCCTCCTGTGAACCTAACAGGTAGCACCAACACCAGGTAACAGCAGTGAATCTCCCTTAGGGTGGGGGAGCATGGGTTAAAACTAAAAAGTATTTAAAAATATGAAATATGTTTTATTAGATTACAGTAAATGACTTTATAAAAAATACAATAATACAAATTTCTTCGCTCTTGTACAATGTACAATCTTCTTCAATCAGCATCTTCTTCGGGCTGGCTGGCTGGCTCTTGAACATTTTCACCTGTAAAGAGAATATGTTGTATATAAATAATCGAGAAGAAATACAGTAGTGTAGTGCACAAATTACATTGTGTGGTACGCGTGTTTTTCTATGGGACCTGGCTGAACGCATATGCGTGTCATTTCATTTCTGCGCATGCGTGTTTCTATAGAATATGGTTGAAACGCAAATGCATGTCATAAAATTTCTGCGCATACCTGTTTAAATTGAACCGGCTTGAAACACATATGTGTCATTGAATATCGGGGTATTAAAAATAAAATAGATGCATGAATTACATACATTACCAGTATCGTTGGATGTGTTTTCTGTACGAACATTGTGTTGGTGCTCATCAGCCCACCAAACCTGCAAAACATGAATGAAAACATGAATTAAACAATGACTACAATAGGATTTGTAAACATTTAATTACTCAATTATACAATAATACAATCTTCTTCAACCGCCAACTGACATCTAACTGCTATGTCTTTTACATGTTCAAATGTTAAATAATTGTGAGATTGTTTTTTAGAGAAGAAAATACTGTAGATGCATTAATTACAGTACTGTACATTACCTGGCTGTATCACTGGCTGTGTTTCCAGCACTAACACGGTGTTGTCATCAGCCCGCCAAACCTGCAAAACAAGAATGAAAAAAAGAATAAAACAATAACTGCAATAGACGTGTTGAGTGGCTCTCATACTAACCGAAGAGGGAAGAGGTGAGAGAGAAAAAGATGTGCCTGCTCCAGGGCGGAGAAACATCCGGGACTTGTACCCGGAAGTACGGACGATCGATCACCAGATGCCGGTATCCACGAGCAGCCGCGCCGTACAGCCAGGTATTTTTAACTCAATGAAATTGAGTTTAGAACTGGCGACGGAGGCGTGGCCACGCCCCCGCCAGCGGTTTACCCAATGAGAGCGAACCAGCCACGTGAGGTCATGGCCACGCCCCCGCAAAACTCCCACCACGCCCCCTCCCATCTCAATCTCTCTCTTTCCCTGGAGGACCGCAGATCGCGGTTAGCGCTGTGCACGCACCGCAGCCCCCCCCCCCCCACGACCCCCCCGCCGGGCGCGCGTTCCACAGTGGTAACCTTACTGCATAGGCCCCTCTGACTTCAAAGGGTATGGAGGCTCCATTGAAACATGGATGCTCATTTAGCTGCATATTTTTAGCTACTATTAAAGTTTACTTCTTACAGTTTTAAGTTGGATGTTCATCAAATAAAGTAAAGGCTTTGAAATTCCGTGGACGTTTAATAGCTCAAATAGAACCGTGACCTAGGCTTTTACTTTGTTTTGTAAAAGTATTGTGAAAATTACAAAGTCTTTTCTAAAAAAAATCTGTGTATAAATCACACTTTATATCAGGTTAGCATCTGCTTGTGGTAGTCTGATATGATGAAGTGCTAATACAAGACAGTGAAGGAGCTATAATCCACCACATTTTTGTGACACATGCTAATATGATCAAACTTTCATGTGGTATTACTATTGGAATGCTATTCTCTTCCAGCTCACCTGCGCTATTGCCTTTGAACCCTGCTTTTTAATATCCTACATATATCCAATGTAGTGTGCACACATACTTGTGATGAAAAAGTGGCAGTCATGCAGGGAATGATTGGCACGGATGAATGAGCTCTTATCAAGCATTTGTAAATATTACCAAATGGGATACAGAGAATTGTTAGTAGCACATATGAACCATAACATGAAATGAGGAATCATTACAATCTGTAATACAGCACACATGTTTTAGGGCCTTGCAAAAAAGGATTGAAATTGGCCTAGGTATCAGGCACTGCTTATAAATAACTTATGGCACAGTAGGAGACAACTTGATAACAGAATTTTCATCTTTTCCACTCTTCACCTCAATGTGTCCAATTTCCTACATCTGCAATTATACTGTATACTTGTGAAAAATGCCCACTATCTCATTATCACAAAAAAAGAGAGAAAAAAATGGGAACATTCATCCAAAACAATATTTATCCACATCAGCTATGAAAATAGAAAATCTTGTGATAATATATAATAAAACTATGATTATGTAATTTGTTTCTCTTAACTCACAAACCTTTGTTCCATAGTGTACTCTAATGTTCATCTGTCCCCAATTATTCCTTTTTTTGTTTGGATAACTAATGTAATTATTTAAGCATATCAATTATTAATATACAAAATCATAGTCTATTCATTAACTAGGACCATTAATATATATTTTTAAATTAAACTCAATGTATTTCTAGGGTTTTTATTTTGAATTTTGTTTTAGCTTCCTAGCCTTTTTGTCCATCGAATACAGGTAGTGTGTACATATGAATGGTATTTATACATGTTATTGTAGTTAAAGTTTCTCCTAATAGGGTTATGCTTTATACAATTGCACACCACCCAAATGTTCCCCAGGTTTCTTGCCTCATACCGCTGTCCCGGATGGAGAGGGGAGGTTTGTCCCACCCTCCACAAGCTCACTGATTTGCCAATATTGGTGAGATAACCTCAATAGATGCAGAATATCATCATCATCACCACCATCATCATCACCATCATCATCACCACCATCATCACCACCATCATCACCACCATCATCATCACCAGCACCATCATCATCACCACCACCATCATCATCACCACCACCATCATCATCACCACCATCACCACCATCATCATCACCACCATCACCATCACCACCATAACCATCACCACCATCATCATCACCACCATCATCACCACCACCATCACCACCATCATCACCACCACCATCACCACCATCATCACCACCATCATCATCACCACCATCATCACTATCATCACCACCATCATCACCACCATCATCATCACCACCACCATCATCATCACCACCACCATCATCACCACCATCACCACCATCATCATCACCACCATCATCATCACCACCACCATCACCACCATCATCATCACCACCATCACCACCATCATCACCAACATCATCATCACCACCATTTCTGCTGAGAATGCACTTAATTAATATGCCTAATTAACTATTATATAGTAATGTCTGCCCTTCTACAGTCCTGGCTAACTCATGATGTACGTTGCTGAAAACATTTAAACTCCTATATAATTATTATTACACACAAATACCTTCATATGAACTACCTGGGCCACATGACATGCCTGATTGTCTCATTAAATGGCTGGCGTCCTGATTCAAAGGCAAATGGCCAAATATTTAAACCCCCATTTTATTAGCTTAATTTTTATTAAAAAAATATGAATACATGTGCATCATGGAGTAGAAAAAGACATCATCGAGATCTGTCTCTCTTTGGCTAATAATGGAATCTTTAGGAGTTTGTCATACTGTTCTTCTATAGCTAAGAATGTTAGAAAAACATATATTGAGCTATATTATTCTGTTGGATGGGGAGACAAAAACGAAACCGGAAGTGACGTCAAGAAAAGACTGGAAGTGACGTTCCGGTGACCCCGTGGAAAGTCGGCGAGGCACGAGAAGCTGGAGAAAGCAGCATGCTGTTTGATACATGCCCGATGTGGAGGCAGTTAGACTGCGATATGTCCTCGGCGCGGATTGTCTAGTTCTCCTTGTTTTTAATGCTTTTAAAGAATGTACACTTTGTGAGCACAATACTATATCTTTTTATGGGTAAAGATTATTTCATATTGATCTGCGCTATGGTGTTCAATTTTCTCTGTCTCTGAGGTATTTCCTCTATGAGATCTTCTGATCGCCACACACAGAAAGAAAATCCCACAGTTCTGGATTTGCTCATTTTATTCTATTACAATGTGATTAGACACAGTAGGAGCCAAGGCACCTGTGACATTCACTATTTAGAAATACATCTGCACTATTATATTTTCTTTTTCTTTATGGTGTTTTTCCTTGCTCTCCCTGGATTTTGAAGACCCATTTCATACTAGGGATTGATTATATGTTTATTTTTTTTTATTTTTTTAAAAATCAGGTTATTTTGTCTTTTGTTTTTATTCAACTCTAAATGCCATTTTTAATTAGTTTTAAAGCATCCATTGATTTGTATAGCAGGTTTTAACCCACCACCCAAGCAGTTCAATATCTTTGCAACACTTTCCTGTTTGGGATAATATGTTGCAAATGTTCCCGGCAGTTTGAGCTATAAACGGTAACAGTAGATAATGTTACCTTAGTAATATACAGTACAGTAAGGATGCATTGTAGATGTTCAGTTTTACTGACTGAAGCAGCCATTATATTAGGCACACAATCAGGATTTTGACAGATTTATAACAGGAGCACCAAACGATTGCCAGCTTAGGTAAGAATTTTGAATTGCATATTGTCACATACTTTACATAGAAAAATAATTTTAAAAAAGAAGAAAAAAATTGTTGGAAAGTAGTGGAGTAGAGATAACGGTTTGTAATGTGACATAATTACTGATTTTAAGGTAAAGCCTATGCTAATGAAATGTAGAAGAGTCTTGATTTTATTTTTTATTTTTTACATATAATTGCTTTGATAATACGCATTATCCACAGAGAACATAACGTCTGTACTTGTTTCATCACGTTATGAGTTAGCATGTAACAAACCTTTAAGAAATGAACCCATAATGTATGGTGATAACGTGAGCAAAAGTGTATCTGCTCAAATGTCACTCTTTGGCATTTTGAAATGCTGGTAGCTATGCAATTGTACTTAGGATTCGTCTCTCTATCAATGACCCAATTCCTGAAATTAATGCAGCTCCACTAAGCAGAATTTCCTTCTGTACACGTCCTTAAACATTAACTTAAAATCTTTATAATTAAGTAAAGTAAATTTTATATATATTCATATACAGTGCTTGACAAATTACCCAAAAATCTACTCGCCAAACCAAAAAATCTACTCGCCACCTAGCCCCGCCCCCAGCCCCTCCCCTAGCTCCACCCCCAGCCCCTCCCCTAGCTCCGCCCCCAGCCCCTCCCCTAGCTCCACCCCCAGCCCCACTTAATTTTTTTAACGTAAATTCCTAGTAAAACATTCTTTTTTGACATAAGTTTATTTATTGTATTATATTTATACTTTACTACAATTAGTCCTTGTTACGTGTGTGTGTGTGTGTGTGTGTGTGTGTGTGTGTGTGTGTGTGTGTGTGTGTGTGTGTGTGTGTGTGTGTGTGTGTGTGTGTGTGTGTGTGTGTGTGTGTGTGTGTGTGTGTATGACTATTTTCCTGCACCCATTAACCAGTGGCTGGATGCCCCCTCTTCACAATATCTAAAGCAGCAATCCCGCCTGGGATCTTACCTGATCCGCAGTCCCTCAATGTCCAGGTACCCTCATACCCGCAATGTTATATGTTGGAGGGAAGGTGTTCCCTACCTGTCTTCTGGGTTAGGGGGGATTCCGATGTCTCCCGTGTGAAGCTCCAGAGTCAGATCTGGAAGAAAGCAGTATCGGTTATTTCGGTGTAGTATAGGGCAGTTAAGATATATATAGGGTAAATAAGATATCCAGATCCAGAGTGTGGGAGAGAGCGAGACAGAGAGAGAGAGAGAGCGAGACAGAGAAAGAGAGAGAGAGCGAGACAGAGAGAGAGCGAGACAGAGAGAGAGCGAGACAAAGAGAGAGCGAGACAGAGAGAGACCCAGAGACCCAGAGAGGGGGGGGTGACTGGCTGGGGGACTGGGTTGGGGGTGTGTGTGTCTGACTTGGTGGGGATTACTGACTGGGTGACTGGGTGTAATTACTGACTGGGTGACTGGGTGTAATTACTGACTGGGTGACTGGGTGACTGGGTGTAATTACTGACTGGGTGACTGGGTGACTGGGTGGAATTACTGACTGGGTGACTGGGTGACTGGGTGACTGGGTGACTGGGTGTAATTACTGACTGGGTGACTGGGTGTAATTACTGACTGGGTGACTGGGTGACTGGGTGTAATTATTGACTGGGTGACTGGGTGTAATTACTGACTGGGTGACTGGGTGTAATTACTGACTGGGTGGGGGTAGAATTACTGACTGGGTGAGATTACTGACTGGGTGACTGAGTGGGATTACTGACTGGTTGAGATTACTGACTGGGTGGGATTACTGACTGGGTGAGATTACTGACTGGGTGGGATTACTGACTGGGTGGGATTACTGACTGGGTGGGATTACTGACTGGGTGGGATTACTGACTGGGTGACTGGGTGGGATTACTGACTGGGTGAGATTACTGACGGGGTGGGATTACTGACTGGGTGGGATTACTGACTGGGTGAGATTACTGACTGGGTGGGATTACTGACTGGGTGAGATTACTGACTGGGTGGGATTACTGACTGGGTGATATTACTGACTGGGTGACTGGATGACTGGGTGGGGGGTGGGATGACTGGATGACTGGGTGGGAGAGAGCGAGACAGAGAGAGAGAGAGAGCGAGACAGAGAAAGAGAGAGAGAGAGAGACAGAGAGAGAGCGATACAGAGAGAGAGCGAGACAGAGAGAGACCCAGAGAGGGAGGGGTGACTGGCTGGGGGACTGGGTTGGGGGGGGGGGTGTCTGATTTGGTGGGGATTACTGACTGGGTGACTGGGTGTAATTACTGACTGGGTGACTGGGTGTAATTACTGACTGGGTGACTGGGTGACTGGGTGACTGGGTGACTGGGTGTAATTACTGACTGGGTGACTGGGTGGAATTACTGACTGGGTGACTGGGTGACTGGGTGACTGGGTGTAATTACTGACTGGGTGACTGGGTGGAATTACTGACTGGGTGACTGGGTGACTGGGTGACTGGGTGTAATTATTGACTGGGTGACTGGGTGACTGGGTGTAATTACTGACTGGGTGACTGGGTGTAATTACTGACTGGGTGACTGGGTGGGGGTGGAATTACTGACTGGGTGAGATTACTGACTGGGTGACTGAGTGGGATTACTGACTGGGTGAGATTACTGACTGGGTGGGATTACTGACTGGGTGAGATTACTGACTGGGTGGGATTACTGACTGGGTGGGATTACTGACTGGGTGTGATTACTGACTGGGTGAGATTACTGACTGGGTGAGATTACTGACTGGGTGACTGGGTGGGATTACTGACTGGGTGACTGGGTGGGATTACTGACTGGGTGACTGGGTGGGATTACTGACTGGGTGGGGTGACAGGGTGACGGGGTGACAGGGTGACAGGGTGACTGGGTGGGGGGTGGGGTGACTGACTGGGGGGGTTACCTCTGGTGGCCTGCACACACATGTTCTCTCTCCCCCATATACATACACACACACACACTCTCAGTCTCTTTCCCCCATACACATACACACACACTCTCTCTCAATCTCTCTCAAATTCACATACACACACACACATACACTCTCAATCTCTCTCTCTCACATACACATACACACACACACTCTCAATCTCTCTCTCACATACACATACACATACACACAGACACACACGCACACACACACACACACACACACTCTCACACACACACTCTCACACTCTCAGTCTCTTTCCCCCATACACATACACACACACTCTCTCAATCTCTCTCTCACATACACATACACACACTCTTTCTCAGTACCTCACAGTATCTCAGGAGCGCTGGAGGGGAGAGAGGGGGGGAGAGAGGGGGGGAGAAACACCCGGCTACTATCTCCCGCCCCGCGCGCACAGCGGGAGAGCACCGGAGGGGGGGGGGGGCGGTATCTCCAGACCCGCGCGGACAGCGGGAGAGCACCGGAGGGGGGGGGGCGGTATTAACAGACCCGCGCGGACAGCGGGAGAGCGCCGGAGGGGGGGGGCGGTATCTCCAGACCCGTGCGGACAGCGGGAGAGCGCCGGAGGGGGGGGCGGTATCTCCAGACCCGCTCACAGCGGGAGAGCGCCGGGGGGGGGCGGTATCTCCAGACCCGCGCGGACAGCGGGAGAGCGCCGGAGGGGGGGGGCGGTATCTCCAGACCCGCGCGCACAGCGGGAGAGCGCCGGGGGGGGGGGGGCGGTATCTCCCGACCCGCGCGGACAGCGGGAGAGTGCCAGAGGGGGGGGGGTGTATCTCCAGACCCGCGCGCACAGCGGGAGAGTGCCGGGGGGGGGGAGGGCGATATCTCCCGACCCGCGCGGACAGCGGGAGAGTGCTGGAGGGGGGGGGGCGATATCTCCTGACCCGCGCAGACAGTGAGAGCACCAGGAACCGGGGGCAGGATGTATCAGTGTATATATAAATATTTTAAAGTGCATTAAATTCCCCCCACCTCAAGCATCTGTTCAAAATCCTCCATGACCGGATCAGTGCAGGTCTTGTAAATTACAGGAGCTGGCACAATTATACAGAAGGATATATAGAGGAGGAGGAGGAGCAGCAGCAGACACGCGCACACCCCCTCCCCCCCCCCATCATTACTTACCCGTGAAGAGAAGGAAGGGCGGTTTGAAGTCCTGGCAACTCCATCCCGCTCACAGCCAATCAGCTATCAGCTAAAGGGATTTTTTTTTTTTTTTCGAGCAGGGGATTTTATTTTGCAGAGCAGGGGAAAAATTACTGGCCACGAGCCAATATCCGATCGCAGCTGGCGAGTTGGCGACCGGGTTTGTCGAGCACAGTATATATATATATATATATATATACTGTATATATAAAAACGAGGCACCTCATTCCTTTACATATGTGTAGCACTGAAAAGACACATGGATTGATGGCAAATTGTTCCTAAGGGGCCATTCAAATGATATAGGATAACCTTTAGTTAAAACAGTAATTGAAATTAATTGGTATTGATAATGCTTGCTAGAATTGCTTCTTACAATCTGCTACACGGACAAGGAATTTAACCTTTAGGGAATATAATTTAGATCTCTGTGTTCAAATTAAAGGAAAATCTTTGCTTAAAAAGTACATCATCAGTGTTACAAAGTATAAATCCGTCAGGACGTACAGTGAGACAGTGTCGTCAAACAATCAGTGATCTTCAACAGACAGTGCACCAATAAACATATAAAAGGAGAACAGGCAAAACATTTCAAGAAAATATAAAAGCAATTATATCACATTAGTAAATCAATGAATCTAAATAAAGAAATATAATGTTATCCATTATTCACATACAACTACAAGTGATAATCATTTCAGTATGTTATCATTTACTGAATCCATAACAGAATATGGTAAAGTCGATCTGTATTGTAATGTTTAATAACAGAGCATAAATAGGTCAAGAGAGAATGCCAGGTACAGTATAATGAGCCAAGGATCCATAGAGACATGTATAATGGGATATTGTGATTTGGTGATCCCGGGTTACAATAATGTCCGGCAGGCAGTCACTCTTAGATATCGCAGTAACAATAGTTGTCGAAATGATGTTAAGGCAGTGCTGTTACTCACGTAACCCAGTTGTACTGTACATGACGACACTCAACAATGTCACTGTCTGGAATGAATGCAGTGACAGTATAGACGGCTGGGTGATACTTTGTAATGTTTGTGTGGTATGTATGCGATGCTACCCCAGGAGTCTTGTGCTTTTTAGAACTATATTTTCTTTTATTATTCACTTAATTCTTTCTCTTAATACATTTATAACTGTTTGCAGCCACGGCCCCTTTTATTCTAACACTTCACCGATATTTTCCGGTGACTTTTTCCGAATGCCACGCGTTCATGCGGCATTCGTGCCGTATTCGTGTCGCAATCATGCCAGCGTCCACCGCGCTTGATCTGTTTAATGAGAATGTTTCTGATTTAATTGGTTGCAATTCTTCGCGTATCCGCCAGTTGGCAGATATTCATGAATTGTAATGCGCATGCACTTCAGTAATGTGTCGGCTTGCAGGTGTATAAAAAATACCACAGTGGTCCTTTGTGAATTGACCTTGGTACTGAAGAAGTTTTACAACATTGTATCTATTTAGGTGTTTCATATTAAAAACTAAATGCAAAGTGTCTGGTGTTCTATTGCATTGTCCAGAGAGGTCCAGAGATGAGTACATTACTGCAGTCCGTGTTCAGAAAGCCCAACATAACGTACGCTTATTTAATATGGTCAGCAATTAGTTCAGCAGATGATAAGATGGCCACAGTTGGTCAAATTTATCAATATTTTATCGAAAATTATGACTTTTACAGATTTTCACCAGATGCTTTGGGGTGGAAGCGCACGATAAGGAAAAAGTTATGTATCAATCCACGTTTTTTTCATATTGCTCCTGCACCCGGAGTTACAGGAGGAGGGCATTGGTGTATTGCCCCTGAATTTTCCAGTACCTTTCTAAAACCAACTTGGAATCGTCAGTCCCAGGCAAGCAATACGCCAGCGCCAGCACCGGCTTCCAATAATGGTCCGACCGTCTGTGAAAACCTGCTGACCGGCAACCCTTGCTATCAGCCCCCGCCTTGATACCTGCAGCCTGAGCTGGATTTCACGTGCAGATACCAGCAAGCTTGCATGTACCAAAGCGATTTCCAGCTTCATCAGCTGGCAACTACAGGTCTAGCAGGCCCGCTGTCACCTGTCAACTACGTGTATAATCAAGACTACGGGACTGGCAGTGGCTCGGCGCCAACCGATTGGCAAAGTCTATGGTGAGTACGGCTGCCGTATTTTATCCTTTTTTGAAATATCAATATCAATGCACAGTACAGCGATTCTCCTATAATCAATCTCTTTGCTTATGGTTATTTACTGTAGTTCTTTTAGTCCCAATTCGTCAAACTTTAGTTTTATTTCAATATCATTGGCTGAGCAGCTTCTACAGTAGGTTGGTGGACAGCTAGGCGCATGCGCATTGGAACCTTGTTGAAACACATACTGTATGCGTCTCATCACATCTAGGCGTATGCGTGTATGTGAACAATAGATGCCCCCCGAGAAAATAATTGTTGGGACTGCGGGGACTGACTGTGGGAACTTCTTTAGGGGACTGACTACTGAACTAACCATTACAGTATTTACAGTATTTATTTTTCTTCCTCAGAAAAAGAAACTTTGTCATTAGCCTGGGAACGGCAAATGGAGGTATTTCGATGGATAATATCGGTTTTTGTAGCGATGCTTGCACACTGCTGAATCTGAATCAGTGACATTTTTATTGATTAGGATAGAATAACTGAGCTTTATTACATACTTTTTTACATACTGTACTGTATAATAAACCCCAAAAATAAAAAGTATGCATTTATTCTGAACATGTATTACAGTACAGTATGTGTGTTCTACTCTAATAATAATACAAATATGGATAATGCGTTTTAATACTGTTTTGATGTACTGTAATGCGCAGTAAGTAAAAAAACATTAATGGTGTACTGTAATTAAAAACATACATGTCTGGGTGAAACGCGTTAGAGGTGCAGGGGCATGTTTTTTCCCCCCTCTTTTTAACTATGCTTCAATAAAGGAACACTTTACAGCACAGTCCAGCATTTGCTACGTTTTTCCTGCCTCGTGGTGCCCGCTGAAACACCTCTCCTTAACCGGAACAGGTACACTTTCTCTGCATTTCCCGTCAGCCATGGAGCACACAGAACCGGCGTTCACACCACATGTGAGTAAACCTGCTGCTTAAAGAGAGCCACCCCAGGCACACAAGTTTATTCAGTTCAGGGAGACTGCAGAGGTCAAGGGGGGGGGGTTTAAATACTCCCCACTTACAACTCCGCACATCTCTGTTACACCTGGTGCCATCTAGGGGTTCAATGCATACAGCTCAAGCATGCAATACCACACCAAGTGATCCGGTTTTAAACGCAGTTAAAAACATTTATTTTACATTATTGTGGGTCATATATGCTCTGTAGCACTGGTTAATTGGGGCTACCTACCCCATATATCTTTGTCGATTAGGATAGAATAACTGAGCTTTATTACATACTTTTTTACATACTGTATAATAAACCCCAAAAATAAAAAGTATGCATTTATTCTGAACATGTATTACAGTACAGTATGTGTGTTCTACTCTAATAATAATACAAATATGGATAATGCATTTTAATACTGTTTTGATGTACTGTAATGTGCAGTAAGTAAAAAAACATTAATGGTGTACTGTAATTAAAAACATACAGGTATACAGTCTTTAAAAAAAACAGCAATTTCTTTTATTGGTGGGTGCAGTAAGTACAAATACATTAATGGTGTCCAATACAGTAAAAACATTGAAAATATGAATACAATCTACAACAATCAACATTATTTTTATTGGTGGAGTACTGTAAGTAAAAAAACATTAATGGTGTACTGCAATTAAAAACATACAGGTATACAGTATTTAAAAAAAAATAGCAATTTATTTTATTGGTGGGTGCAGTACAGTAAGTACAAATACATTAGTGGTGTCCAATACAGTAAAAACATTGACAGTATGAATACAATTTACAACAATCAACATTATTTTTATTGGTGGAGTACTGTAAGTAAAAAAACATTAATGGTGTACTGTAATTAAAAACATACAAGTATATTTAAAAAAACATATTAGAATACAATTTTAAACAATGAACAAGTCAGAAATGAATCAACATTTTAACAGACGAGCAATCACGAAGCGAATTCGATCCCCAGCAGATTGTCCTTCCAGGGCCAATGCCTAGTATGCCGCAAAATGCCATTAATGGAGTCTCGCACGATTTTCATTAGAGGATCGGTAATTGAAAAATAGGGCCCAATTCCTCCACAATAGTCTTTCTCAAATTTTCAGGAAGAGCCTTTTTCTCGCGATTCCCTTCGTAGTTCACATTGTGGGCCCACCATAAGTATTGTATTGTATGTCTTTATTTATATAGCACAACGGGTTTAACAAATCAAACTCATTTGTTGGCTCAATATATGAGTTTGATTTGCTAAACCTGTTGTGCCGTATGTTCCTTTGTTCATCTGTTCAGGACTGATTGCAGGCTTTCGTGCAAACACTGGAGCACCGGTAACTGTATCATTTTTTTCTTTTTGAGGTGTGCAGCATTTCTCTTATATTGTCTGGTTTATTTATATAGCGCCATTAATGTACATAGCGCTTCACAGTAGTAATACATGTGGTAATAAAATAAATTACAGATAATATAAATAACAGATCATGGGAATAAGTGCTTTAGACATAAAAGTAACATAAAGGAAGAGGAGTCCCTGCCCCGAGGAGCTTACAGTCTAATTGGTAGGTAGGGAGAACGTACAGAGACAGTAGGAGGGAGTTCTGCAGGGGGCCAAGCTTTATGTATCATGTGTTCAGAATATCCACAGTGCTATTCATATGCTTCTTTAAGCAAGTGTGTCTTAAGGTGGGTCTTAAAGGTGGATAGAGAGGGTGCAAGTCGGGTACTGAGGGGAAGGGCATTCCAGAGGTGTGAGGCAGTCAGTGAAAAAGGTTTTAGGCGGGAGAGGGCTTTAGATACAAAGGGGGTAGAAAGAAGACATCCTTGAGAAGAACACAAGAGTCGGGATGGTGCATAACGAGAAATTAGGGCTGAGATGTACAGTAAGGAGGGGCAGAAGAGTGTAAAGCTTTAAAAGTGAGGAGAAGAATGGAGTGTGAGATGCGGGATTTGATCGGAAGCCAGGAGAGGGATTTCAGGAGGGGAGATGCTGAGACAGATCTAGGAAAGAGTAGAGTGATTCTGGCAGCAGCGTTTAGGATAGATTGTAGGGGAGACAGGTGAGAGGCAGGAAGGCCGGACAGCAGGAGGTTACAGTAATCAAGACGGGAGAGAATGAGGACCTGAGTCAGAGTTTTAGCAGTCGAGCAACAGAGGAAAGGGCGTATCTTTGTTATATTGCGGAGGAAAAAGCGACAGGTTTTAGAAATGTTTTGAATGTGAGGGGCGAATGTGAGAGAGGAGTCGAGTGTGACCCCTAGGCAGAGTGCTTGGGCTACTGGGTGAATGATCATAGTTCCAACAGTAATGTGGAAGGAGGTAGTAGGGCCAGGTTTGGGAGGAAGTATGAGGAGCTCTGTTTTAGCCATGTTGAGTTTTAGGCGGCAGAGGGCCATCCAGGATGATATAGCAGAGAGACATTCAAAAACTTTGGTTTGTACAGCAGTTATAAGGTCGGGTGTTGAAAAGTATATTTGTGTGTCGTCAGCATAGAGGAGATAATTAAACCCAAAATATGTTATTAGATCACCTAGAGAGAGTGTGTACAGAGAAAAGAGAAGAGGTCCCAGGACAGAGCCCTAGGGTACCCCCACAGAGAGATCAATAGAGGAGGAGGAGGTGTTAGCAGAAGAGACACTGAAAGTACGATGGGAGAGGTAGGATGAGATCCAGGATAGAGTTTTGTTCCGAATACCAAGAGTATAGAGAATGTGAAGGAGAAAAAGGTGGTCCATGGTGTCAAATGCTGCAGAGAGGTCGAGTAATATGAGCAGAGTGTAATGACCTCTGTCTTTGGCAGCATGGAGGTCGTCAGTTATTTTAGTGAGGGCTATTTCCGTGGAGTGAGCAGTGCGGAAGCCAGATTGTAGAGGGTCTAGGAGAGAATAGGTGTTGAGAAAATGGAGCAAGCGAGAGAATACAAGACGTTCAAGGAGTTTAGAGGCAAAAGGCAGGAGGGAGACAGGTCGATAGTTAGAAAGACAGGTAGGGCCAAGCTTGCTGTTTTTGAGTACTGGCATGACTGTTGCATCTTTGAAGAAGGATGGAAAGGTTCCAGAGCAGAGGGAGGAGTTAAAAATGTGTGTGAGCGTAGGGATTATAGTAGGAGCAAGAGATTTTAGGAGATGGGAGGGAATGGGGTCAAGAGGGCAAGTGGTAGAGGGAGAAGAGGCGATCAACAGCGACACATCCTCCTCTGAGACAGTGGAAAAAGACTCAAGGAAGGCAGGAGGAGAGTTAGGAAGAGTTGTAGGATGGGAGGAAGAAACAGAGGGGATGTTCTGATGTACAGTAGAGGCAACGTTTATTCTAACATTTGCTGTAAACTAGCCAGGTTACATTCTGGGTATGTGCTGGGTATGTGCTGGGTATGTTCTGGGCTAGTTTGAGGCACGTTTAAGGCATTTCTGCATTGACTAACGACCCATAGGATTAACACAGCAGGGATCCCTGGCAGTCCAATTCAGTTTGAATGGGACTGCCAGGGACCCCCCGCTGTTAATCTGATAGGCCATTAATCAATGCAGAAATGCTGGGGCTAGTTTAAGGAAAGTTTAAGGCATGTATTCAGAATGTACCTGGGTCTTTTGGGGAATTGCCACTGGTTTTTGTTAGAATAATCGCTGCCTCTACTGTATGGATTCCACCTTTTCCTTAAAATAGTCGGCAAATTTGAGTTTGCTTTCCAGTAGTGAGGATCTGTGAGCCACGCTGCCATCGGCGTGCTCCCCACTCACCTTCACCGCCGCGGGCTCCTACACGCCACTCGCTACTGCCTCCTGCTACGCCGGTCAACCACCGCTGCACTGGCGCATGCCTGCGCATCTTAATAGTGACAATAACGGGCGCGCGCTGCACGCACACACAGACACGCGCACACACGCGCGGTCTAATTAGATCCACCTCCTCACTCAACTTGGCCCTCGGCACCTGCACCCTGCCCTACCACAGTCTGTACCTTGCACACACCTCCACGCTGCAGGTACCTCATTGGATGCTCTCTCCTACATATGCTCAGCTGCCCCACTGCAAATCGGCTGAGCATAGTTCCGGTTGCGTTGCACACACCTCTTCTCTGCCTTCACAGTCTTGCCTTGTCTTGCTGCATACCTTCCTGTGTACAGACCCGGCTTTCCACGACCATCCGCTCTTCTCCAAACCTGACCTCAGCAAACGGACAACGATGACTCTGCTCTCTCCAAGCCCAGACACGCTAATAGTACCTGCAACGTTCCGTACCTCTCCTCTTCTGACCCGGAAAGTATATCGATCATCCGCACCTCTCCATACCCGACCCGGCTACCCCGACCAACTCTACACTCCAGACATGCCCCCATTGCTGTGGGTGGCGTAATATCCTTTCCCACCTCAGCACCGTGGTCCCGCCTTGTTTGTGTTGAGCACAGCGTGACACCAGTTTTGCTTTTAAAACATCCCTTAATTTTCAGGAATATAAATGTATAAAGTGCCCACCGAGCATACAGCGCTTTACAAAAGGTGTGTGTCGAGTGGGAGTGTATACCAATGGTGTGGGTATGTGTAGAAATGTAAGAGGGTGTTGCATTACTATTAGTGTGTGTTGATACAATGTGGTCCCCATTGGTATACAGGGATAGAATTACATTGTAGTATGTATAAAAGACAGCTGTGGGTGCATTAATATAGTGCAGTATGTATAGACATGGCCTTTAGCACTGATGGGAAGAGAGTTCTCTTGTGTCAGGGTAGTGACTCATGAAACTGCGGTCTCAGTTTAGGCCACCGCTAAGTGTCCCGAACAGTTGCATAAATTTGTGTTCATGCAACCGTCTCTCTTTCAGTGTTCTAAGATTACCTTTGAGTATGGCCACCTTCAGATCGTTCATCTTATGGCCAGAGTCAGAGAAATGTTCGCTGACAGGACTGTCTCTTGTTCCGCATGTGATGCTGTGGTGATGCAGATTCATTCTCTTGTTTAGCCCCTGTCCTGTCCCGTCTCACCTATGTAGTAAAAGCCCCCTGGGCATTTCATGCACATGATGAGGTACACCTCATACAATCCAGGAGGAGCATATATGGGAACAAACAAGAAGAAAACAGTATAAAATATAAGTGTAGATGTATTGACAATGAGGTAAGTATTATGGTGTAATCTTGGCTCTGATGGTGAGCCTACTCACAAGATGTCAGAGGTAAAAAAGCGTGTTGCAGATAGGGCTGCTACCCATGGGTATACGTTGTGTGTGGATCTCCCTCCAGGCTCGTCACATCAGTGGGATGGTAGTGTATATAAAAAAGGGAAAGAGCACTACATAGCGCGATCAGGTGGAAAATATACTTTATAAAAAACAGGTATAAAAATGCGCACTTACAATGTGCAGAATTAAAACAAGTGTTTGTCACAATATATGTGTATAATGGGTTCACCGCAGCTCTCACCGCCTCTCCTGGATACTCCAAGTCTCCTTCGTCTGCAGTGTGTTCCTCTCTGAGCCCACGCACCCGTGTCTGTCACCCACCCTATCTCTCTTTCACCCACCCTCTCTCTCTGTCACCCACCCTCTTTCTCTTTCACCCACTCTCTCTCTCTTTGTTACCCAACCTCTCTTTCTGTCACTCTCTCTCTCTCTCACCCTCTCTGTGTGTCTCTCTCACCCTCTCTGTGTCTCTCTCTCACCCTCTCTCTCAACTCTCTCTCCCCCTCTCTCTCCCCCTCTCTCTCCACTCTCTCCACTCTCTCTCCACTCTCTCTCCACTCTCTCTCCACTCTCTCTCCACTCTCTCTCCACTCTCTCTCCACTCTCTCTCCACTCTCTCTCTCTCCTCTCCTCGCGTTTCAAAAATGAATCCAAACATAGGTATTCCACCAAATATTCAAAAGCGGTGTTCATCCCTTCAACCTCATACATCTCATTAAAATGGTAAGTAGTTATTGGTGTTATTCAAATGTTTTTAATTCTTTAACATATTTACATATTGTTACTCATAAATGACAACAATCGTGGAAATCATATGTTTTTAAAAATATAAATGAAAGGTTTTCATGAGATATGTTGTGTCCCCATACATTTCGTTACTAAAATTTATGTATGTGTCCGTATCTCTTATCAGGGGTTAATTTAACCTCCGGTTTGCTAGTAAAACTGAATTACAGTGTCGCAAAAGGATGAATGTCACCAACATGAAAAGTTTTCAAAGCTCTGCTTCACAGATAGGTAATTCAACAATAAAGTCCATGGACAAGTGACTCCAAGGACGGTCCGGTATGGGCAGAGGACGTAAGAATCCAGGTGGTTCGCTGCGAGCGCTCTTGTTTTTGCGGGCACATGTGAAACAAGACTTGACAAATAGTTTGGTGTCTTTTTGCATGGTGGGCCACCAAAATGTATGTTTAATGAGATCGGTAGTTCTTCAGTACCCGGATGTCCGGATGATTTAGATGAATGGCTCCATTCTAAAATTTTCTTGCGAAAACATGGTGCCGCATACAAACAACCGTCCGGAACCTCTAGAACTTCCGGAATAGGAGATTGGTTCGCCAAAACGTCATCCAGAACATCGAAAGAGTTGGCGGACAGGATGAATTTAGATGGGAGGATAGTCTCAGATTGGCACTCTGTTCTGTCTTCGGCTATGAATTGGCGAGATAAAGTATCCACTTTTAAATTTTTTGACCCGGAATAAAAGAAATGATGTAGTTAAATCGTGGGGAAAAAAGTGACCAGCGAGCCTGATGGGCTCCAAGATGATGAGTGCTCTCTATATACAGCAAGTTCTTATGGTCTGTGAGGATGGTGATTGGGTGTTCCGTACCTTCCAAGAGATGTCTCCATTCCTGAAGAGTGAGTTTAATAGCTAATAATTCCTGATTACCAACGTCATAATTCTGTTCTGCTGACTAAATTTTTTTGAAAAAAAAGCACACAAGGATGTACAGTTTCTTGGACTGTTGTGACTGTCTCTGAGATAATATGGCACCGGGCCCTACATCGGATGCATCTACTTCCAAGGTGAAGGGTAATTTGGGGTCAGGAGGAATTAAGATGGGTGCGGAGACGAAAGTTCTTATGAGAAGGTCAAAAGCCTGGACCGCTTCGGGTGGCCAAAAAGCAGCATCTGACCCTTTTTTGGTTAAGACTGTGATCGGGGCTACTGTGGTAGAAAAGTCTCAAATTAATCTGTGATAGTAGTTCGCGAATCCTAAGAAACGCTGGATTGTTTTGAGAGAAGTGGGTTGTGGCCAGTCCAGAACTGCCTTAAACTTGGTAGGATCCATAGCAAAACCAGAGTCTGAGATAATATATCCTAGGAATGTCGTGGAAGACTGGTGGAACTGGCATTTCTCTAATTTGGCGTAAAGATGATTTTCCCAAAGACGAGATAAAACCAGTTTAGTGTGATTGAAATGTTCAGGAAGATAGAAGAGAGAAGTGGCAGAGCACAACCGGAATCATCCAAACAAGAAAAATTAGGAAGAAAGTGCGTTATCCATAAAAAGATTTAATAGTCATGGAAGGAAAAAAGGCAAGGCATTACCCTACCAACATGTTTCGTGCCATCTATGGTGGTTTACCAACTAGGATACAACACCCAGTACCCCCCTTACAATCAAGAATATATCCCAGACCTCATATAGGATTCATCATATTCATAATATTATCACTATAGCTGTATACAAACCTTCGTACCACGCATTATACTTCTATGTTCAGGAAGAGACTTAGAGAAGATTAGAATGTCATCAAGGTATACGATGACAAAGAGGTTCAAGAGATCCCGAAATATCTCATTAACGAATTCTTGAAAAATGGCCAGGGCATTACATAAACCAAAGGGCATGACTAAATATTCGTAATGACCGTCTTGGGTATTGAAGGCCGTCTTCCACTCGTCGCCCTGCCTTATCTGTACCAGATTATGCCAGATCAAGTTTAGAAAAGAGTGGCTCCTTGGAGGCGATCAAAAAGCTCGGAGATGAGGGGGAGCGGGTAGCGATTCCTTAAGGTGATTTTATTTAGCCCTCTATAGTCAATACAAGGGCGAAGAGAACCATATTTCTTCTTAACGAAGAAGAACCTGGCTCCGGCTGGGGACGAGGAATTGCGAATGAAAACATTCTTAAAATTTTCTAGGATATATTCAGACATGGCTTTGGTTTCAGGAAGCGACAGGGGGTATGGCTGAGTCCCCTCTGGTGCGGTCCGCGCTTGGCGCGCTTACCTTCTGCAATGTAGATCCTCACATCCGCTATCACGCTGTGCGCGCGCTCTAATGCGCGTGCACACACGCTCTCCCAAGCTTTGAGCTTGGGGAGACAGTCGAGCTATACTTTCTTGCTCGGAGCAGGGTCATATGACCCTGCTCTGACAAATAGGAACAGAGGGCGTGCTTTACTGTCACACACAACACAAACACTGAATTTGGTAGCCACAGATGCAGGTGTTGCAGAGCACAGCAAAGCATAGGTACAGGATACACTGGAACAGCAGCAGTAAAATAAAAGTCCTTTATTTTCACTTCATGGTGCAGACAGGGATGGGTGCAAAAAGCCTCCTTCTCTAGATGGCTGCTGTTCCAGTGTATCCTGTACCTATGCTTTGCTGTGCTCTGCAACACCTGCATCTGTGGCTACCATATCCTTTCCTACCTGCAGAAGCACGCACCCTGGAAGGCTACAAGGGCATGGTCACGTGAGTTGGTACTTTAATTGTACTTTGGGGTATTTTATTGGTGTCATCAGGCAGTTGTCAGACCCTGTCCACATTGGTAGTGCGGGGGTGGGGCTCATATATCTCCATCACCCACACTCACCAGGACATTATATTTGGGCACAGACACTCATGCTCACCCATATATACCTCATTACTCACCTATATACCTGCACCTAGCCATCTTCAATCAAGCATTTATTGCATCATAGATGTTCAACCATCACGGTCATTAGAGCACTATTATTGAACTTTGTTCATCTATCCTATCTACAAACACTGAATTTAGCAGAAAGAAGTGGAAAGGGGGTGGGGGCAAATGAACTGAGAGAGGGAGGGCAAACGGACTGATAGAGGGGGGGTCAAATGGACTGAGAGCGGGGGGGCAAATGGACAGAGAGGGGGGGCAAACGGACTGAGAGAGGGGGGCAAACGGACTGAGAGAGGGGGCAAACAGACTGAGAGAGGGGGGCAAACGGACAGCAAGGGGGGGGGCAAACGGACCACGAGGGGGGGCAAATGGACCACGAGTGGGGGGGGCAAACGGACTGAGAGGGGGCAAATGGACTGAGAGAGGAGGGGCAAATGGACTGAGAGAGGGTGGGAAAACGGACTGAGAGAGGGGGGGGCAAATGGACTGAGAAGGGGGGGAAAACGGACTGAGAGAGGGGGGGTGCAAATGGACTGAGAGAGGGGGGGCAAACGGACTGAGGGGGGCAAACAGACTTAGAGATGGGGGCAAACGGACTGAGAGAGGGGGCAAACGGACTGAGAGAGGGGGGCAAACAGACTGAGGGGGGCAAACGGACTGAGAGGGGGGCAAATGGACTGAGAGTGGGGGGGCAAACGGACTGAGAAGGGGCGGCAAATGGACTGAGAGAGGGGGTGGCAAACGGACTGAGAGAAGGGGGGGGGAAACGGACTGCGAGGGGGGGCAAACGGACTGAGAGGGGGGCAAACGGACTGAGAGGAGGGCAAATGGACTGAGAGGGGGGAAAATGGACTGAGAGATGGGGGGGCAAACGGACTGAGAGAAGGGGGGGATATGGACTGAGAGAGGGGGCAAATGGACTGAGAGAAGGGGCAAATGGACTGAGAGGGGGTCAAATGGACTGAGAGGGGGAGCAAAGTAGATTTGGATACACATGTATATCCTGTCAGGTGCATCAGAAGAGGTTAAATAACCGTTGCATAATGTAAATAAAAGTCTTCATAAACCTTAAATGTCAGATAGCAACTGGCCCAGCTCTGGGCACCAATGGTTGCTGTAAAACTCACGGTTTGAGGAGGGTGAATAGCTTGGTGTGAAGTCCTGAGTGGTGATACTGCAATGTAGCACCGCCAACCCTTTCGTGACTGCAGCATCACGTGGGGCGGTCAAGTGACCGGCGGTGATCTCCTCCTCGAGGTGGGGAAATGCCCGATACTGCGCCTCAGCTCAGCTGTTGTGTAAATGTGGCACCGCTACTCCTGGCGTGTTGGCGGCCTCGCGCACGGCTGTCACCTGACCAGCGGTGTTCTCCTCCGTGTGCAACGGTTATCCGGCGTGCGTAGCAGCAGTAGAAGGCAGGAGAAATCATCCGGCAGAGCAGGAAGGATAGCGCTGCACAGCCGTAGAAAAATAGGGTGTAGACATGGGTGGTGACTACAGAAAGGTTTTATTGAACAGACATGTGTAGCTGGTGGATTCTCTGACGCGTTTCAGCCCTCAGGCCTTCGTCAAAGAGTGATCCATCAGCTGTGGAGTACAAAGATATAGGCAGACATTAACACAAAACACCTGTACCTGAAACAAATAATAATCAGACCAAGACAATTTTCTCCAACATTCAAGAGATCTGAGCTACAAATTTGTAGATAGGGGATACTCCAATAAGGACATAGAGCAAGCATTTACATATGCATATTCCTCAGATAGAACTATGTTGTTAAAGAAGAAAAAGAAACAAACACTGACAAATAATAGCTTTGCAGATAATCCTTTATTTATAACAAAATTCAGCAGACAGGCCCCACAGATACAACACATTATATCGAAACACTGGAATATGTTGAAACTTGACCCAGATCTAGAACCATTTGTATTGAAACCTAGATTTGCTTTCAGAAGAGCAAACACCTTGGCGACTTCCCTTTCCAAAAGCCTTTTCCAAACACCCCCCCCCCCACCCAAAATCACCAACATACCCAAAGGTTTTTTTAAATGTGGGTTTTGCAAGTGCTGCCAATATGCAGCACCCACTAAAAGAGTTACTACTGTGTCTACGGTGAATAAGTTCCGAATTCCCTCATTTATTAACTGTCATACCAGTTTTGTGGTGTATGTGATATCATGCGGCTGTAAGGCCAAATATGTTGGTAGGACAATTCATCCACTGCATATTAGAATCTCTGAACATGTAAGATTAATCAGGAGAAAAGATCTTTTACACCCTGTATCTAAACACTTTACACCGTGTTTAGATGGTGGCCTAGAGAACTTCAGTTTCTTTGGCGTTGCACACATTCCCACACATATCAGAGGGGGCGACCGACTTAACAGGTAAAACAAAATGGAGATGCAATGGATCTTCCAACTAGATACACTGCAACCCCACGGTCTCAATGTGGATTGGGAACTGCAACACTTCTTGCATGATTAACAACAATCATCACCATACATCCCCCCCCCCTTTTTACCTACCTCCTTCCCCCTCTCCCCTCCCACTCTCTCTCCCTTCCCTTTCCCCCCCTCCCCCCTCCTACCCCTTCCCTTACTTCCCTGTTCACCATTCACCAATATGCAACCCTGCACTCAGTTAGTGCTCTTGATAACCTCCTATATATAGTACTTATAGTGGAGTTGTCCGTCTTTTATACTATTGAATATTAACATTCATAACAGACCAATGTACCTTTAATGCTGCCATTCATGAATGTGCCGGTTTTCACAATGTTTACATATATCTTTATACCTGTCATACATGTGTTATAACCCTCTTACAACTATCATTTGATGGCACATTTTTTAAGTGTTTTTTAACCTTGTTACATCAATGGTAGGAGTATTACCCACCTCACCTGATTTGTTTCAGGTACAGGTGTTTTGTGTTAATGTCTGCCTATATCTTTGTACTCCACAGCTGATGGATCACTCTTTGATAAAGGCCTGAGGGCTGAAACGCGTCAGAGGATCCACCAGCTACACATGTCTGTTCAATAAAACCTTTTTGTAGTCACCACCCATGTCTACACCCTGTTTTTCTACGGCTGTGCAGCGCAATCCTTCCTGCTCTGCCGGATGATTTCTCCTGAGATGGGAGGCAAACAGACTGAGAGATGGGGGGCAAACGGACTGAGAGAAGGGTGGCAAATGGACTGAGAGAGGGGGGCAAACGGACTGCGAGGGGGAGGCAAACGGACTGAGAGGGGGAGCAAACGGACTGAGAGAGAGAGGGCAAATGGACTGAGAGAGGGGGCAAACGGACTGAGAGGGGGTCAAACGGACTGAGAGAGGGGGGGCAAATGGACTGAGAGAAGGGGGGGCAAATGGACTGAGAGATGGGGGGGCAAACGGACTGAGAGAAGGGGGGCAAACGGACTGAGAGAGGGGGGGCAAATGAACTGAGAGAGTGGAGGGCAAATGGACTGAGAGAGGGGGGTCAAATGGACTGAGAGCGGGGGGGCAAATGGACAGAGAGGGGGGGCAAACGGACTGAGAGAGGGGGGCAAACGGACTGAGAGAGGGGGCAAACAGACTGAGAGAGGGGGGCAAACGGACAGCAAGGGGGGGGGCAAACGGACCACGAGGGGGGGCAAATGGACCACGAGTGGGGGGGGGCAAACGGACTGAGAGGGGGCAAATGGACTGAGAGAGGAGGGGCAAATGGACTGAGAGAGGGTGGGAAAACGGACTGAGAGAGGGGGGGGCAAATGGACTGAGAAGGGGGGGAAAACGGACTGAGAGAGGGGGGGTGCAAATGGACTGAGAGAGGGGGGGCAAACGGACTGAGGGGGGCAAACAGACTTAGAGATGGGGGCAAACGGACTGAGAGAGGGGGCAAACGGACTGAGAGAGGGGGCAAACAGACTGAGGGGGGCAAACGGACTGAGAGGGGGGCAAATGGACTGAGAGTGGGGGGGCAAACGGACTGAGAAGGGGCGGCAAATGGACTGAGAGAGGGGGTGGCAAACGGACTGAGAGAAGGGGGGGGAAACGGACTGCGAGGGGGGGCAAACGGACTGAGAGGGGGGCAAACGGACTGAGAGGAGGGCAAATGGACTGAGAGGGGGGAAAATGGACTGAGAGATGGGGGGGCAAACGGACTGAGAGAAGGGGGGGATATGGACTGAGAGAGGGGGCAAATGGACTGAGAGAAGGGGCAAATGGACTGAGAGGGGGTCAAATGGACTGAGAGGGGGAGCAAAGTAGATTTGGATACACATGTATATCCTGTCAGGTGCATCAGAAGAGGTTAAATAACCGTTGCATAATGTAAATAAAAGTCTTCATAAACCTTAAATGTCAGATAGCAACTGGCCCAGCTCTGGGCACCAATGGTTGCTGTAAAACTCACGGTTTGAGGAGGGTGAATAGCTTGGTGTGAAGTCCTGAGTGGTGATACTGCAATGTAGCACCGCCAACCCTTTCGTGACTGCAGCATCACGTGGGGCGGTCAAGTGACCGGCGGTGATCTCCTCCGTTGTTAGCGAGGTGGGGAAATGCCCGATACTGCGCCTCAGCTCAGCTGTTGTGTAAATGTGGCACCGCTACTCCTGGCGTGTTGGCGGCCTCGCGCACGGCTGTCACCTGACCAGCGGTGTTCTCCTCCGTGTGCAACGGTTATCCGGCGTGCGTAGCAGCAGTAGAAGGCAGGAGAAATCATCCGGCAGAGCAGGAAGGATAGCGCTGCACAGCCGTAGAAAAATAGGGTGTAGACATGGGTGGTGACTACAGAAAGGTTTTATTGAACAGACATGTGTAGCTGGTGGATTCTCTGACGCGTTTCAGCCCTCAGGCCTTCGTCAAAGAGTGATCCATCAGCTGTGGAGTACAAAGATATAGGCAGACATTAACACAAAACACCTGTACCTGAAACAAATAATAATCAGACCAAGACAATTTTCTCCAACATTCAAGAGATCTGAGCTACAAATTTGTAGATAGGGGATACTCCAATAAGGACATAGAGCAAGCATTTACATATGCATATTCCTCAGATAGAACTATGTTGTTAAAGAAGAAAAAGAAACAAACACTGACAAATAATAGCTTTGCAGATAATCCTTTATTTATAACAAAATTCAGCAGACAGGCCCCACAGATACAACACATTATATCGAAACACTGGAATATGTTGAAACTTGACCCAGATCTAGAACCATTTGTATTGAAACCTAGATTTGCTTTCAGAAGAGCAAACACCTTGGCGACTTCCCTTTCCAAAAGCCTTTTCCAAACACCCCCCCCCCACCCAAAATCACCAACATACCCAAAGGTTTTTTTAAATGTGGGTTTTGCAAGTGCTGCCAATATGCAGCACCCACTAAAAGAGTTACTACTGTGTCTACGGTGAATAAGTTCCGAATTCCCTCATTTATTAACTGTCATACCAGTTTTGTGGTGTATGTGATATCATGCGGCTGTAAGGCCAAATATGTTGGTAGGACAATTCATCCACTGCATATTAGAATCTCTGAACATGTAAGATTAATCAGGAGAAAAGATCTTTTACACCCTGTATCTAAACACTTTACACCGTGTTTAGATGGTGGCCTAGAGAACTTCAGTTTCTTTGGCGTTGCACACATTCCCACACATATCAGAGGGGGCGACCGACTTAACAGGTAAAACAAAATGGAGAGGCAATGGATCTTCCAACTAGATACACTGCAACCCCACGGTCTCAATGTGGATTGGGAACTGCAACACTTCTTGCATGATTAACAACAATCATCACCATACATCCCCCCCCCCTTTTTACCTACCTCCTTCCCCCTCTCCCCTCCCACTCTCTCTCCCTTCCCTTTCCCCCCCTCCCCCCTCCTACCCCTTCCCTTACTTCCCTGTTCACCATTCACCAATATGCAACCCTGCACTCAGTTAGTGCTCTTGATAACCTCCTATATATAGTACTTATAGTGGAGTTGTCCGTCTTTTATACTATTGAATATTAACATTCATAACAGACCAATGTACCTTTAATGCTGCCATTCATGAATGTGCCGGTTTTCACAATGTTTACATATATCTTTATACCTGTCATACATGTGTTATAACCCTCTTACAACTATCATTTGATGGCACATTTTTTAAGTGTTTTTTAACCTTGTTACATCAATGTTAGGAGTATTACCCACCTCACCTGATTTGTTTCAGGTACAGGTGTTTTGTGTTAATGTCTGCCTATATCTTTGTACTCCACAGCTGATGGATCACTCTTTGATAAAGGCCTGAGGGCTGAAACGCGTCAGAGGATCCACCAGCTACACATGTCTGTTCAATAAAACCTTTTTGTAGTCACCACCCATGTCTACACCCTGTTTTTCTACGGCTGTGCAGCGCTATCCTTCCTGCTCTGCCGGATGATTTCTCCTGAGATGGGAGGCAAACAGACTGAGAGATGGGGGGCAAACGGACTGAGAGAAGGGGGGCAAATGGACTGAGAGAGGGGGGCAAACGGACTGCGAGGGGGAGGCAAACGGACTGAGAGGGGGAGCAAACGGACTGAGAGAGAGAGGGCAAATGGACTGAGAGAGGGGGCAAACGGACTGAGAGGGGGTCAAACGGACTGAGAGAGGGGGGGCAAATGGACTGAGAGAAGGGGGGGCAAATGGACTGAGAGATGGGGGGGCAAACGGACTGAGAGAAGGGGGGCAAACGGACTGAGAGAGGGGGGGGCAAATGAACTGAGAGAGTGGAGGGCAAATGGACTGAGAGAGGGGGGTCAAATGGACTGAGAGAGGGGGGCAAACGGACTGAGAGAGGGGGCAAACGGACTGAGAGAGGGGGGCAAATGGACTGAGAGAGGGGGCAAACGGACTGAGAGAGGTGGGGGCAAACGGACTGAGAGGGGGGCAAATGGACTTCGAGAGGGGGGGGGAAACAGAGTGAGGGGGGGCAAACAGAGTGAGTGGGGCAAATGGAGTGAGCGCAGAAGGGGGCAGGAGAGAGAGCAATGGGGGGAGTGAGAGAGCAATGGGGGGTGGAGAGAGAGGGAAGGGGGGGAGAGAGAGGGAAGGGGGAGAGAGAGAGAGGGGGAAGGGGGGGAGAGAGAGAGGGAAGGGGGGAGAGAGAGAGGGAAGGGGGGAGAGAGGAGGGAAGGGGGGAGAGAAAAGGGGGAGAGGAGGGACGGGGGGGAGAGAGGCGGGAAGGGGGAGAGGAGGGGATAGGAGGGAAGGGGGGGAGAGAGGCGGGAAGGGGGAGAGGAGGGGATAGGAGGGAAGGGGGGGAGAGAGGCGGGAAGGGGTGGAGAGAGGAGGGGCCGGGAGAGAGAGGGCGCAGGGGGGCACGAGTGTGATGACTCAGGAGATTCCTTCCTCTCCCTGTCCCTCTCTCCCATCTCCTGTTACCCTTTCTATTCCTTCCCACTCCTCTCCTTTATCTTCTACCTCTCTCCCCTTCCACGCAGGTCTCGCATACTCACGCGCTCCCTTAGCCCCTGCTTTGATCCTCCCCGCTCCCTCTCCCCCAGGGTAGCTCCTTACCTTCCCCTGTGGTGCCATCCATCCCGCTGCCTCCTCCTCGCGTGGTGCCCGTGGCGCAGCATTCCGCGTGCCTGGTGATGCGTCCGGTGCATGCACCCCCTCAGCCCACGGGGGACGCATGTACATGCTCCTCTCGGCCTTTGCTGGCCATCGCGCGGGCACAGGCCTTGCGTGCGTTCCCCTCCTCTTGGCTCCGTCCCCCTCCTGCGGTCTTCCCCTGCTCCGTACGGGCCGCGCCTGTGTTGCAACCTGTGCGCGCGCATCCCCAGCTTACAGGGGGCGCACGCACAGACTCTTCTTATCAGGTTCCCCCTGTGTCCGCCTCCCAAGCTGTACAGGCCATTCCCCTGACTGTCCCTTCTGTCTCCTCCTCTTCTCTCCCTGACCTATCTCTAGCTTCTCCCACTTCTCTCTCTACTCCTCCCCTCCCTGTCATTGGTGCACCTTCCTTTATAATCCCTGTCTGTCCTCCTCTTCCTCGCTCTGCATAGTTCCTGTTTCCCTGTGTGTACCTGACCTATGCTGTGCTCCCTCTGTGCTCCTGTGATTACCTGCTCCTGGGTTACTTTGGATTTCCCTGGCTTTGACCCCTGCTTACCCTGGACTACTCTGCTCTCTGGTATCCCTTTGAACCGTGCTACGCATACGACTCTGCTGACCTCTGGCTTCCTAGGACCTGGCTTGCCCTCTGACGTCTCTACCCTCTGGATCCCTGAACATTGGCAAAAGGACACGACTATTCTCACGGACATTCCCCAAGCGTTGCAACTATACACTAACAACTCTTCCAACAGGCCCAGCAACGCTATACCACACTCCGGGCTTGCCCCCACTGCTGTGGGTGTGTGGTATCATACCATTCCCACCTCACTGGGGTCAAGCTTGGTCTGCGGGCATACAGGAGTGACAACGAGAGAGCAATTGGGGGGAATGAGAGAGCAAGGTGGGGGAGAGAGAGACACACACAGACAGAGAGACACAGACAAAGAGACAGCCCCTATACAGCCAATTACACGCTCCCTCCATAATAGCCATGCCCCCCGCTCCTGCTCTAAAAATGTTGCAGGACACCGATCGCTCATGCTTGGAGAGCTGGTGATGTCACCGCTCTCCAAGCATGAGCGAGCTCAGCAGCAGCTTGGACTCAGCCTAAGATTTACCTCTGGGTAAGACAGAACCAGGCAAGAGATCAATAGGACAGTCAAAAGGGCGATGAGGGGAAGGACTTTGGATCGTACCTTATCAAGCACATCCTTAAATTCTGCGTAGACCTCGGGTAAGACACTTTTATCCTCCGTCGGAGTACTTAGACCGCACATTTGTTGTGTAGAGGTTACACAGGTCTTGGCACAGTGGGGACTCCACTGTGTGGGTTCTTTATCAGTCCAGTCAAGTTGCGGATTGTGTTGTAACCATGGCAGTCCAAGAATTACCTTAACAGATGATGTATGGATGACATCCAGGGAAATTTCCTCCTGCTGGCCATTCGTCGTTAGGAGAGTAATTTTGCTGGTTTCTACGGAAATGAAAGCCGGTTGAAGCGGGCGTTCATCGATGGCCTCCAATCCCACAGGCACAGCTTTACGAATGAGAGGAATAGAATTCTTAAGTGCGAAACTATGGTCAATAACATTGCCCCCGGAGCCGAAGTCAATAAAGCTGGAGGTCGTGAACTGGAAATCGTCCCCTTTGAGGGAGATAGGAAGCATGATTTGAGTAGGACGGATTTCTTGGGAAGTTGGGGAAGGAGAGATAGTGCCCAATGAGATTCCCCGATACCTCATTGAGCGCTGGCGTTTCCCAGTTTGAGCGGGCAGAGAAGGACTTGGTGCTCGGAGTGACCACAATAGTGACAGTCCATTGGTATGTCTGCGCTGCCTAAATGCAGCCAGCTGAACAATGAGAACGATTTACACTCGAATGGGAACTAATAGCTTCAGCCTTCTAATTAGTTTACAATGAACGACAATGTATTGGTCACAATGTAAACAGGAACAAACATAACATCCTAGAACTAACAGATCCTAAACAAAACCTAATTCATAACGTACACACTAGATTCATGACATTAACATATAAACAAACTTGCTATAAATCTAGATCAAAAGTATTGCTGCAATGATCATCATTTCCTTTCCCTGCTGAAGTGTCCCACGTTACATGAAACGCGTAGGAGAGCCATTGCATGCTGGGTAATTACGTGACGACGCAATACGCCTAGCACTGCCTACACGAGTGCAGGGATCACTACACGTGGATGCCGATTTAGAACTTCCTCTCAGCACCCGCCAACTGCGATCAAGAGAGGAGGTTTTTGCCTGGACTGTAGATCTTCCGTTTGAGTGATTTACCCATTCTGTGTACTTGGATCCATATGATCCCACTTTTTACTGTAAGTTTTTACTTGTTATTGTACTATGAATTTATACATTTATTTATGCACTTTTAGTGATTCTTTTCCTTCTTCTTTACGCCCCCATTCTTTTTGTTCTATGTGTGTGTGCGTGTGTGTATATATATATATATATATATATATATATATATATATATATTTATAATCTCTCAATATTTGTGAGAAAAGGATTATAAAACTCATACAGGTTCTGTAATATTTGTGTTAATTATTTATAACATAATTAATAGTTTGCCTGGTAAAAATAATTTGCCATTAATATAATGCCACGTACATGTGATGCATACTACTATCATTATTTATTGCACCAACAGTGTACAACGTATGGATACTATACACACAACATAACACACACTGTAATAATAACTAATCTGCTTCTCGATACAATAAATACAGTTACACATAGCACTATACTTTCATTCTTTTCAGAAGGACTGGATACTTTGTTTATACAAATTGTTTTATTTACATTCAGTATGTAAATGTAGTGTACATAAAAAAAATATTAATATTTTATTACTCTAATCTGCAAAGTAATTGCCCTATATATATTTACAACACGCAGTAAGAAAAGCATATGAACATCATAATGTGAACCATTTAACAAATTACATTCAGATAAAAAAATATGTCAGGCCAAATAATATTATTTTCGCCAATATTTTGCTTCTCTATTAAAGATAGGACATATTGAAGTCAAAATGTCAGTCTTGCTAATCCCAAAAAATGATGTTCACTATTAAATACATAGATATCATAATTTTACAATATGTATGCTTACATTCTCTTACCAAATTTTACACACATACCCTTCTTTAATATTCTCAAATCAAAGTTCACATAATTTTTTTACCAGATACAATATTTTTAATGGATTCCATAAAAAGTGCGATATTTTTGGTGGTGCAAAGTTGATGTATTGCACTATAAAAATAATGCATTTTTTGGCAATAATGCTGCATTTTTAGGTTACCGCAGTTTGATGTATCCAGCCCATAGTATCTTAGTTCTATTTTACCACTTTAGACAATTCCTCATGATGATACCGCTGCTGATCTTATACACTCTGACTCTAAACTATGCATAAGAGCAGGTTATAAACTATCACATACAGTATAAACATTATTAATTTTCCTGCTGCGATTAGCTTGATGATTATTATATGGTGAAAGAAGATAAGCCTACAGCGCTACTAATAATAAAATGTGTCTAAAGAGAATGTTAAAGAGAATGGTTTAAAAGGTGATGTGAATACACAATCAAGAGAATACAAGTATAATAAAACAGCTATATGCTATAATGGCTGCCAAAAAAGTCCTCTAATCAAATAAAGTACATGGGGAAAAGATTAGGGAAGCGCCTCTGATGTAGGAAGTACTGAATATATAGTGTACCATTATGAAGATCGATTCAAAGCGTATGACAATCTGATTATAAGTCCTGGATCCAGGGGACTCTGTGTTGGAAATGGTTAAAATATATTCAAGGTATGTGAAGAGAGATAAAGAAAGACATACATACATACAGTAATGTAATATTGATGGGGCAACTGACGTCGCTTCCTCAGGGGTGTAGAATACATTATACACCCCTGAGGAAATGACGTCAGTCATGAATCATGTAGGGTCAGAGGTCCCGTCATCCATACGCAGCAGAAGCCCGGATATCCATCTTTGGTCCTTTACACTGACGCCAGGAAAACGGCTCTGTTCCTTGAGTCAAGTCTCGAGGGACTTTTGCGGGGAGGCATATTTTTCACTGGGATGCCAGTCTCGTTTAATATCAGCGAGCAGGACACCATTTGCTGCGGATGCCCGCATGGACGTTTCCCAGTTTGAGCGGGCAGAGAAGGACTTGGTGCTCGGAGTGACCACAATAGTGACAGTCCATTGGTATGTCTGCGCTGCCTAAATGCAGCCAGCTGAACAATGAGAACGATTTACACTCGAATGGGAACTAATAGCTTCAGCCTTCTAATTAGTTTACAATGAACGACAATGTATTGGTCACAATGTAAACAGGAACAAACATAACATCCTAGAACTAACAGATCCTAAACAAAACCTAATTCATAACGTACACACTAGATTCATGACATTAACATATAAACAAACTTGCTATAAATCTAGATCTGGGACCCTGCACATCATCTGAAGGTATTTGCAGCAGCCGCGAGACACCGGAGGAGATGCCAATATCCTTTGAGCTCCTTCCTATGCTACCTACCTACTTGTCGCAATTAGGATTTCAATTTTGTCACCTGCACAGTACTTGTTTTTATATTTATTGTTTTTAATAAATTGTATTTTTTTCACTCTACTGTCCTAGTCTAACAGACTATCTGTGACATTATCTATTTCCCGAGTTCTATAGTTAAACTATAGATCTATTAGCTATAAGCATTTGCTCCATCAGTATTACACTATGTACAGTATGTCTTTCTTTATCACTCTCCACATACCCTGAATATATTTTGACCATTTCCAATGCGGAGTCTCCTGGACCCAGGACTTTAGCTATAATCAGATCCTCATACAGTTTGAATCGATCTTCATATAGGTACACAATGCCATAAATTCAGTGTTTCCTATATCAGCGGCGCTAGTCACCTTTCTCTATATTTACCATATGTGCTAATTACCTCGCTTTTTAGAACCAGTAAATTGATGCTGTTAGAAATAAACAGCACTCTAATTTTATTTTGATACAAATATCTCTACAGGGCAGATTCATCAAATGCATCTGATTCCGTTTTAACCCCTTATTACTTGAATGGGAGTTGACGCCAGATCGAGTACGCTAACCTGTTACTCTGATGGGTGAAACTGCTTAAAGTGCTTTCCAGGACAGTATGAGTAACTAACGGCCATATTTACTAAGTGGGCAATTACATCAGACATTTCTACCCCAGCCAACTAAATGGGCCATAAGGTGTCTGTCTACCAGTGTCATAAGTTGTTTTACTGCTTAGTAATACACGATGAATGGCCCTAAGAGGGTCGAAAGCTTGTAATATATCAGCTACTTGTTGGTCTAAAAAAAGGCATCATACGACCTACTCCCTCTCCCTCCTTTGTTACTGCATGCTTAGTAAATATGAACCTTTATGCCTTATTAATCTCTTAGTTAAATACAATGAAAAAAGTACATGTTATTATTCAATAAATACATTTTTGTAATATTAAAATGTTGATTAATTATGAATATTTGTAATATGTTTATGTGTACATTTCTGACACTTAAAAGATAATAAGGAAGCATAACCAACCACTAGCAAACCTTCTATTCTTTCTTTTCACAGCAATGTGTCACAGATTCGTGATAAAAAGAGAGGTACATTTTCAGCCTTTAATGCAATCAACTGCGGCATTTCCATAAAAGGAATAAGAGATGATCCAGGCACACGGACTTTGCAAAGTAAGTAATTTAATACAGCTTAAGAGACCAACGTTTCGAGTGCTACGCACTCTTTGTCAAGGTGAGGGCTGGCATTTCCATAACCTCACCTTTTTGTTATACAGGATTTCTAGCAGGAATACATGTACCTAATTTGCTGGTATTCAACAATTGTCTATTTCCAATTCATTTTTGTTTCTATAACTAGACTACTGTAAGTCGATTATTACATTATACTGTTGGGATGTATTGGAAGCTTTTAAATGCAAAGTAATAAAAAAAATGATTTGATTGGCTTTCTAACTTTACTACCTTTGGGTCAAAGCACATACAGTAGACAAACAAAATAAGTTTAAACAATTCCAACTTGCCACTCACTACTTATTATAATTACAATTGATGTATAACTCGCCAACATATTCTGTTTCACAGTACAATAGGGTTGGAGGATGACAACAGTAAAATAACAAGTATTAACTTACATTGCTACAGTAGGTAAGGAGGTCTTT